>NC_138552.1:72334902-72462978 GCF_964273705.1 Natrix helvetica
GAGAGAGAGCACACGAGAGCTTTTGGAGAGCTAGTTCATGAACAGAAAGGGCTCCATGGGACAGTGTGAGTGGTGCTCAAGCAGGAATTATGGGAATGAAGTTTGAGTTTGTTGATCAAGGAGGGAGTGGTGTAAATGGGACGTTACAACAAAGTTTTGGGGATCTTTCGTTCAGACAGACTTGCCATTAGATTTCCAATTGGATCAAGGGACATTGAGGTTGTGCTCATAACGGTGGCTAAAATAAAATAATTTGGAAACAGGCTTTCTGGGATGGCCAGACAAATGCTATGTATTATTGTTTCTTCCAAATTCCCATTTCTTGAAGATAACTCTCAACTGAATATATTTGACTCAGTTTGACAGCCACGGCTGACATTTTCTTAATTTCAGGAGACAAATCTGCCCATCTCATGTTTACATTAGCGACTGTCCCGCTCTGAAATGTAAACAGCTTTGACTGAGAAGGGTCAACATCAGACACTTATATCCTTATGCCTGGCAACAGGTGATCCGTTCATTGCATAATGATACAACAACAAAATTTTCAGGCTTTTTCCTCTCCCAGCCCTGCCTGTTTCCTTTATGTTATCCCCAACTCTATGCATTACCTACCCAGGGTGATGAAAAATGAAGCATTGCTGTAACCTTTGCTAATGATAAAACCCCAAGGAAGGTGTCCCCCCCCCAATCTTTAAAATGCTTTGCATCTCTGGATCTTCCACTGAATGCACAGAGGCAACCTAAGCTGACATGTGCTTTAAATATCTCCCCATTCAGACTCAGCGATTAAGTGGTGCTCCTAATAAACACAGATGGAAAGCAGCACCCTGTAGCTACCAACAGCCACATTTAATCAGTTAATAACTGTGGATTAAATTTAATTCAGATTAATTTGTATTAGTATAGTATTTGTAACTCAGTTGCCTTCATATTAATTTACATGTTGTCTAGACATGACATCATATTGATTCTTTGTTTGGCCCTAAATCCTAATTACAATCCTGCAAGCTAATGGATGCAAACTTTCTGCTCAAAGACTACACTAACAACAACAACAACAACAACAACAATAGTGGGATTACCAACCGCATCCTACCAAATAAAGTACAATATTGCAATTCTGAGTTGTAGCCTCAGCCTTGACTGGGAAGAAAAAAACCTCTTTATTTCTACCGCAACTTCCATGAACAAAATGTGTTGTTCCTTAGATGAAGAATGTGCTGCTGGGGAAAGAAGGCTACTATCATCCATCAAGGATTGTTAGCCTCCAATTCTTCTGGGAAAAACGTGGAGGAACAGAGAAGGGTTAAAAGAAAGAGAAAAAAAGCAGCCGCAGCAAACAATAAATTGCTGTCAAGCAAGCTGGGCTACACCATTGTCAAGGTTAGCTGTCATTTCCAATTGTGTTTGGTGAACAGCCAAGGCCCAGGTTGGACATCTTGCTTATGAGCCTAAGAGCCACAGAGGAAAATCTTGCTTATTCACCCCTAAATCTAAATGGAGTATTTGATCAAGGTACCCTGAGATTATATGGTATACTTCTGTGGCTCAGGAACACCATTATTTCTCTGTTGTTTTTAAAAGAAGAATTGAGCTATTTTCTGAGGGTGTCTCTGGTAGCCATCCTAGGAGTTATGAGACTCCGTTACACAATGCATAATATTTTACTTTACTGTTTACCTATATGCCCCTTCTCCTAGTGTTTTGTTTTTGTTCAATATAGCATCCAGACTTTCTCCAAGGTAAATTATTTTTTATTTGGCAGTCTTAGATGCCATGTTCGTACAAGATACTCAAACAGGGCAGTGGCTGCATGGCTTAACATGCTGAACTAGGTTTATTGGGATGAGTGTTTAATTTTTTCCCCACATCTATACAGTGTGGTCAATGTTGCTCAGTGTAATGTGCAAGTGCAGAAACTGGGTTAAACCCATAACCCGGATAGCTGTTCCATTTGAGTACAAAATATATTATGATCATGATTACATTTGTCTATCAAAAACATAGGAGAGAATATTGATGTTTGAATTCTACAGAGAACAAATGATATCACTGATTCAGAAATATACCAATGTTATGCTTTCTCTGTTACAGCCACCAAGGAAGAAATCTCTGGGCATGCATCTATTGCACTGTTTTTTTTAACTTGACATCTTAAGATATGTGTACATCAAGTCTCAGAATTTCCCAGGCTGGGATATTCTGAGAGTTGATGTCCACACGCCTTAAAGTTGCCAAATTTGAAAAATGTGCTGATCTATTGTAACAGTGAGATCACAACATGCTAACACACCCTGTTTGTACAACATGCCAACCTGAGTAAAGGAGAAAGAGGGTAAGTATTGTCTGAAAACTCAAAAACTGAGTTAATTAATCAGGGTAATTGACCCCAGAAGGAAGAAATTAGCACCAAATTGATCTACTGTTGTTGGAAGTTGAAACGACCCACTCTTCAAACAACTAACTCCTTCTGGCACCTGCATTACTTGGCAGAGAATTAAATCTCTCTGTGTCTGTAATCAGGATAACTTTTCATAGGGGGCCTTAAAACCTAACGCATCTCTAGGTATTCCAACTCTGCGGTCACTTTGGTTTTCTCCTGCCACGGTCACACTGGGAAGGTAGAGGAAGAGTACAAATGGTTGGAAATTGGTTTAATCCAATGATAGTTATGTTCTCCCGCAACCTGATCATAGTAAAGTTGGCTCCAATCATGTCATTGCAGGGTTTTCTTTGTCCAGAGGGAGAAAAAAACATTACAAAAACAGGATATGGCTTTTTCAAGTGATATAAGGAGTCAAAGAACTGAGTGCAGTATAATTGATCAAGCTATCCCTGGTCCTGTGTGGCTTCCAGCACTCAAAAGTGTGCCAGTTGACTGGTAAAGGAGAGAACTGAGTCATTTGTGCAGGGAGACTGTGACACAAATCCGACTATTGTCTTGCTTAGATTGAAAGTTAGTAGAGTACAATCCATATTGCTAATGAGTCTTGCCCATTACCAATGCCATCTCTAATTTCTTCACACAACAAATTACAAATGTGGTTGTAACATAAGAGTCAGCTTTACTGTGAATGCAATGTATTTTCCCTTTAGGAGTTGTCCAAGATCTCTTAGAGAGGACAGGTGCGATGCAATTATTGTTGTTGTTGTTGTTTTCAAAGTCGTCCAGAAATTTAGACTGCATTTGGCATTTTTATTCACTCATCAAACCTTTCCCAAGGACCTAAGATAGGCAGATGTTGTTTGATGTTTAAAGGTATTGTCAGAGGATATAAGCTGTTCCAATTCAAGCTCCCTTTTGCAGTTGAACCATGGTCAATTTTAACAATGTTAGAAAAGTTTAAAAAGTTAGGAAAAGGCAGATTAACTGTGACAATTTTTGAGAAGATAAGGAAAAGAAAAAGGAAGGGCTGCCATGTTGGTTTACATTCAGAATTCATTTTACAATGTAGTGTACTAACAGGAGATAAGGCAGCTCTTTGTTGTCATGTCCACAGATGAAAGTCTAATTAGATGGATTTTTCTGTAATTGTGTGAGATGCACAGGTATCTTCTCAACTTACAGTTAGCACCTGCTTGGCATTAAATAGGGATGATGGGATTCAAGGAAGGCTAGACTTAGTCCACTTATGGCTATGTAGAGATTCAAACCTGATCCCTCTTTTAACTCCATCCCCAGAGTCTACCACTTCTTCTTCTACATTCCAGAGTAAGATAAACAAATAAATTAAGAGCTTGACATCTTCTTTATCTTTTTTTCCTGAAAGTTGTCTACTTACATTATTTCTTTCCATAGTTACCATTATCACTTTTACTAAATAATATAGTACTTTGCACAAATATAAACCAATTACCCCCTAAATTAATACATATGAAGTCATATTTATTCATATTGTGGTCAACTGTATTTAAGAGTCACTTTTTGGGAGAGGGGGCAGTTTAGAAATGCGAAGAATAAATAAATAAATAAATAATCAATTATTTAAAGCAATTAAATAACCCACCTGTTTATGCTTAAAATAGAATAATCATTTTCTCTCTTTAATTTCATTCTCAAAATACCAATGAAATAGGCTAACATATATTTTGGTTTAGCTTACTTTATTGAATAATTTATTAAAGATTCTTTAAAAAGCTGGAAATGCTGGGTGCCTAAGATATATCTACATCTCTCCTTCATTGAGAACTGTATGAATTCCAGGGCAGTACAGTAACTGCCAACATAGATGAATTTTTCAATTATGTGGATATGTGCATGGTTGCTGCATACATTTTAGAAGTGGGGCATCCTTTGTCTTGTTTTTCTCTCTCATTCTGCAGTCTCAGGTGACTATTAAGTAGCAGAATTTTGTCCATATTTCACAATATAACTACTCCTGTTTATTAAACCATAGTTAAAGGAACTCTGTGTTTAGTGTATATGCAAACCTGTTCTTAATATGAACAATTAATGCCTCACAACTGGGCTTTTCATTTATATGAATGGCTTATAGAACAGTGTCTTCAAGACATAGAAATCTTGGGCATTGTTCTACTGATTGCCTGTTTGGGTATTATCCAAAGATCAGAAGATCCTATAAGGATGCTTCAACAGGCTATGTTAGGTTCTTATACTGATAAAATTTTGAGTCTGCTATGCCTAGGACAACCTTTATCAAGAATTCAGTAATAAATAGTTAAACAATCTGGAAATTTTGGCTATACAGGTATGCACGGCTCTCTTACACATCTCCTGGAAAAAAATGGTTGATGACTAGGAGAAACTCCTAGACTTTCTACAAAAACAGCCTGTGGAAGCCATGACTAAGGTTCTTTTCCTTAACTCTGACTGGTCCACAGGTTACACTCATATCTGGAGCAGGATGCCCTTCCTCTGATAACTCATCTCTTAATCATCATTCAGCTAGACTAGTGTAATAAAGTATATATGGGCTTGTTTTTGGGTGGGGACCTGGAAGCTGGTGGTGGTGCAGAGTGCAGTAGCTAGATTGCAAGATAACATCACGTTAAAGGTTGTTGGGGTATTAAAATAGACATCTGGACAAAATTCAAACAGCTGGTTATTACCAAAAATACTTCAGATAGTATAGCAGCAGGTTGCTTCAAATATCACCTTATAATAATTGAGTCTCCCCAACTGGAATGAACATTTCAGAGGGACCTTCTCTCTCTGCATTTTCTTTCCATGAAATCTCCCATTAAAAAAAAATATTATACAGATGGTAAAGAGGCTTTAGTAAATTGTTTTCAGTTCTGATTTAGAGAGAAAATAGTTTAAAGGAATACAGTTATCATACATTTTGTGAGACCAACAGTTCAGACCATAGTTGTGAAGGTTCTTAAAGCCAGATTAAGTGAGACCATTGCTAAATCCATGGTTACTGAAGGTATTAAACCACAGTGTACTGAATACCTTCCTTCCTTCCTTCCTTCTTTTTTTTCCTTCCTTTCCTTTTTTTTTAAAAAAGACATTTTAAGACATACAAATGCTGGTAAGAAGTAATAAGTAGCACGTGATCCGTTATGAGCAACAAATGCTTCTTAATAGAAATGAAAATATCTGTTTATATAAGTGGTTCTACCCACTTAGTTATAGTTAAGTATCGCAGGAAAAATGAACAAGTAAATTGAACGTTGTGGGAATGGATTAGTGGATCCCAACATCTGAGCCTGCATGTTCAGTGCATACAGAGGGTCACTGCTGACAGATGATGCCATATATCATATTGGAAGATGAACATGTGAACTACAGTGCTGCCCTAGGGTGCCATGAGTTTTTATAGAGTTTTATAGTCTTCATTGATTTTTACTCTGATTGTAGGGCAGGGACGTGCGGTCAGGGGAGGCAGGGGAGGCAGAGCCTCACCGCTCTCATCATGAAAAGGAAAAAAAATGGAAAAGGGAAAAGGCATATGTGGTCCGATTTCCTGCCTTCCTGAGTCAACATGAAGGGGACCGCGGAGCGCTCTCCGCCAACTCTCGCTCCGCGGTCCCCTTCATGTTGACTCAGGAAGGCGGGGAATGGGACCACGGGTGCAGGAGGCTGAGGCTGCCTCAGCCTCTTGCACATGTGTTCCCATTCTCCGCCTTCCTGATGACGTCACCAGCCTCACCAGCCATAAACCTCACCGCACGTCACTGTTGTAGGGGAGGTACTGCTTCAGTTGTTCTGTAGGCTGCCCAGTAGTGTTACAATGCAAGCAGCAATATAAATCTTTTAAATTTATAAAGAATAAATAAAGAAAAGGGGCCTGTAATCTTCCGTGTGAAGTTGTTGGGGCCTGAGATTGTGGCGTTGATATAAATGTGAGGGAAAAGCAAAAGTAGGAGAGGGAATATTTTAGCAGTACGTAAAATATAAGAAGAGATCAGGTCAAATAGGAACATGTATGTCTCAAATATAAGTGCATAGAAGTGTTTTGTGATTGAAAGAGAATGAATGAGGATTGAATCAGAACACAAATATATAAAGGAGTGATTAATTGGTTGAGATAATAGAAAAGACCAAAAATGTAATGGCTGGATGGGCTCCTCAAAAAAATGAAAAAGAAGAAATATCAAGGAAAGTCAATGTCTAGAGTAGTGTATAGAGACAATGAAAATGTTTTTGGCATTGAAACCGAAGGTGAGTCACTCAACAGCGCAACATTGCTGTGAAGGATAACACAGTTTTGGCAGTACAGAAATTACCGCAGACAGTAATAATGCAGTTTATAAATCATGGAAAGTTTTATTCTACTATATTCTACTTTAAAAATGAAATCTTCTCAGAATAAAAAGCAAGAAATTACCATCTTAAATTAGAAATGAGGGGTTACTCCAAGAACCTGATTGGTCTAGTAGCTAAGGCACCAGGCTAGAAAGCAGAGGCTCAACTCTAAAGCTGACCTGACCAGAGCCATTTTGGAGCTTCAGAGTTGCCACACTAGAGCTGAGGGATAGGGAGGGAGGGAAATAGAGATAGCTGGGGTCTTGTAGCCAAAACAAAATACTTTCTCTTGGGAACCAAGGACATTCTCACACCTGATCAGAGAGAGAGGAGGAGGTGATGTTACCAGGCAACCGGACAACACCCTGATTGGAGCATGTGATTGATTGTTTGGAGGAGGGGGAAATTTTTTACTTTTAATTTAATGAAACCACAGGAACCTTCAGAGTCAGTTTTCACCAGAACTGTGCCAATATTGGATATAAAACTATTCTTTGAGGAATCTGCCAGTCTCAGAGTTTTGTTTGCTTTGGGATTATTACTTGGAACCCTGACACAGGGATTTCTAGTCCCTTCTTAGCCATAAAAGTCAGTTGGATGACTTTGGACAAGTCACTCTCTCTCTCAGCCCAACCCTGAGAAAAAGTAGAGGAAAGAATATTATATATATTCACAATCTTGAGTTTTTTTAATGAAGTATTAAAGGCAGTATTTTTAAAAAACCTAATAAAAATAAATAAACTGTTTATCCCAGGGGTGTCCAAACTTGGGAACTTTAAGACTTGTGGACTTCAACTCTGCAGAGCTGGCTGGGGAATTCTGGGAGTTGAAGTCCACAAGTCTTAAAGTTCTCAAGTTTGGACATCCCTGGTTTATCCTATTATCACTTCTAAATAAGAATAAGGTGATAACACCGGTAGTGGTTAAGGTGTTTCTGAGTAAGATTGAGGAGTTTATCCCTAGCTGTAGAAATTCACTAGGCCAATCATTCTGACTCTTGACATATATCTCAGGATTTTTATTGTGGAGATAAAAAGGAAGAGTCCTCAGCCCAGTGGTGCAATTCAGCCGGTTCTATCCGGTTTGGGCGAACCGGTAGCAGTGGCAGCGGGAGACTCCGCCCACCCGCCCGGATGTCATCACATCCATTTTTGATGCTTTGTGCATGCACGGAAGGTCCTGCGCATGCACAGAGGTGGCTCGTGTGAGCAAAGTAAGTGTGCACATGTGCACACTCACATTTGTGAACCGGTAGCGAAGGTAAGTGGATTTCAACTCTGCCTCAACCCCATATAAACTGCTTTGGAGCTATCGATAAACGTTATGAATCTATCTAATACATAAAATAGAAAATAAATAAAGATGATTGATAATAGAGGCCCAACATCTCAGGGCGACTATTACACCAAAGGGAATGCACATGGGGAATTCTTCCCTCCATTTTTCTCCATATGACAATCTCATGAAACGGGTTAGGTTGAAAGAGAATTGCTGGCATGAGACGCCCAATGCAATCCGTAGCTGAATATTTGACGACTTAATCACCTGCTCTTTCAAGATCAGGTTGCATCGTTCATTGAACTTGCCAATTTAGGCTTCTTCATAACTGTGCGTATCCCGAGGCTGGTATTGCACTGAAGATGTTACCTACTTGCATGACTAAATATCCACAAGAAAACAACCAAACTCAGAAAATACTTAGGACTCTACAACCTAGCTATTTTGATTTTTTATCAATAATGCACTCTAGGCAGTGGTGCAATTCAGCCAGTTTTATCCAGTTCGGGTGAACTGGTAGTGGTGGTGGCGGTGGGAGGCTTTGCCCACCTACCTGGACATCATCACATCCCTTTTTTAACACTCTGTGCATGTGAGAAAGGTCCTGCGCATGTATGGAGGGGGTGCGAGCAAGCAAAGTGAGTACATTCACATTTGCGAACCGGTAGCAAAGATAAATTGATTTCACCCCTGGCTCTAGGTTGGGCTGCCTTGTGCAAAATGCAGCGGTAAAGTTGTTGACTGCTGTATGGATCCCCACCCATCACATCCAACATTTCCAAACTTCCACTTCTCAGTAGCATGGAGGTAAGCTTTTTTTTGCCACCTGTCCTGAAGACTGGCTGTCTTTCTGTTGATGCCAATGCAATCAGGTGTTTTTTTTTTAAGTGTCATTTTATGTTAGCATTCTCCGGCATTCCTTTAATATTTTCTCTAAATATTTCAGAAATTGGGAGATGCATTTGCCAGCATCGTTGTTCTGCCTGGCAAATCAGCTGAGAGTAGCTTTTACTGTATTTTCAAAAATATTCCATGCACAGCATCTTCTCAGAAGTGCCAACGCCTAACCTGAGCTCCCATGTAGCAATGCAAACTCACAGCTATAATAATTAAGCAATTAGGCATGGTGGAATTGTGGGTTTCCCAAGATAATCGCCACCCTGGGATATCATAAGTCATGATCCAGAGATAAGTGTTTTTAATCCCCAAAGGGTATCATTAAGTTATGATAACTATCCATCCAAAAGAAGACTTATAAGTAATTTAGAAATCTTTCGTCTGAAATAAATCATAAAGAAAGGACTGTGGTTTTGAACTGTAGTGGCAAAAGTGTACAGCTAGATGAGTTTGCCACAAATTAATGAAGAGATTGAAAATACACAATAGTATAATAAATGAGTAATCAATTCAGTCAGATTTAGTTGGGATGGAAGAATAATTATTATATTCTTGACTTCTCTTAAGTGTTAATAATAATAATAATAAATAAATAAACCTAATCAGAAATGTCACACATAATCTTAGGAAACTCTTTGAAACTGGAAAGATAGCCTTTATTTTAGCAATGAGGAATATAATGAAATTGGGATGTGCCAATCCTGTGTGTGTGTGTGTGTGTGTGTGTGTGTGTGTGTGTGTAGCTTTCTTGGCAAGGTTTTTCAGGAGAGGTTTGCCATTGCTTGCTTCCTAGGGCTGCAAGAGAGGGACTGGCCCAAGGTCATCCATCTGGCCTCATGCCTAAGGCAGGATTAGAACTCAGGGTCTCCTGTTTCCAGCCTGATACTTTAACCACTACACCAAGCTGGCTCCCTGGAAGTTTTGTTGGCAAGGTTTTTCAGAAATGGCTTGTCAATGCCAGTTTCCTAGGGCTGAGACAGAGGAAGAAGATCTCCCAGCTGGCTCTGTGTCTAAGGTGGAACAATAAGAAATACATTCAGGTGGAACAATAGCTCACAGTCTCCCAGTTTCTAGCCTAGTGCCTTAACCACTACTTTAAATTGGCTTTCTTCCAGACACGTTCTCTGATTAAATTCAGGGAGAACAGATTTCTTTATATATTTAGTCAGGCTGGGACTGGCAAAATACTTGTTGCAATGATTTTTTTAAAAAAAATCCAATGGCCTTTTAAAAAACTGAACATCTTGCAAAGTAATTGGAGGAGAGAGGAAAGGTAATATGCTCTTGGTTATTTCCCGAACTGTCTCCATGTTCTCATTTTCTACAGCTCATTTTTGTAGCATTTTTATCTCATCAGTTTCTCACAACCAGCCCCATCAGTCTTCCTTCTGCTGTTCTTGTGCCCCAACCCAAACCCTAACCCTAACAGCACCTTGTAAGTCTGAATGTACTTCCTCCATCCCTCGCTTTATCTTCATGAGAACTAGGGAAGGTCTTTTCTGTGATGTTTTCTCAGGTTACAGTTCCACGGTACACATACATTTCTGTTATCTGACTGTTGCCTTGGTATTGGTTCTTTTCCCTGTCCCTCAAAGTTGAGATCCTGTATCCATTGCACATTTCCTCCAGGGGTAGTATTCACTTACCTTCCCTACCAGTTCGCAAATGTGAGTGCACATGTGCACAGCCTCCCGTGCATACACTTTTGGAGGAAAAAGGGCCTACCTGTGATGCTGTAGAGCTGGGGCAGGTGGGCAGAGCCACCTGCAATTTCCGCTACCGGTTCAGGTAAACCAGTTTGAACCGGTAGAGTACCACATCTGATTTCCTCTATTTTGGTTACTCTTTGTCTCCTCCTCCTCTTCTTCCATCTCCTTCTCCTGCTCCTCCTCATCTTCCTGCTCCTCCTCTCAAGATTGAAAATGAAGGTATATAAAGCAAGATGTGAGCATCATTGTTTATCCTACATCATAATATGATCTTCAAAGTAAAATGATTGATCTTTTAAAGTGGGCTAATCTATGTTGTCTTTCTCATTCCAATACAGGAAGGATGTGTGAACTACTTTCCATCAAGTCCATGCTCATTTCTTAGGTGCTTAATTACATCTGTCATGATTTTATATCAGTGAAAGGTTTGTGCATTTCTTTGTTTGCTTGCTTTAATAATGAATAAACATTCAGCCCAAGGAAAGAGTCAGTATCCAAAAACCTTGCAAACAAAGATTCAGTTCATGCTGTCATCAGGAATCAAAACTGGGACATTCTTCCCAGCCACCCACCCAAAATCTTCCCCACATTGCATTGTAAATAGACAACAATTTCACTACTTGATTGTTATAGTTCTCTGGCATAAGAGGTACCAACTCTTTCTTCTCAGCCTATCCCTCATCCAATGTAGTCTTCCAACCAGTGAGTTGAAAAAGGAAATGTAATGAGCCAAAGTAATGAATCATAAATCCACTGTTTGTAAAAATAAAAAATAAAATGAGACGCTAATGGAAAAGCTAACAGCACAATAGAACATCTCCAGCACCAGAGTCATTGACCTGGACATCAAGAAGATCAGAGTTCATGAGCTCAAAGGTGCTCCTTGTCTTGACCTCAGACTTCCACCATTAATGTGCAGACAATAAACTGTTTATTATCCTTTTGGGATTGCTAAAAAGATATGTGAAAGAATAGTATAGAGTGTAGTATATAGAGCATAGAGTATAGAGAGCAAACTACTGGGTATGAATTGGCTTGAATTGATTTTTATAGCATTATTGATATGAATACGTACTCTAGGGAAATTTGTAATGCAACTGCATACAGATTAGCAGAGTTGGAAGAGACCTTGTAGGCCATCTAGTCCAATCCTCTGCCCAGCAGAACCTACACCATTTCTGACTGTTTGCAGTCCAGTCTCTTCTTGAAAGCTTCCAGAGTCGAAGCTCACACAATTTCTGAAGGCAAGCTGTTCCATTGGTTGATTGCTCTCACTGTCAGAAACTTTCTCCTTATTTCCAGGTTGACTCTCTCCTTATTCAGTTTCCACCCATTATTTCTTGTCTGGCCTACAGGTGCTTTGGGAAAAAGCTCGACACCCACCCCCCTTCAGCCCCTCAAATATTGGAACACTGTTATCATGTCTCCCCTGGTCCCTCTTTTCACTAGACTAGCCATGCCGAGTTTCTGCAACTATTCATCGTATGTTTTAGCCTCCAATCTCCTAATCATCTTGCTTGCTCTTCTCTGCACTCTTTCTAGAGTCTCAATATTTTTTTATAGTATGGTGATCAAAATTGGATGCAGTACTCTAGGTGTAGTCTTACTAAGGCTTTATAGAGTGGTATTAGTACCTCACTTGATCTTAATTATATCCCTCTGTTAATTTACTTAATTTAGGATTGCATTGCCTTTTTTTTTTTTTTGCTGCTGCTGCTGCACACTTTTGGCTCATATTTAATTGGTTGTCCGCTAAGACTCCAAGATCCCTCTCACAGTTACTGCTATTAAGCCTGGTTTCACCCAGTCTATATGTGTACTTTTCTTGCCTAAGTGTAAGACTTTACTTTTCTCTACATTGATTTTCATTTTGTTAGATAGGACCTAGGACAGAATCTTGTGGTACCCCACTGCTTATTTCCCTCCATGTAGAGATAGTACCTTTAAGGATTACTTTTTGAGTACGGTTTGTCAGCCAGCTATGAATCCATCTGATGGTGATGCTATCTATCCCACTTTTTTCTAGCTTACCAAGAAGTAGGTTGTGGTTACTTTCTTGAATGCCTTGCTGAAATATATTATGTCCACAGTATTTTACTGGTCTACTAATTTAGTCACTATATTGAAGAATAAAATAAGATTGGTTTGGCATGATCTGTTTTTAACAAACCCATGCTGACTTCTAGTTATTCCTTTACTCATTTCTAGATGTTGGCAGATCTGTTTTTTTATTATCTTTTCCAGTATCTTCCTGGGAATTGATGTTGGGCTGATTGGTCTGCAGTTGATGGTGGGTGGGGCCGGAGTCGCGACGACACGATGTGCGGTCTCAATGCTCTGAGATCGCAATCAACACTTTTGTCACTGGGGGGGTCCAAAAGGATCTAAACTGTCCCGTAGAGACAGTGAACAGGAAGAATATGCCTTGCTGAATTCGGCGATATCGCAAAATCCCAGAAAGAAGTCAGAAAAATTTCTTCAAGCTGGTGACAAAAAATCCAGCCAAGGCTGATGAAGTCAGGGCGGCCCCAAAACAGAAGGAATGGAAAGTGAAAGTGTTTCCAGCTGGTGAGGAATCTTCATTGTTTTAAAAGAGAGACTGCCTATAAAAATTTAAAAATTGATTTAAATTGAAGAATAGAAGATTCAAGCGGCGAAATTTATCTTGCAACGGTTCTGGACAGTGGGTATCCCATTTTCTTATATGCTATCTTAATGGATGAAACCTTTACAAGCTTTTTAAAATGGATGGATTAAGTCTTCTGTTTCTATCTTTTTTTTCTGTGACTCTCGGTGATTTATAAACCAAAGCTTTCCTCTTTCATCGCTGTGAGTATCATTATTTTTTAATTCATTTAAAGACTGGACTCTTTTTCTAATTTGAAATACAAACAGATATAAAAAAAGAAATATTTTAAAAGTGCTACATGCCTGGAGGTTTTGTTGATTGGAGCTTTGTGTATTCAAGCAGAACTTTCCCTTTCTTCATGGTTTGTTTTGACGGCTCATTACAGAGTGATAGGGGTAAGCCAAATGTCCCTTTGAAGCATGTTTTCAACCAGAGAAGAGGGGGGAAACGGCTTTTGTGAATCCATGTTTTAACTTAAAAAAACCTTCCAAGCGAGAGCTCTTTGTTTAAGATGGCTGAGTGTCAGGAAAATAGAGAGATTGTAAGCCTGCAGACAATATTTTCAGCTTCCCTTGGGACGCGCCCGAAGACTGCAGCTAGTCCAGAACGCAGCCGCGCGGGTAGTCATGGGGAGTACTAGGTACTCCCACGTAACACCTCTCCTGCGCGAGCTGCACTGGCTACCTGTGGTCTTTCGGGTGCAGTTCAAGGTTCTGATTACCATCTTTAAAGCGCTCCATGGCATAGGGCCTAGTTACCTGCGGGATCGCATCCTCCCGCACACATCCCTGCGGCCAATCCGCTCTCACAGGGAGGGCCTTCTCCTGGTGCCGTCCACGAGGCAATGCCAACGGGCGACACCGAGGAGTAGGGCCTTCTCTGTGATGGGCCCAACCCTCTGGAATGACCTCCCCCCCGACATTAGAACCACTACTGACCTCCGCTCCTTCCGACAGAAACTGAAGACACACCTGTTCCGACTGGCTGGTTTGGCATAATTTACAACGTCTACCCCCCTGGCATATACTTTTTACTGGCTTTTAGAGGGATAGTGTATAAATTGTATGATATTTTAAATTTTTATATTGTTTACTTATTAGCTGTACAGTTTTGGCCTATTTTATCCTCCTCCTATGCATACATGTATTTTATTTGGTGTTTTTTAATACGGACTGTACACCGCCCCGAGTCCCTTTCGGGAGAGGGGGCGGTATATAAGTGCTAATAAATGAAATGAAATGAAAGAATTACTAAAATTAACAAATACATATGAGAAGATTGAACAAAAACTGGAACTTTTGGAACAATTAACAGAAAGACGTGATCGAAAAATTGATGATGTTCACCAAATGCAAAATGAGGGGATTAAAATTCAAAGAATTGAAGTGGAAAATGAATATAAAGCGATTAAACTTGCTGACATTTATGGTAATTGGTTTGTTTTTGAAAATGCAAAGAATGGAATACTGAAAGAGGAAATAAATGGAGAGGAAACCTATTTCAAAGGGCAAGATATAGAAGAAGAAGAAGAAGAAGAAGAAGAAGAAGAAGAAGAAGAAGAAGAAGAAGAAGAAGGAGGAGGAGGAGGAGGAGGAGGAGGAGGAGGAGGAGGAGGAGGAGGAGGAGGAGGAGGAGGAGGAGGAGGAGGAGGAGGAGAAAAAGAAGAAGAAGAAGAAGAAGAAGAAGAAGAAGAAGAAGAAGAAGAAGAAGAAGAAGAAGAAGAAGAAGAAGAAGAAGAAAGTAAAGAATTTATGGACTATGAAACTTTATTAATGAAAATATGGATAACACTGCCGACAACTAAAGACAAGTGGAATAAAGAAGCAGATAGAGGGCATCAGGATTATATGAGAGATCTTATAAGCAAGGAGTTGCTAGGACCAGTCCATACAAAGCTGATTAAGAAGCTTAGAAGATTGATACCACAAATGACAGAGGACATAAGATTGTTTTGTTATTGGAAAGATACAGGTTGATAAATGGAAGAGTATAATTTAAAACTACTAGCTAAACTTAGTGAAACTCTTGTGATAATAGGTATAGTTAAATAAAAAATTGATAATGATAATACTGTATACAATGTGTAGTGTTATGATAAGCAATAATTGGATATGAATATTGAATGATACCTGAGATTATATATAAAGGTTAATAATAATAATAACAATAAAAAAGAGAACTAAGTTAGACACAGTTAAGTTTTGATTATTAGGGGGAAAATGTTGTGACATAGAATATAGCCAAATAAAGAAAGGATAATATAATATAATATAATATAATATAATATAATATAATATAATATAATATAATATAATATAATATAATATAATATAATATAATATAATATAATATAATATAATATAATATAATATAATATAATATAATATAATATAATATAATATAATATAATATAATATAATATAATATAATATAATATAATATAATATAATATAATATAATATAATATAATATAATATAATATAATATAATATAATAATATAATATAATAATATAATATAATATAATATAATATAATATAATATAATATAATATAATATAATATAATATAATATAATATAATATAATATAATATAATATAATATAATATAATATAATATAATATAATATAATATAATATAATATAATATAATATTATAATATAATATAATATAATATAATATAATATAATATAATATAATATAATATAATATAATATAATATAATATAATATAATATAATATAATATAATATAATATAATATAATATAATATAATATAATATAATATAATATAATATAATATAATATAATAATATAATATAATATAATATAATATAATATAATATAATATAATATAATATAATAAAATAATATAATATAATATAATATAATATAATATAATATAATATAATATAATATAATATAATATAATATAATATAATATAATATAATATAATATAATATAATATAATATAATATAATATAATATAATATAATATAATAATATAATATAATATAATATAATATAATATAATATAATATAATATAATATAATATAATATAATATAATATAATATAATATAATATAATATAATATAATATAATATAATATAATATAATATAATATAATATAATATAATATAATATAATATAATATAATATAATATAATATAATATAATATAATATAATATAATATAATATAATATAATATAATATAATATAATATAATAATATAATATAATATAATATAATAATATAATATAATATAATATAATATAATATAATATAATATAATATAATATAATATAATATAATATAATATAATATAATATAATATAATATAATATAATAATATAATATAATATAATATAATATAATATAATATAATATAATATAATATAATATAATATAATATAATATAATATAATATAATATAATATAATATAATATAATATAATATAATATAATATAATATAATATAATATAATATAATATAATATAATATAATATAATATAATAATATAATATAATATAATATAATATAATATAATATAAATATATATATGGGTATAATATAAGGAAATTTGATGTAAATTGTAAACAGTGATTTGGAAAGGAGGATTAGAAAACTTTGTTATTAAATATTATGGATGTTTATCTAGAATAGGATATAAGGATTTAATGTTAATGGAGGATTTTATAAATAAGTAAATGAAATGCCAGTATGTGGTTATGTATTAAATTCTGCTATATTTCATGATGAAGGACGTTTAAACAATTATAGTCAAATAAAAATGGAGGTATGATAATGGTAATATGTATAAACATTTGAGTTAAGATACTAGAGTTAATATGAATTATACTTGATGACGGTAGAAGAGATGCACAAAAACCGTTTGTAACCAACTGATACATTTTCTACAGGATGTAAAGGAGGAGGATTTTTATGTTGGTTTTAAAAATTAAAAATAAATAAAAAAGTTTTTGGCAAAAAAAAAAAAGGATTATTTGTTGAGTACGGTTTGTCAGCCAGCTATGAATCCATCTGATGGTGATGCTATCTATCCCACTTTTTTCTAGCTTACCAAGAAGTAGGTTGTGGTTTACTTTCTTGAATGCCTTGCTGAAATATATTATGTCCACAGTATTTTACTGGTCTACTAATTTAGTCACTATATTGAAGAATAAAATAAGATTGGTTTGGCATGATCTGTTTTTAACAAACTCATGCTCACTTCTACTTATTCCTTTACTCGTTTCTAGATGTTGGCAGATCTGTTTTTTTATTATCTTTTCCAGTATCTTCCTGAGAATTGATGTTGGGCTGATTGGTCTGCAGTTTCTTGGGTCTGTTGTTTCCCCTTTTTTTGAAGAGGGAACCACATCAGCTCTTTTCCAGTCCTCTGGTAATTCCCCAGTGCTCCAAGATTTTTGGAAGATGTGGCATGGTGGTTCTGAGATGACATCTGCCATCTGCTTTAGAACTTTGGGATGTAATCCATCAGGTCCCGGTGATTTGTATTCATCAAGATCAGACAAGTGTTTTCTTACCATTTTTTTGCTTATTTTAACTTTTATATCTAGTCTGCCTTTTAGTTATGTTTTTAGTAAGTTGGGATACTGTTTCTTTTTGTGTGAAGATTGATGCAAAGAATGAGTTAAGCAGCTCTGCTTTCTCTCTGCTGCCTGTTACTTCTTTGCTGTCTTCTCTCTTTAGTAGACTGAATGTTTCCTTGGTTGTTGTTGTTTATATGTTGGAAAAAACTTTTTTTTAAATTATATTTGACTTTTGTTGCAAGGCTTTGTTCATTCTGAGCCTTTGCTTTCCTGACTTTGCCTTTGCAGATGCTGGCTATCTTGTGGTGAGGAGTAATATTGTTCAGAATTGCAGGCAGCCAAACAGCCGTGCCCTTCCCAGATTCATCCACTTCATTTCTTCTGCCCGTTCCTGATTTGCCCACCTTGCAAAGTGAGCCCATGAGTGTTCTTGGTCCTTGGAGCATGCTCAGTGCTTACTGAGCCATTTTCTTACCTCTTCCACTACTTATGCTGACCTTTTCCTCTAAGAATTGGTTGGGATTCTGCAAACTTGGTATGTGTTGCTCTGCAGGGGTAAGGAATGGTGTTTGGGATAATGAAGGAATGCCATTTGGAGAATGGATTGGATTGGATTTATTAGATTTATATGCTGCCCTTCTCCCAAGGACTCAGGGCGGCGTACAGCATTAAAAAACACATAGTACAAAAGTTAAAAGGAAATTAGAAACAGTCCAAAAAACAAATCCAATTTATATAACACTCACATTTTAAAAATTAAATAAAATTAACAGGCCAGGCCAGCTTGCTGGAAAAGCCAACTTTTTAGGGCGCGTCGGAAGGACCGGAGGTCAGGGATTATGCGAAGCTCCGGGGGCAGCTCATTCCAGAGGGAAGGCGTTCCCACAGAGAAGGCTCTCCCCCTGGGGGTCACCAGCCGACACTGTCTGGCTGACGGCACCCTGAGGAGGCCAACTCTGTGGGATCGTACTGGACAGTGGGAGGCTATTGGTGGCAGTAGGTGGTCTCGCAGGTACCCTGGGCCTAAGCCATGGAGCGCTTTAAAGGTCATAATTAGTACCTTGAATCGCACCCGGAAGACAACCAGTAACCAGTGCAGGCCACCTAAAAGGGGTGTAACATGGGAGCACCTAGGTACCCCCATGATAACCCACGTGGCCGCATTCTGGACCAGCTGAAGCCTCCGGTTGCTTTTCAAGGGCAGCCCCATGTAGAGAGCGTTGCAGTAGTCCAGGTGAGAAAGGACAAGGGCATGAGTGACTGTGCACAGAGCATCCCGATCCAGGAAGGGGCGCAACTGATGTACCAGGCGAACCTGATAAAAGGCCCCCCTGGTCACGGCCGTCAGGTGTTCTTCTAAACTGAGCCGCGTATCCAGGAGGACTCCCTGCAATGCAATGCTATCGGCATATTTTATTTATTTATTTTTAAGATGCATAGGGCCACCTACTCAAACAAAGTGATTCTATGTGGCATACAATATGAACACACAATCAGAGAGACAGTTTGGCCTAGGGGTTAAGAAACCAGGCTAGGAACCAGTTGACTGTGAGTTCTAGTCCTTCCTTAACCTGAAAGTGGCTAGGTGATTTTAATCAGTCTCTCTCTCTCTCTCTCTCTCTCTCTCTCCTCTCTCTCTCTCTCTCTCTCTCTCTCTCTCTCTCTCTCTCTCTCTCTCTCTCTCTCTCTCTCTCTCTCTCTCTCTCTCTCTCTCTCAGCCCAACCCATCTCACAGAGTTGTTGTCGTGGGAAAAACAGGAGGAGAGAGCAGTATTATATAGTGAGCTGAGTTACTGATAAAGTAATAAAGATGGGATGGAAATTTAATAAATTAATAAATAAAAAATGAATAGGCTGCCACATCAACCATGTTGTGTTCCAGCTTTTGCCAAATAGTTCTTGATGTGCTTATGGAGTCTGAATATCCATATAATGGAATGGATTGTACTTTTATTACTATGGTTAGCTCCATCATGAAAGATATTTAAAGCAGCTGCTAATAGTGAGGTTGTTGGACTTAGTTGTTTCCTTGTAAGGTTCTATGGTTTAATCACATTTTGTGTTATAATGCTTGTTAATATTTCTTTTTTCTTTTTTCATATCCCTGTACCCCAAGCAGCTACAGACAATGAAGGCTGTTGTCTGTAGACCCATATGATGGATGCACTGTTGGAAAATGCACAGGACCAGACTGAGAACAGATCATCCTGGAGAAAATGTGTCTAGTCAATATTAATTGGATGGCATATAGTCATCATACTCTTGGTTTGCTGAGGGGCAATATATTTCATATTTGCTCGCAACCTTGACTTTGTGTTAATTTCCTTTGCAAGAAAGTTATTGCCCATATATTGAGATTGGAAAATATTGCATTGATTGATATAATATGGGTTGCATTTAAGCATGTTAGGGCAGACAGTTTAGATAGTGAGTTGGCTGCACAGCACTTACAAGCCCTAGTATGGTGTGATGTGATGCTAGTTGCTTCAAGATCAGGTCCAGAGATGATATTCAGCCAGTTCTGATAGGTTCTAGAGAACCGGTAGCAGAAATTTTGAGTAGTTCAGAGAACCGGCAAATACCACCTCTGGCTGGCCCTGCCCCCAATCTACTCACTGCCTCCCAAGTCCCAGCTGATCAGATGGGTCTTCTTTTGTTGTCCTGCACAAGAGAACAGAGCTGGAAAGCAAGTTGGTGGGGTGGGGAGGGAATGGGGATTTTGCAGTATCCTTCCCCTGGGGTGGGATGGAAATGGAGATTTTATAGTATCCTTCCCCAGGAGTGGGGTGGAAATGGAGATTTTGCAGTATCCTTCCACCAAGAGTGGGGAGGGAATGGGGATTTTGCGGTATTTTTCCACCAGGAGTGGGGTGGAAATAGAGATTTTGCAGTATCCTTCCACCAGGAGTGGGGAGGGAATGAGGATTTTGCAGTATCCTTCCCCTGCCATGCCCATCAAGCCACACCCACAGAACCGGTAGAAAAAAAATTGAATCCCACCACTGATCAGGTCCCTACTGCCCCCATTTGTTCTTGTAATCCTTCTGTGTTTGTTGCAAGCAATGGTGGAAGAAGAAGAGGATGCTAAATCAAGGAGAAAGTGTCAACTGTTTGCCCCTAGCACATTCATTGGGTGGGTTTATAAGCTACACAATGATAAAATAATGATCAGGCATTGCAGGGGGGAAAGCATTGGTGCTTCTTCTTTACTTTTGGGAATGTAATAGTAACCCTGGATATTTGATTGCTTCTGTTTAAGAACACTCGCCAGAGCAATAGAGCAAACTCTATTCTATCTGGAACGCTGCCAAAACTGTCCTTTTACTCTTTAGAAAAGAGAGAAAGAATAATGATGAAACAAAGGTGTATCTCTATACAATGAGTGTTTCTCTTTGAGGTACAGTAGTGTGGGATTGAATTGGTTGTGCTCTTGGTCACGTACTCATGTCTGACAGGATATGTGGATTGTCTGTAAGGAACCTTGATTCTTTGAATGGTGATAATTAACTTCTTATGTGTACTTTTACGTGTAACTAATTATCTTTTGGTGCTTTAGACTTTCATGTGTATTGAATAAATAGAGTGTGCCGGGCTTTGCCCGGGGCTACCTATCCCAAGGACAATCCTTGTGTCCAATCTCTTTCATGGGTAGCCGGGAACATCACCACACAGTAGAAACCTAATATTAAAATAATTCAAGGTCTATCTGGAACATCTTTTTGTTTTCCATTTCCTACAGAACCATTGTTGAGCTGCTTCTGCTGAAAATACACTTTTTATCTGGGAAGAAATGAAATTGCAATATTTATTTTAATGCATGGAAGAAAAATCAAAATATTAGCAATGAGTTATTCAATCAATCATGAAAAGAAACACTTGAAACAAAAAGGCACTGGTTTTTATATTCAGACAATGTAGAAACAATATTCAGACAATGCTTAGATTTTTAGATTCAGCTCTCTTTTTCAAAATAATATAAAGAATCTCACTCTGTTGAGAAACAATAGCTTTCTAAGTGAATTTAGCCATCCAAATATTTGTGGACTACAATTCCCATGAAATCCAGACAACAGTAACATTGGCCATGATAGCAGGACATTTTAAAAGCTGTAAATCTCACTTATCTGGAGGACATTAAACTGGGAAAGGCTGATTTAAAAGGTTAAATAACTCAAGGAAAAGGTTGCCATTGATACAGTTTTCAAACAGATTATTTAAAATATCTATTCATAATTCATATGTGTTAACTGCTGCTTTCAGAAGTTGTCAAACTCTATATCTTTTTGTTAGCTAAATGTAGTTTTACAGTATACAAGTCTTATAGGAAAGAGCAATAGAACTAGCAAGTGGCCTTGATAAAATTGAAATAAAAGTGTCAAAGATTGCATTTTTTAAAAGTTTAAATTATTTCTGAGCAAATGGTGATGAATAATAATTGTTTTATTATATTCAATTTTACGTAAAGCAGACTGACAAAAACCTCTTGTAAGGTTAACATAAAATTATATATATTTTTGCTTCTTCAGATGCTCATGATTAATTTGCTTCCTTTGATATAAAATGTACCTATTTTGCACACTGTCTCCTTAAGAAGGGCTTACAGTACATAGAACAAATATTTTAGTCTGCCTAGTTTGAATATTTTTCTGCTAACACAGTTACCAATGCCCTTTCTGCATCTGTACTTTATTCTTTTAAAAACAGAATGTTTTGCAATATCTTATATAGCTCCTAAAGAAGCTAACTGGATCCTGGACAAACTAGTTGGAAAAAGCATGCATAAACATTTTTTTGGAAAAGATATTCTGTCCCTGGACTTTGTGTTCTGTGACAAAGAGAAATTACAAAACAGTTCATCCTAAAGAAAGATGCAGTTTGCCAGCATTGTTGGTGGTCTGTAGTCCAGACCTGTCTTCTTAATAAGAAATGGGCTGTGTTGTTAATCCCAGAGTTTATAGAAGAGAGTATTTGTAGCTCAGGGTTTCACTGTGAGGTCCTTGGTGCTCTCTGAGCTTGGTGGTTTTCCTGCAGACGTCACATTACCAAACTAGGTAACATCATCAGTGCTTTCATTATGTTACCTTGTTGGGTAATGAAATGTCTGCAATAAAACCACCAAGTTCAAAGAGCACCAAGGACCCCACAAATATCAGGGCATCCAAACAAGTAAGGATAAAGTGTGCTAAGGATTAAATATAGGAGAGATCACGTGGAAGTTATCTTACAGAGCTGCTTCTGGCAGAAGGCCAGGTATGGTCTAGGGTTGGATGATGGTTATAGAAGTTCTACAGCAGTGGTTCTCAACCTGTGGGTTGGGACCCCTTTGAGGGTCGAACGATCCTTTCACAGGGGTCACCTAAGACCATCAGAAAACACATATCTTCAATGGTCTTAGGAACCGAGACAACAATTTTATGGTTGGGGGTCACCACAAGATGAGGAACTGTATTAAAGGGTCACGGCATTGGGAAGGTTGAGAACCACTGTTCTAGCGGAATGAAGTCAACAGCCTTTCTCTGGAATACAGCTTCAAATACTGCCTAAGGCAAGTATTCTTCTTATATTGAACAGTTTTACCTTCCAAAGGGTGTTGTTGCATCATGCTTAAGCAGAGATACTGATAAAAGCATTATGAAATCATAATTATCTTTCTCAAATTCTGGATGGATCATGGTTTTATGAAGTCATTCTCCCCCAAAAAAACACATCTTCCTTTCATAAAATCTGTGCCTCTTACTTTTCATCACCCCATAATGGGTTTCATGACATAAAAGAAGAAATAATTACTATCAAATACAGGACAAGTAACAATGATCTAAAATCTTACTAAATGCAGATTACTTCTGGGTCTAATCCAGGCAAATTTAAGACGTGTGGATTTCAATTCCCAATTCAATTCCCAGAATTCCCCAGCCAACACTGAGGAAATCTGAGAGTTGAAGTTCACACATCTTACAGTTGCCAAAATACTGATCTATACAATGGTGCAATGATTTTATTACATAGAGTTGATGCACAATGGGTGACTACATAAATGTTTTAAATAAATAAAATACATGTCTGCTATTTTATCGTACGATGCCAGCCACAAACTGCTAATAATATGAGTTAATTCTGCAGAATTTACAGACTTTTTTTTATTACAATTCATCTCTAGCTATGAATGATTCTTTGAATGAACTAGTAAGAAAAAAGTTATAGTCATTAAAGTAGCTAAGTGTGGGCTATGGAGGCAGGAGTGGGATTCTATGAGACTGTGCTTTGCACATGCATGCACGACACTCAAAAACCACCTTTGGTGTCAGCGCTGGTGAGTTGTTTAGCTCAGCTGAGGCACAGCAATCCACTCTGCCGCACAAATCAGCTGAGCTAAAAACCCCAAAGGAATATAGGACAGGGAATGGCAGGGGCGGGAGGGCAGGGCCAACCAGAGGTGGTATTTGCCGATTATCCGAACTTCTCAAAATTTCCGCTACCAGTTCACCAAAACTGGTCTGAACTAGCTGAATACCACCTCTGAATGAAGGTGCATAAAACTGGCTCCTGAATTCTGGGAGTTGAAGTCTACCAATAATTTAACTTTGTTAAAAAAATAACCTGTGCCTTCCTGACAGGGAGGTAGCATTTCTGGAGGAGGTCAATTTATTTGCTAATGTACCTAAAGGCAAAACAAAAAAGCAATGGATGGAAAATAATCAAGAAGAAGACCAATCTAGAACTAAGGAGAAATTTCCTGACACTTAGAACAATGGATGCTCCAACAGTGGAAGTTTTTAAAAAGAGGTTGGGCAGCCATTTGTCTTAAATGATAGAGGGTTTCCTGCTTGACCAGGAGGTTGGACTAGAAAACCTCCAAGGTCCCTTGCAACTCTGTTATTCTATTATAATCCCAAATTATGGAAGGAACAATTCTGGAACAATTATTAGTCTTTATCATGTTAATTTTATTGTCCAGACAAGTTGGTTTTATTTCACAGTTTTTGGATGCTGGTAGTTGTCAACCTACAACCCACAATAAAACCTGAAATTTCTGTTGCTAAGCAAGGCAGCTGTTAAGTGAGTTTGCCCCATGTTATGAGCTTTCTTGCCACGGTTGTTAAGTGAATCCCTGCACTTGTCAAAGAAATAACATGGTTGTTAAGTGAATCTGGATTCCTCATTGACTTTGCTGGTCAAAGGATCACATGACTCTGGGACGTTGCAACCGTCAGAAATATGAGTCCCTTGCCAAGCTTCCGAATTTCGATCACGTGACCATGGGGAGGGTGCAATGATCGTGTGAAAAGTGGTCCTAAGTGACCATTTTCAGTGCCCTTGTAACTTTGAACAGTAACTAAACGAATACTTGTACGTTGAAGACTACCTATACTACTTAGACACAGTTTAGATGTTCTTAAAAGGGGTAAACGGGCTAGGAATCATTCAATTAATCTGAGGAAGTCAAGTTCATACTGAGATTGTTCAACTTAAAATGCACCAAACCATTATTTTTCAAGAATTGTTTAAAACATGTATGTATGTATGTTTGTATGTATGTATGTATGTATGTATGTATGTATGTATGTATGTATGCATGCATGTGTTAGATCGGGCAATGGATAGGCAGACACAGGCTAACAGTGCAACAGCTCTTTATTAACAATAACAATCCAGGAAAGCATGGGTCTGACAGCAGCCCTTTTATAGGGAGCTGTCAGACCTCTCAACCAATAGAATCAAACCTCTGTTCCCACCAGAACAGAGGACCTTGGTGGAAACCATAGTTGCTATTGTAGATATCTAACAGTATGTATGTATGTATGTATGTATGTATGTATGTATGTATGTATGTATGTTGCTCAAGTAAATGCTACCTCTGGCTAGCACTGAAAAGTAAAATTCAGCCTAACACACCAGGGTGAGGAGGAAATGTAATCTTTCATTTTCCATTTCTGGCTTTCTGGAATTATATTTTAATACACTTTTTAATATATAATAAAGAACGAAGCTGAATCAAATGATAACCTAAGTCCCTGGACATGTTCACTGTTATAAGGGGAACAAGCATGCCAGATATACAGAGATCATTGATATGAATGGAAAGGTTAAAAAAAATTGTGTAATGCGAAAAAAAAGGAGGAAAGTTAGCTGACTGCATATATAAGCTTTGGCAGTGTTTATTATGGCCTGTGTTTACTTCCCTTGCAATTAAAACATTAATAATAGCTTGGATGAATAATGTATTCTAAACTGATTTTCACCCAGATACAAAAACAGATAGAAATCCAAAAAAATCCATGGTACAAAGAGTTTCGTCTAGGCAAAATCACGATCTTTGTGAGAAATTGCAATTATCTCCCAATTATCTTTAATAATCTTGCAATTATGCTTACCGCATTGTATAACTTGTGTTCTGTGAACAAAGTTCCATCTTATCTTCTTTTTCTATTGCTTTATTTTTTTTCCCAGCTTTGACAGAACCCCATTTGCATGTTGAATAAATATTTCCACCTTGCTGTCCTTGTCATAATGTGGTCTCTCCTTTGTCGTACGGAACCCTTCCCTGAGCAGCATGTTGGCAACTCTAAGGCAAGAATTTTTTTTAACCATAATTCTTCATCAACTCATCTTCCCAAGGATGGCCACAAGCAGGGGTGGGATTCTACCAGTCCAGACCAGTTTCTGCGAGCCGGTTCGCTCTGACGATCAAGTTGGCCCGCCCGCCTGCCCCTGCGCTTTACTTACCTTTATCTTCTCACCTGAGTCATGCCGCAGAGTGGATTGCCACACCTCAGCTGTTTTCCTCCCCAGCAGCAACGCAGAAGGTAAGTATTCTCAAAACTGCGAAGCGCGCGCTCAGTGAACTGGTTGTTAAACCGGTAGGATCCCACCCCTGACCACAAGGTATGGTGAAAAAAATGAATTTGCTGACCACAATGGTGTGATTAAAGCCCCACTCTGGCCCCCATCTTACCATCCTTGTCATCACCTCTGCACTTTCCAACAGCCATTCATTCCCCCTACATTCACTCTTCTACTTAATCAACTGAAGATATTTGTTTGTTTCATCAAAACTCAGTGGAAAACCTGTTATGAATATTCTCAGGCAAAAAAGATACTTAATGAAATATTGCTTCCTAATCGTGTTCTATCGAAACTGAAATAAAGGATCCTAGGGATTCTTCTCTCAGTAAAAATGTTTAATATACAGTCATTTAGATGTCTTCACATTGGATGGGTCCGGCATGGTTTTTTGGTTGGGGGGGGGGTCTCTCTTTATTCAAAAGCAAATCTTCATAGCGTACCAAGAGTGACATGACCCCAACATAATCTGCCCTGCAATATCAAAAAAGATAAATTAAAATTGGATTTAAAAATACAAACTAAATGTTTCCAGTTGGAAACATTTCATGTTGCTAAGTTCATGTTTTATAAATCTCTTGTATTGCACCTTAAATATTAATTTTTATTTATTTTTTAAAATTTACTTACTGCACTTGTGTATGGTTTCCAATTGCACAGCGGCAGATAGGACAGTGCTCCAGAGGATTAATGTCATTGCTCAGAGGATCGTTGGTTACCCTCTCCCCTCTTTGGAAGAGCTTCATAGCTCCCACTGTCTTAAGAAAGTTCAAAACATTCTTAAAGATCCATCTGATCCTTTTTTTGAGCTATTACCATCTGGCAGATGATACAGGACAACAAAAACAAGGACAAATAGGCTGAAAAACAGCTTCTATGCCAGAGCAGTAACTTTATTGAATTCTACTGTATAGTGCAATATTAATACAATATCAGGGGTTTTCAATTCAATTGTATAGAATGTGAAGGATTTGTGATTGTGTTTTATTTTATTATGTATAATGTACACTGAAGATGGCATTTAATTTTGTTGTATGAGGTGCAATGACAATAAAGTAAACTAAACTAATCCCACCTTTTTATTTTTTATGAATAACGTATGGTGGTGAACAAACTTAATACTTCTTCCGTCTCCTATTTTCCCCACAACAGCAATTCTCTGAAACGGGTTGGGCTCGGAGTGAATAACTGGCCCAAAGTCACTTAGCCAGTTTTTATGCCTAAGGCATGACTAGAATTCAGTCTCCTAGTTTCTAGCCTGGTACCTTAACCACCGAACCAAACTGGCCTTACTACTATATCATTTTTTTTAAAATATTTTTTTAATTTTCAGACAAACACAAACAAACAACACATATAACATAAAAGCCTCTTCAATTACACACAGTGTGTCGATTGGTTACAAAGTCTTTCTGTGTCCTTTCTGTAATGAGAGTAATCTTGGCAAAAGCACTAATGATAATAAAAGTGAAGCTGATAAAAAGAGCAGATAAAGGGTTTCGAATTCTTATAAGACATGCAATGAACAACAAGTTCTTAAGAGAAGTCCACATAAGAAAACACTTAGAATACAGACTTTACAAATGGCAAGAGATATTGGACTACACTATTTCTGGAAGGATACAGGATGATGGAATGAAATGTCACAATAAATTTCAGTTAAATGTAATTAAATTTTGAGTGCTATGTACAACGTAATAATAGCTATAGTCAAATAAATGATTAATATTGATAACAAAGCATTTATATATATTAGATTGATAATATGAAATTTTATACAATACTGTAATATCATTGGATGATTTCAGGATAATGTAGTAAAATGTTATAATATAAATTTACTTCAAATTTAATATGCCTTATGTTGAAAGGATGTGATAATAGCTGGGGTTAATGGATGTTTAATAAGTATAACAATTTGTATACATGTATATTAGATTGATGATACTAATAATGTGGAGGGGACATGGAATTGGAAACTATTAGAGAATGTTATCAATGCTAAAATGATTGAATGACTTAGAATAGGAGGAAGCATAATAACAATGTATGCAAATATATCTTGATTGTCAATATGTGAATTTTGATAAAATTCAAGTGAGGACTACTGTATCATTTTTTGTGGTCTACAGTTCAGTTCATTTTCCACAGTACAGGTTATATTATAGTGCCACAAGACTCAACACAGACATAAATTTTAACTCGAGTGCTACTTGATAAGGTGTTACATCAGAGGTGGGATTCAGCTGGTTCAGTCTGGTTCGGGTGAACTGGTTCTAAATTGCTGGCTGGCCCTGCCCCTTCCTGCTGCACCCCTTCCTGGAGTCCCTCCTGCACCCTGTTTTTGCTCCCAGGAGGCTGCAGGGAGGCCGACTAGGGCCAAAATGATTCTAGATTCATTTTTCTCACCATGTACATGTATACATCCAAACTAGACTGTGTTGTTTCTCTGTGTCGTACACAGTGGTGTCTTACCCCCACAGTATTTGTTTCCAGAAAATAAGTCATCGGTGTACCAAGTTTGGTTGAAATTGCTCGAGGCGTTCTAGAGTTATGCTGGAACGAACACACACACACACACACACACACACACACACCAGGGCCGGATTTTCCTATAGGCTAACTAGGCTTCAGCCTAGGGCCTCAAGATCAAGAGGGGCCTACATTTTTTATTTATTATCCGTGCCACATTTTTTATAAAGGTTAGTACCAATTACAACATGTTTCATTTAAAATACTGATATATATCACAGTAATGATGTATTTTATTATCTCTCATGTAATTTACAAACTTAAAAATGGGAGGTGAAACGGCCCCATAAGTGGAATAGCCTAGGACCTCTTTTCATCTAAATCCGGCCCTGACACACACACATTAAAATCACTATAGGGGCCCTGAAAAACTAATCTCAACCGACTGATAGAAAACTCGAAATATAGCACGTAGATTAAGGAAAGGAACCTATTTCAGCAAGTAAATGCAGCCGGTTGACTTTAGATAGTACTTTAAAGCTAAGCTGGGTTTCCCTTTGCCTGTTCTTCAATGGGATACCTTAAGACCCTGCAGATTATATTGGTAAACAAAACAAGCTGTTTTGTGAGAAAGGCAATAGCAAATTAAAATTCCTGTCATGACCTTTAACTGGGCAAAATGATGCCTCGTAGGGCAACAATTTATGAACCAAGAGTGATGAAATGGGCTAACTTATAGAATGTGTCAGAAATCTAAGACCCTAAACCATATAAAGGTCACCTCTGGAACTTTGCACTGGGCCCAGAAACAGATTGATCAGCAGAAGCCAGGGCAGATTTTTGCATCTCCCCACAAATCAATTCCAATAAGTAGCTTGTCCATCTCTTCTGTTACCAACTTGAAGCACATTAGTGGCTTTTGTTAACGGAGATATGAGGTGGGGAATAGGTTTAGAAGGTGAGAAGTACAGACAGATGGCTTTGCAGGAATAGTAGATCTGAGAACCAAATGATAACTTTTTGGTGTGGCAAAATAGGTCCACTCAGCCTTTTAATGAGCTGTCACTGAAGGTCATTACTTAATCTTGTTACATTAGTAGTTGTGCTGATTGTCCAAGTCTTATGCTAGTAAATGGCTTGGAACACAGTTTAAAAACCGCAAAATAAAGAAAATCTATATTAAAACAAGATCTAATTTACCCATTATACCATGCAGGTAAGCAGAGCAGAGTATGTAAAAGACTACATAGAGGGAAGTTTATTTCAGAAAATAACATTTCACATTTGCAAACTACTGTAAAGGGCTTTTAGGCACTAACAGGTGAGCCATTTAAACAGATTAGTTGAGCCATTTAACCATTGTTTAGAGACACTGCAATACATTGCACTGGATCTTTTTCCTGCCAATAGTCCCCATTAAGTCAGCTTAATATTTATCAGGGGACCAATTAAGTAGACACCACTGTATTATTATGGGGAAATGCTGTAAGCCTTTTCCAGTCTAAGTACTCCACAAAGAAATCTATAATATACATTTTACACAGAAAGAAAAAGTTGGGCATCAAACTCCATTAAATGAAATTCTTTAAGAATGTTAGCTGAAAGTTGGCAAAATAGAAATCAAAATCTGGATTATAATAAATATAGTCACATTGTATATTTCATACCAAATAATTCAAATCATGGACTTTAATAGTTTTGATTAACAATAATTTAGAAGGGGAAATTAGGCAGCCAGATAGATATGATAGTGAGAGAGAGATGAGAGAGATAGATAGATGATAGATAGATAGATAGATAGATAGATAGATAGATAGATAGATAGATGATAGATAGATGATAGATAGATAGATAGATAGATAGATAGATAGATAGATAGATAGATAGATAGATAGATGATAGATAGATAGATAGATAGATAGATAGATAGATAGATAGATAGATAGATAGATAGATATAGATTGTAGTTTGTTTTTATTTTCCTCCCTTCTCTTAAAGGATGGTGACTTGAATTCCAGATATTTGGTAAATACATTATCCAATATCAGTGACCATGTACAAGAGAGCGGGGAGAGAGAGAGAGGGAGAGATGATAGGTAGATTTTTTTAAATTAAAACATAGGTGATAATTAGCACACTTTCATTCCAACAGCCTTCCTTTCAAGAATATGTATCTTATTAATTTGGCCAGAAAAAGTTATGCTTTCAAGTTGTGAATAATAAGGTAGGTACCAAAGGCAAATATTTTATCATTGATATTGACGTTCAAAACCAAACGTCATTTTGTATATTTTCATGTCTTTTGAGGTCTTTTTAATAAATGGACTGCGTATTGCTCTCTGTGAGTACTATATTCTGGTCTTTGGCTGACATCTCCTGGCATGTCCTACTGAGTTATGACCTCTTAGGTATCCATACAGAAACACTGGTGACAACCAGGCACGTTTTTCATCTCCATTTCTGTTTCATTTTAAAGTTGATTTTTTTTTATTAAAAAAAAAATTATGCTAGCTGACATGGGGCACTTGTGAAAGTTCAAAAATTTTGAAACAAATGGTGCATTTAGAATTCCATGTTTATTTTTATCATGGTTTGACATGGTCAACCAGATGTTCAGATTGAGTTGACATTTTTATCCACTTATCAAGTCCTTCCCAAGGATCTGGGATAGGCAGATGTTGATGTTTTATGGGGTTAGAAGTATTATCACAGGATGTAAGCTGTTCTGAGTAAAGCTTTTAATAGTGATTTTTGTCAATGGTGTTCAAAGTAGTGCTCCAGTTGTTTGGGGATTGTTATTATGGTTCATCACACAGTCAGCCAGATGTTAAGTCTGGATTTGTCATTTTTATCAACCTATCGACTCCTTCCCAGTGACCTGGGATTCACAGTCAACAATTTCCTTATACCCATTCTGAGCAGTTTTTCTCTCCTGCTTTTTGTTACTAAAAAATTAGTGTGTAGCTAATAGCATTTTCTGAACATGAACTTTCAAATTCAAAAGAATCATATGCATATACATTTTAACTCTATCTAGGTACTACTTCTAGAGTTAAGGAGAGCTTATGGAGACGAGTCCCTTTCTCTGTCTCTTATTTCTGGTTAGAAGTTGGTTGTTTGTTGGCTCTGATAGGTATCTTCTGACCTTATTTTCAATCCTCTTCTGCATCTCAACTACATTCTCTGCATTCATGTATAATTGTTTCCTATGTTTCTGTTCCTCTTCTTGTCTTCAGCATACTTCTTCCGATAGTGGTGCTTGTGGGGTTGGAAGAAATGTCCTTCTGAGTTCAGTTCTGTTGGAAGAAATGTCCTTCTGGGTTTGGCTCCAACAGTGATGGGTTTCAAAAAAAATTAGAACCTCTTCTGTAGGTGTGGCCTGCTTTGTGGGAGTGGCTTGCCGGCCATGTGACCGGATGGGAGTGGATTGCTGACCATGTGACCGGGTGGGAGTGACTTGTCAGTCATGTGACTGGGTGGGCATGGGCAACTTGTAAAATGTGGTGAAACTCACTTAACAACGCTCTTGCTTAGCAACCAAAATGTTGGCTCAGAAACTCTGGCATTTGAAGCAACAAGTCTTAACATTGTCAAGTTACAAGACCCTTGCACCCCTAACCCTTGTAGGAAGTTATCACCTAGCCCTCTCCCAGAAAAATGAAATGTCCTAGGAAATATTGATAAGGCAGAATATTATATTTTCCTGGATGTGAAAAAGGGAGAAACACATTTTAAACACTAAATTCCTGCAGCTTCCTGCCCATCTCCACTTTGTCAATGGGCCATTAAGAAGGCCAAGCTAGTCCACTTTACATAATAAAGAGTTCTCCTCTTCAGCTGTGATGGGATTAAGGCAGGATAATAAGCCTTTACTCAACTGACCACATGGCATCTGAACTCAATCAAACCTGGATTCAAAACAGCCTAGAGGGTTGCCCTTGCAAGGGCCCATGTGAGTCTGGCAACCAATCAGAATACATTTCTTACACAGGAACAGGAAACAGATAGGTGGGGCAGAACAGATTATAAAAATCCCTGCAAGCCCTTCTTCAGCCCTTCTCTTCCCTTCGCTTCTTCTCCACCAACATTGAAGCATGTGATCACCTTTTCTGTTCAGGGCTCAAGCCATGCGGTCCTGTCCACCATTAAAACCATCTTTCCAAGCAGCCTCCATGTCTCCAGTGTCTTTTTCCCCACTTGGAGCCGAAGCCAGAAGGACATTTCTTCCAACAATTGGCACCCCAGATGGGACTCCAAGCTAGCCTAACAAATGGATATGGCCCAGGTAAGCCTCCCATGCCGGCACAGACCCCATTGAGTCTGTGGGTGGACTTTATCTTGGCCTTAACCATTTGGATCTAGGTTTTAAAGGGGTTTTGAGTTTGAGCTCAAAGGCTGCCTGGAAAGAAGGTGAGTACCTCTAAATTTTAATTCTCTAAATTTAATTTTAAAGCATGGGAAATGTGTGTATGCCTGTATGTGTGTGAGTGATGAAATCTTTCTCCCAATCACAGCTGGATCCTGGTTCCTCTGTGTGTTTTACCAAGAGAGCCTGGAAAGTATTAATGTCAGGCCAGAGCAGGACCTTCTGTTAGGGAAAGGAGAGTGTGTGTGAAAATGGATGGAAAAGTGAATGAATATTTTTTGTTGTTGTTGCTTTTGTCCTGTGAAAGCAAAAAAAAAGAAAAAAGCAAAGGCCCATGGTGTAAAAGAGTAGAGGTGCCTGGTACTAACTGCAGAGAGAGGGGCAGAGGTCCTCAAGGATCACTTTTTTGATCCTCAAAACCCAGGTGATTCCCTGAGAGAAGGGGCCGAATACTACGTAGGGAATCGAAGTCCTTTCCAGAATCTTTTTTTTTTCTGAAAACTTACGGTGGGTGGCACCCGGCTAGGCCAAAGTGAGCCCTGCATGTAAAGGGTCATGGGAAGCGTTAGCTCGTGGGTGGCCAGAAGTGCCCTCGGAGATTTCCTTAGATGCCAAGATTTTGGCTGAGAGCAAGGAAATTGTGTGAGAAATGGGCTTTGCTGAAAGATGACACAGGAAAACTAATTTGGCTACATAAAGGTACTTAAAAGAAAAGGGAAATGTTGAAATGTTTCTTTTTTCTCTTGTCTGTCTCTTACTCTGTCTTCTATGCAACCACGTGGTTTTTGTTTCTTAAGATTTGTGCCTTCCCCAATTTAACTGAGATTCAGGGTGGGAATGATTTTGTTTGTGAAATTCATGAGTTTTGTTATGCCCTCTTTGTCTCTCTGTGTGTATGTCTAAGTCTTTGTGTGCCCTCGAGGTAATTGTAACTATAAAATGTCTCCAATCCCCCCCCCCCAAAAAAGACAAGAATTTTAAAGTGTTCAAAGAAAGAAAAGAGTAAGCTGGCAGAAATTGCCTTCGCTCAGTTTGTTGGGCCCACAAAACTGAGTGAAGGTGGAGGGAATCTTTGCTTTGCATCTGTTTTGGCCAGCAGAGACAGAGTAAAGATATTTTTTTTCTTCCTTCCTTCCTTGCCTATACCTTAAAGTAACAACCCAGGAAATGTTTGCAAGAAAAGTTTCATCCTTGCATTTATTGTGTGCTTAAATGATTTTACCTGTTCATTTCTTTCCTGAAGCATGTGAATCCAGACCCCATTTCTCATCTGTGATATCCCCATAATGTTTATCTGTTTATCTGCTGAGTAACTGATGGTTTTATTTTTTTCAAACTCTGCCTGCAAGCTATCTTCCCCCCCCCCCGCCCCTCCCTTACCTTTAATCCTCCAACAATGCCTTTTCTGTGGGGGAGGGAACCTTGTTCTCATGTTTTTCAGCCCTAGAAGATTGTACTCTTCAGGTGAGTATAGATTTTTTTTTTCCTTTTGGGGGGAGGAGGAGAGTGTTGCCTTGTGTGTGCATGTATGAAATGAAGGAAATTCCTACTAAAGGTTTGCCTTCAACCTGAGTAAAAAAGAACCTCTGCACATTTATCTGGCCAACCTACTCTATTAGTCCTAAAGTAAAAACCTGGCCTCCAGAAGGCAGTTTTGATTTAGATTTTGTCAACAAATTTGCTGATTTCTGGCCACCATCAGATGAATCAAGGGCCCCACCCAGATGCAAACGATGTGTTAATGAAAGTCTCCATACATCTTGGTCTTTAAAACTATGCCAGAAATTGCTGGGAGACCAAGATAGGGTTTGGATCTTTAAAAATATGCCAGCGTGTGCTGGGAGCGCCAACGTAGAACCCTGACTGAATGCAAACAATGTGTGGACAAACATCTCTGTACATTGTTGCTATACATCTTGATATTTAAAAATGCCAGCGCGTGCTGGGATATCAAGATAGAATTTGGATCTTTAAAAATTAGCCAGCGTCCGCTGGCAGGTCCAAATTAGAAACAAACACCCCAGGGCAGAGACAGGCATTAACAATCTAGTGTGTGATCATTTCCAGACCTGGAGGGAAGTTGAGATCCTTTATTAATAGAAAATGGAGCCCATTGGCTTATGTACAGCTCCCTGAAATAATTGTAATAACTGCCTTGCATGAAGAAAGAATGAAATGGGATTTTTGTATGTGAAATTAATGATTGCAGTGCAAATGTGAGTATGTTGATGGTAAAAGTTGGTATGAATGTAGTTTGATTCCCTTTCATATAAAGAAGCAGTCAGTTACAAGGTTGTTTAATGGTATGTGTGTGTATGCATGTGTGTTATCATTTCCAAACCTGAAGGGAGGGTGAGATCCTCTAATAAAAGAAAATGAAGCTTGGTGGCTTGTGAAAAAAAAAAGCTTCCTGAAATACCTATGATTGTTTGGCATGAGCAAGCATGAAGGTCTGATTGCAGTATGAATGTGAGTATGTGTCCCTCATGCCCCAGGGAGTGATAAGTGAATGGATCCAGAGATCCACCTGATTGCCTGTGTGAATCCCCCCCCCCCCCCCATCTTCCTTCTGGGTCATTCTTTGGAGGGAAGCAGGAAAAGCAGGGAGAATGAGTGTCTGCTCATTTTTACCATGAGTGTGTGTATGAAACGCCCCAGTGATACCTGTGAATGCCTCTGGGCATTCCCCCCCTCCTTCTTTCCCTCCTTCCTTTTGGGTCATTAAAGGAGGCTAAAAATTTTCTCCTCACTTTAACCACTTTTTTTCCCCCTCTCTTCTGAGAAATTTGGAATAAATGGGTGATCTGCTCCGCTTACCTTTCACTATTGTGATCTTTCATCTGCATATAAAAATTATGCAGTTACATTTCTTTGCTCTGAATACAATTTTGATTTTTTTTTTTCTTCTTCTGGAAATTTTTGAGGTTTAAAATGCTTAATTAAACCTATAAAAAGGAATGATTTTGAGATATTTTGCTTACATTTGTAAATGTTTTAACATACTTAATGAGAATTTGCTTCCATCTGAATGGAATTTGATATTTTGGAGTACCTTTTTTTTAATTGCAATTTTTTTTAAAGCTGTTTTTTTTCCCTCCCTCTTTTACACCTGAGTGCATTTTTAAATGTTTATGAGTCAAGGTGCTCTACCCTATGATATTTTATTTGTTTGTTTGTTTGCAACACAAGTTGTTGTCCCTCTTGGAAATTTACTCATCTTACTGCAGAAGTGTTTCAATCATACAGGCAGTGGGAATGTCATGTTCCATGAAATTTACATCGTCTACCTCCTGAAATAATGTTTGGATTTCCACACTTGGACAGAATGGGTGAGATTCCACAACATGAGACTAAAGATATGTCTGTAAAGAACTGTATTCTTGGCCTCTTTTTTTTTACCTCAGAAACAAAGGACTGCTAGCTCAAACCATAACTCTCCAATTTGCTGCTGGTGATTGCCTCCTGATAAAACCTGACATGAGGAAAAAAAACTTAGCCAAACCTGGGACAGACTGCCAAGACTGACTGACCACTCTTACCAGCAAGCCAAGCCTAGTACCATCCAGCAGACATGAAAGAACCCTGAAGGAGATGAAGAAGTAAAGACCAAAAGACTCTTTTCAATTCCCAGAAGACAGCTGAAAAGATTATGGGGAGGGTGGAATTTGATAAGGTTTTCTTTCTCTGTTTCATTCACAGAAATTTATTATGCTTTCTTCCTTGCCTCATTTATATTGTAATCAGTTTAATGTATTCATGTAAGAATTGTATTTGAGAATGGCTAGCACAGCAAGTTCTGAACACCTTAGATTTCTGGCTGGTGGGAGGGAAATTTTGTCCAAAATGTCTGTATTTTCTGTATTGTAGAAGCAGCTACACACACACACACACACACACACACACACACACACACAAAAGAGAGGGAGAGAGAGAGGAGCTCCATTCAGAACTAGATTGAAACTATCTCCTTGACCCAACTCCACAAAGCATTTCCTAGGTTGATTTTTGTCTTTGCACAAAAGCCTAAACAGTGATATCTCCCTTTTAATCCCATGGCGGAGGGTCAGTTCCCCTCAGGCAATTCCCCCACTTGAAGAGTAGCAGAGAGGATCTCCAAAAACCCCAAGCTCTCACACGGTGACGAAGAAAAAAAAAACACCACACTGCCCAGTAAAGCAGGATATGTTGCACTGGTGGTCTCAGGAGGAGGAATCCCAGGGCTCATTGTGTGTAGTTTTAAAAATACTAAATAGTCTGGATTGCACACTAGCTAATCTCAATTTGGCCTCACTAAAATAGAAGCTAGGGCAGATTAAAGAACCATCCCCTGAAAATGGGTAGCCTGTACTTCTTTAAAAGGCAGAACCATGGCTGTGAAGGATTTTTGGGATTTGTGGTTGCTTGTAACCTGGAAGCTCACAGAAAGTGATATCTGATATTAATTGGCATGGTAAATTGGATATTGTAAATTTCTTTCCAGAAATTGTGCCCTGGTTGCTAAGACCTTCATGGTTGAAAGCTCTCTGGGAGCCACTGAAGGGATCCTTCTGCTGTCTCTTTCAATGCTTTTCCATCAGAAAAATTAAGTTTCCCTGATCTGACCAATTTTATCCTTTGTCAAAAACATGTGCGTTCCACTCACATTTTTTTTTGAAAAAAAAAAGGAGGGATTGTAGGAAGTTATCACCTAGCCCACTCCCAGAAAAATGAAATGTCCTAGGAAATATTGATAAGGCAGAATATTATATTTTCCTGGATCTGAAAAAGGCCAAGCTAGTCCACTTTACATAATAAAGAGTTCTCCTCTTCAGCTGTGATGGGATTAAGGCAGGATAATAAGCCTTTACTCAACTGACCACATGGCATCTGAACTCAATCAAACCTGGATTCAAAACAGCCTAGAGGGTTGCCCTTGCAAGGGCCCATGTGACTCTGGCAACCAATCAGAATACATTTCTTACACAGGAACAGGAAACAGATAGGTGGGGCAGAACAGATTATAAAAATCCCTGCAAGCCCTTCTTCAGCCCTTCTCTTCCCTTCGCTTCTTCTCCACCAACATTGAAGCATGTGATCACCTTTTCTGTTCAGGGCTCAAGCCATGCGGTCCTGTCCACCATTAAATCCATCTTTCCAAGCAGCCTCCATGTCTCCAGTGTCTTTTTCCCCATTGGAGCCGAACCCAGAAGGACATTTCTTCCAACACCCTTTAGAAAAAAAAACCCAGGGGTGTTCAAACTTGACAGCTTTAAGACTTGTGGACTTCAACTCCCAGAATTTCTCCTCTCACTCTTCATCTTGATGATGTGCGGACGGGCGGGGGGAGGGAGCTGGAACTGGTTCTGAACAGCACTGTAGATTTGTGGAACCCCTTCTATAGAAGAGGTTAGAACTGGCAGGAACCCACCCTTGGGCTCCAAGTGGGGAAAAAGACACTGGAGACATGGAGGCTGCTTGGAAAGATGGTTTAATGGTGGACAGGACCACATGGCTTGAGTCCTGAACAGAAAAGGTGATCACATGCTTCAATGTTGGGGAGAAGAAGAGAAGGAAAGACTGAGGTGCTGAGTCCCTGGTTTTATGCTCTCTCTGGCCTTTGATCTTTGATCTTGTCTTCTGATTGGTTGTCAAACTCCCATGGGGCCATGCCGGGGCAACTCTCTAGGCTGCATTTTGAATCCAGGTTTGGTTGAGTTCTCAGATGCCATGTGCTGAGTTGGGTAAAGGGCCAATATTATCATGCCTTAATCCCATCCCCCTGGAGCTGAAGGAGAGAACTCTTTATTATGTAAAGGGACTGGCTTGGCCTTCTTAATGGCCCATTGACAAAGTGGGTGGAGGCAGGAAGCTACAGGGAGCTACTCTCAATTAAACATTTCTTTCTTTTCACATCCAGGGAAATATAATATTCTGCCTTTTCAATATGTCCTAGAATATTTCATTTTTCTGGAAGAGGGCTGGGTGATAACTTTCCACAGTTCCAAGTGGGAAAGAAGACACTGGAAACATGGAGACTGCTTGGAAAGATAGTTTAATGGTGGACAGGACCACATGGTTTGAGGTCCTGGGGGGAAAGGTGATCATATGCTTCAAGATGTTGGGTAAGATGTTTTGGAGGGGGACCCGGACCTCGCCGGAATAACCGAGACCTGGTTGGGCCACGAGGGAGGTCTTCCCCTTGTGGAAATGTGCCCTCCAGGTTATCGAGCATTTCACCAGCCTCGGGCCCAGGGAAGGGGCGGTGGGGTGGCAGTGATTATCCGGGAAGACTTAGAGCCGAGAGAGTTCACTGTGCCACAGACATCCGGGTGTGAGTCCCTCGTCGTGAGATGGGGCCCAGGGAGGCAGTTGGGCCTGCTGATAGTATACCTGGCTCCTCGCTATACTTCAGCGGCCCTGCCCGAACTCCTTGAGCTGATCTCATCGGTGGCGGTTGAGACCCCCAAACTTTTAGTGATGGGGGATTTTAATCTGCCGTCGATGGGAGAAGCGTCTGAGGGGGTTCGGGAGTTCATGGCTTCCATGACAGCCATGGACCTGACCCAGTTAATTCAGGGCCCTACTCACGAGGGAGGCCACACCCTGGACCTTGTTTTTGTCTCTGGCCAGTGGACGAGTGATCTGGGAATAGGGGATCTAGACACTATTCCCCTGTCATGGTCGGATCACTCACTTCTCCGGCTGGACTTCCCTGGTGCCACCACCCGCCGCGAGGAGGCGGAACTGGAAGGTATTAGATGGTTCCGCCCCAAGCGCGTGATGGAGCCGGATAGGTTCCAGACGGAACTTGGGCCACCTCCTGTGGACCTGACCCGCCCCCGGGTAGAGGACCTGGTAGTCGCGTGGAATAGTGCGGCTACCGGGGCCCTAGACCGGGTGGCGCCTTTGCGGCCTCTCCTGTGGCGAAGAACCACCCTGGCACCTTGGTTTACCGAGGAGCTAAGGGTGATGAAACGCCACAAGAGACGCCTAGAGAGTCGTTGGAGATCCTCCCGCTCCGAATTTGACCGAGCACAGGCACGAGCTTATTTGAAGACGTACCTTGTGGCATTAAGAGCGGCCAAACGTCAACATTGTGCCGCTCTTATTGCGTCTGCAGATAACCGCCCTGCCGCCCTGTTTCGGGTGACCCGTTCCCTCTTGTTTGAGAGACCACGGGAAGCCCCTCTACAGGGCAGAGCAGAGGAGTTTGGGAATTATCTACAGGACAAAGTCGCTCAAATCCGGATGGGATGGACCCCTTTCAGTGGTTCAGTAGAGACGCCCGTTGCGAGTCTTGAGGGACCGCTTTGGGAGGAGTTTGACTCGGTTGCCATCGAGGATTTGGACAGGTTGCGTGGACGTCTGCGACCTACCACATGTTTATTGGACCCGTGTCCCTCCTGGCTTGTACTGGCATCCTGGGAGGTTACGCGCGACTGGCTCCTGGGCCTGGTGAACGCCTCGTTGGGTGAGGGGTCTCTACCGGCCGCCTTGAAAGAGGCGGTGGTGAGGCCCCTGCTCAAGAAGCCTTCCCTGGACCCAACGGACCTAGTCAATTATCGTCCAGTCTCCAACCTTCCTTTTTTAGCGAAGGTTGTAGAGAGTGTGGTAGCACAGCAGTTCCCACGTCACCTGGAGGAAAATGATTATCTAGACCTGCGCCAGTCCGGCTTCCGACCCGGGCACAGCACGGAGACGGCCTTGGTCGCATTGGTCGATGATCTCTGGAGGGCCAGAGATAGGGGTTGTTCCTCTATCCTGGTCCTATTAGATCTCTCGGCGGCGTTCGATACCATCGACCATGGTATCCTGTTGCACCGGCTAGAGGGGCTGGGAGTCAGAGGCACCGTTTTACGGTGGTTTGGCTCCTACCTCTCTGGTCGGACGCAACGTGTGTTGACAGGGGAGCAGAGTTCGACCCGGAGGCCACTCACATGTGGAGTGCCACAGGGATCGGTACTCTCGCCTCTCCTGTTCAACACATATATGAAACCGCTGGGCGAGATCATCCGTGGTTTTGGAGTGGGATACCATCTGTATGCTGATGATACTCAGTTATACATTTCCACTCCGAACCACCCCAATGAGGCCGTCGAAATGATGTCCCGGTGTCTGGAGGCCGTACGGGTCTGGATGGATGGCAACCGACTAAAACTCAACCCTTCCAAGACGGAGTGGCTGTGGCTTCCGGCCTCCCGGTTCAACCAGGTGCTTCCATCTCTGGCCATCGGGGGCGTCCAACTAGCCCCCATGGAACAGGTGCGCAATTTGGGCGTCCTCCTAGATACCCGGCTGTCCATGGATAACCATGTAACAGCCGTGGCAAGGGGGGCGTTCCATCAGGTCCGCCTGATGCGCCAATTGCGCCCCTTATTGGACCGGGATGCCCTACGCACAGTCACCCATGCGCTAGTGACGTCTCGCCTGGATTACTGCAATGCTCTCTACATGGGGCTTCCCTTGAGATGCACTCGGAGACTACAGTTGGTCCAGAACGCGGCCGCGCGGGTGATTATGGGGAGGACTAGATACTCCCCTGTAACACCTCTCCTGCGCGAGCTGCACTGGCTGCCTGTGGTCTACCGAGTGCGTTTCAAGGTTTTGATTATGATCTTTAAAGCGCTCCATGGCACAGGGCCTAGTTATATGCAGGATCGCATCCTGCCCCACACATCCCTACGACCAATTCGCTCACACAGAGAGGGACTTCTCCGGGTGCCGTCCGCCAAACAGTGCCGGGGGGCGACACCCAGGAGCAGAGCCTTCTCTGTGATGGGCCCAGCCCTATGGAATGACCTCCCCCGTGACATCAGGATTACTTCCGATCTCCGCTCCTTCCGTGTACAGCTGAAGACCCACCTCTTTCAATTATCCGGCCTGGCTCAATCGCAATCGTAATTTTCCCATTCCTCCAAACTGTTTTTTAAATGGTTCTTAAATATTAATTTTATTGGGTTTTTACAATTGGGGTATTTTAAAGCAGATTTTTAACTGTCTATTGATGTAATTTGCTTCCTCCTCCGTGTATGTATGCGTGTTGTGTATGTATGTACGTTTGGTGTTGTTATATATTTTTTATGTTATATGCTCCATTGTACGCCGCCCCGAGTCCTACTTGGAAAGGGAGCGGCTAATAAATCCAAATTTATTTATTATTATTATTATTAGTAAAGAAGAGAAAAGACAGCAAGATGCTGAAAGTCCCTGGTTTTATGCCTTCTCTGGCCTTTGATCTTGAGCTTGTATTCTGATTAATTGTCACATTCCCATGGGGCCATGCAGGGGCAGCTCTCTAGGCTGTGTTTTGAGTCCAGGTTTTGTTGAGCATTGCTTCTTCCCAGGTGCCCTGTGGTGAGATGGGTAAAGGGCTAATACTATCATGCCTTAATCCCATCACCCTGCAGCTGAAGGGGGGCTCTGTTATGTAGAAGAGATTAGATCAGGCATTTTAATGGCCCATTGACAAAGGTGGGGGCTATTAAGAGTGAGTCTGTTTCCTATCTAAAAGCATGTTTCTCCATTTCTTATCCAGGGAAATATAATATTCTGCCTTTTCAATATTTCCCAGGATATTTCATTTTTCTAGGAGAGGGGTGGGTGCTAATTTCCTACGGTGGAAAATAAACTGGCCCACTCCCCACCCCCTTTTCTTCGTGGCAGCCTCTCAAATAATGGAACACTGCAATGTTGGGACAGTAATGGGATGCCTCTCTCTGCTCATCTAACATCCCTTCTTTCTTAGCTGCACTGGTGGCCAGTTTGCTGACAGATGCATTGTGGCCCAGTATCTTGCACAAGACATCTTTCCCTGCCCATGCCTATGATCCTTTGGGATAATCAGCTTTTGACCCCTGAGTGGGAATTCTCCCCCTCATCTCCTCTTTGCTACTGTGTTGGAGAAGAGATTGAAACTTTATATAACAAAGTTTTATTGGTCTTTGAATGTATAGGGAAAGGTAAGGGGATGTACAAAAATTTGGGCAGCTTCCACACTGGTGGTGGAGATCCCCCCAAGATACTCACAGATTTAACAATCTTAGAAACCAAATATAAAAGAAAGCAGCAGAGCAAATCTTACTCTATATTATCAATCATGTGTTTCTACATTTTTATTTGTTGAGATTGAAACTTTAGACTAATTCATATGGTACTCATTTGATTGAATATTACAAGTGAAAGACAATAAAATGAATTAAGGTTCATGCGGCTGGCTGGTATCAGTCATGTTTTTTAAGTGATAAGGAACTGTCTTATGCCAGGTTAAACAAGTCTAGGCTCATTCTCTGATCTTTCTAATTACAGGAAGTCCTCAACTTACAACCATTTGTTTACTGGCGATTCAGAATTATAACGGCACTAAAAAAATTGACTTACGACAGTTTTTCACACTTACAACCATTGCAGCATCCCCAGAGTCACATGGTCAAATTTTGGACACTCGACAACTGGCATATATTTAGGAGGGTTGCAGTGTCCCAGGTTCATGCGATCCGCTTTTGTGGTCTTCTGACAAATGAGTCAAGGGAGAAGCCAGATTCACTTTACAACCATGCTACTAACTTAACAACTGCAATGATTCGCTTAACAACTGTGGCAAGAAAAACGAAATGCACAGGTACAGTGTAGATGGTACCTTGCTCAACAGCGGTAACTGTGAGAGGGATTAGGGGGCTGGAGACTCAAACATATGAAGAACGGTTGCAGGAACTGGGTATGTCTAGTTTAATGAAAAGAAGCACTAGGGGAGACATGATAGCAGTGTTCCAATATCTCAAGGGTTGCCACAAAGAAGAGGGAGTCAAACTATTCTCCAAGGGACCTGAGGGTAGAACAAGAAGCAATGAGTGGAAACTAATCAAGGAGAGAAGCAACTTAGAACTGAGGAGAAATTTCCTGACTGTTAGAACAATTAATCAGTGGAACAGCTTGCCTCCAGAAGTTGTGAATGCCCCAACACTGGAAGTCTTTAAGAAGATGTTGGATAGCCATTTGTCTGAAACGGTATAGCATTTCCTGCCTAGGCAGGGGGTTGGACTAGAAGACCTCCAAGGTCCCTTCCAACTCTGCTATTGTACTATATTAAAAGGGACAAAGCCCACTTAACAGTTGTCTCACTTAGCAATGGAAATTTTGAGCTCAATTGTGGTCATAAATTGAGGACTACCTATACTGATTCTTTAGATTAGTATCCCATTTGTCATCACCAGGGGTGGGTTCTGGCTTCTTCTACTGCTTTTTCGCTCAAGGACGCATACGCACATGCATGCACAGTAGTAAAAAAATGCTTCTGTGCATGCGCAGAAGCAAAAAACAACATGGCAGCACCTACAGTGCCACTGATATAACCGTGCGTGGCAGGCTGAGTTACTACCTACTTGGCTGAACTGGTCCAAACCAGTAGGAACCCACCTCTGGTCATCAGCATCGTCGTTGATGAAGATGCTGAGATTTGAAATGCTCAGCTTGGCAATCCTGTTTTAGAGCAATTTAGTGCTCTGTTATTTTAACAGACATCTCCTCATCCTCTTTGTATGCAAAGGAGCAAGTAATTTTCTAGTGTAACCCTCCACACAATGTCCATGTACCACCATGTATACTTTGTGTTAATATGCAAAATATTCTGCTGTGATATTAATAGGCGACTAATGTAACACTTGCAGGGAAAGTTTAACTTTAAAAACTTTTAACAAATACACGAAGAAGCCTCAAAAGCTTTTTGTTCATCACAGTGTCTGATCTGCAGTGCAAAGAGAACTTTGTGTTTGGGACATTACGGTTACCTCTGTGAAGGTTATGCTTCGGCAAACCCTCCGAGAATTGCACATTAGCTAAACAGCATCCAAGATCCGTCCTTAAATACTAATGATGGTGAACTCATGTTATTAAACCAAATGTCAGATATCAAGAAAGAGAGAAAACAGCCTCCCCGAAAAAAGGATAAATCCCTACGATCACAGGGTGAAGATGTTGATATGACTTTCATCGCCCTTCAAAATTAAAGAGACCCCAGTAATTTTGCTTGCTTCAGTGATGGCAACACTGTGGGATCACTGGAGCTTCTGGCAACTTCACAAGAGCCTGCTGATCTAAGCACCCAGGCAAGTACTCAGCAGGACAGACAGTCCCACCGATAATTAGAGCCCCTAAGATATACGTATTTTTTAAGGACAACATCATTACAGTAAATTGTGCCCAGCAGGCATCTAGTAGCCAGTGAAAATCTTTCTGTGTTATCATCCCAAGCTGATCGTGTTGTACAGTCTGCTGGTCAGCAGCCATCCATTTGGCACCAGTTGCAATTTCTGGATACTTTTCAAGAGTTGACCCATGTTGGCACATTGAAGTAGCCAACATGGGTTGCAACCAAGGTGTGGATGACAGTTATTAAGTGTGACTGATTTAGGAAATCAATTGACGTTGGCACCATGGCCATACTTCTGCAAATATATATATATATATTTGTCGCAGTCTGCAAAGGCAATGATAGTTGAGTTGTTCAGGAATATTCCTAGCATATAAGCATGCTCTGTGGCTTTGGTACAGTTCCAACCACAAGCTTGACCTCAATCCCAGGGTTTTTTTTTACTACTCTTTTCTCTGGATTAAATTTCATCTTGTTTTCCATCACATCCAGCCTATTTACTGAGTGTTTACTGTTTTCAAGAGTACCTAATATTTCCTTGCACTAGAAGATAGACAGCAATACAGTTGTGTGATATTAACACCAAACCAAAGCTCTGAATGACCTTCCTCCAATGTAGAAGTGAAACAGTTTTAGGAACAATACAGTCCCTCTAGTCTAGTACATCATGGGCCTGTGTCTTATGTGTCAAAAAATCTTCTGCCACAGAACTATCTAGCACTGGTGTCAAAACTATCTATCGGAGTTATTACACATTTTATTAGTTTATCAAAGTATAAAATACAAAGAAAAATGAAAATAATAGGAAAGTTGGGGAAGAAAGGGGAAAGAGGAAAAATGTAGGGGAAATGGGGAAAGAAAAAGCAAAGCATTGACTTCTGACTCTTTTTAGCGCAGTAGAATAAGGTAACATATAACCTCAGCCTTTTACTTTTACATAGTAATATAGACCACCCATTTCTATAACAATAAACCTATTTAATCAGCAAAAAAAACAAAAACAAAGTTTCATTTTTCCCCACCACAAGTACAAAGTCCAGAAGTGGTTTCCAAGTCAAAGCAAAGTTTGATGTATTCTTTTCCTTATTTAAAGCAGTCAATTTAGCCATCTCTGCCAACTCCATCAGCTTTTGCAGTCAGTCATGCATTTTGGGTATCAAACCTATCCACCTAGTGGCATCAAAAACTGCTGAGAGGTCCAAGAATACTAGTGGGGGTCACACTCCCATATCTAATGTCCAATGTAGGTCATTTACCAAGGTGTCCAAAGAAGTTCCGTACAGAAAATCAATTTTATCTTGATGCCTCAACCATTTTACTCAAGAATGGAATATTTGAAACTTTTTGGTAATTAAAGAGATTCCTGGGTTGAGGTTTCATTGCTTCAGTTATCCAGAAACTAAAGGGTGAACAGAACTCTGCTACTGGGAAAGACAATACAAAGGAACAATACAGGTTCTTCTCGACTTGCAACCACAGATTTTCTGTTGTTAAGTGAGATAGTTTTTAAGCGTGTTTTGCCCCATATTATGATATTTTCCCACCACGATTGTTAAGTGAATCACTACAGTTGATAAGCTAGCAATCAGGTTGTTAAGGCAATCTTTCTTTCCCATTGACTTTGCTTGTCAGAAGGTCACAAAAGGTGATCACAGGACTTTGGGACATAGCAATGGTCATAAATATGAACCAGTTGCCAAGCTTCTGAATTTTGATCAAATGATCCTGGGGATGCTGCAAAGGTCATAATGGTGAAAAATGATCATGTCACATTTTTCAGTGCTGTTGTAATGTTGAACGGCCACTAAATGAACTGTTGTTAGTTGAGGACTACCTGGTCCTGCCTGTATGACAGCCACCAACGCTATCTCTATATTCCCCAGATCTACTAGAACTCAGATGAAACTTCTGGTCAGTGAGAAGAAGTTCCTAAAGTGAAGCCATCTCTCCATCCTCATGCTATGCTGCCTTGAATATTCCAGGGAACAAATCAGAAAGAGGTTGATTCTTCTTCCTCCTTCAGCAGTGGTAGGTTGCAGGCAGTATGCCCCAGTAGGGCATACTGATGCCTGCCGGAAGCAGCAGCCATCGTACCGGAACGGTGCTTTGGAGGGCCTGCCGGCCCGCCCTCGTTCCTTACCTGTATTTGAAGGAAACGGGCGATCTGTGCATGTGCGCGAAGCATACGTCACCTGCGCGATGCTCCGCTGAGCAGCTGGAGCATCGCAGGCAGTGGGTGCACAGGCATGCACAGCACATGTGCTCATGGTGCATGCCCAGCTCCCGTTGCAGCGTACCGGTTGCAACAGGAGCCAAAACCCACTACTGTCCTTCAGCCAGGTTTTTTGTAATATGTGCCAGCTCAGACTTTTCATCCAGGATTCCATTCTTGTAATAGAGGTTTAAACAGCAACAGGTATATGAAAACAGAACATCAAAGTTGAAGTGTCCATTATTTTGGTAACTTGGAAATCTTGGGCTTAACTGCATCCTGAACCGAAAGGAGGCCAGCACCTGCCTTTTGATCAGTAGATGGTTGGAGTACTCTGAATAAAATATATCTAGCTTCAGCAAAGCATTTAATGAAGGAGCCCACTTCTGATTAACAAGCAAATTAAATGTGGTCTGGATAATATGGCAATTAATTGGGCTCACAAGAAGCTACAGGACTGGAACTAAAGAGAACAGAAGCAGATTAATGGGTTCAAGTTATAGGAAGGCAGGCCCCAAATAAATACATAAATGTTACGGAGAAAATGCCGAACAATATAAGTGTAGAGCCAAATATCAGCAAATGCTCAATAAGAAGTAATACAAGTAGTCCTCAACGTACGACCATAATTGGGCCCAAAATTTATGTTGCTAAATAAAACAGTTGTCAATTTCCCCCCGGTTGTTAAGTGAATCACTGCAGTTGTTCGGTGAGTTACATGGTTGTTAAGTGGATCTGCTTTCCCCATTAACTTAGAAAGTCGCAAAAGATGACCACCCATGACCCCGGGATACTGCAACCATCATAAATATGAACCAGTTGCCAAGTGTCTGAGTATTGATCACGTGACTATGGGAATGCTGCAAATGGTTGTAAGTGTGAAAAACAGTCATAAGTCCCTTTTTCCAGGGCAATTGTAACTTTGAATGGTCACTAAATTAACTGTTGTAAGTCAAGGATTACCTGTCCTGTTTCAGTTTACTATTTTAAGATATAGCTTCAAGGGTTCCATTGAAAACCGTCATGAAATGGCAGACAAAAAGATTAAGAGCAGAACTCTGCCAATCCATTTATATTCCCTAGTACAACTCTGAATTGGCAATATTGTCAGGGTTACAAATAGCATCCAAAAGTAAATCCAAGGCAAAAGATTCCTCAAAGTTCCAATTTATTAAGAGAGCCATGTTGGCACATCTGGGAAAACCTACAAAAGCTTCCAGGTTTTCCCACCCAGTTCAAAGTTCAAGATCCTGCCCCTACATCCACAAGTCCATCACATGGTCCAATCTTCCACTGCCGCGCTGGCAGCTTCCATCCATCCAATTCCGATCAGGTGCAGAAACAAAGAATAACCTTGAGTTTCTAAAAAGAATGGTATTATGGCTACATATCACCCAACTCCTTATACTCTCCCCTCCCATTTTCCCACAATAGAAAATGAATAGTAGAAAGTGTGGCAGGTCCAAAAGTCCAAAAGAAAAAATGGCTGGCAGGCCTGACAGATATGTTGTGAGATGTTGCTGTATCTGCTCAGGAATCATGCCACAAACAACCTAAACTCTAAACTTTCTAAATCATGCTGAGACACACTAAAGCTGTAAAACTATTATACAATTAAGGGTATTGCTATTTTTAATTTCACATGGACACTGATATGCATCAGTTGAAAAATCAAGCCATTTGGCCAAAAAAAAAAAATAGTTTTCTGTCTCTATTTTTCTTTATAAAATGCTACAGGACAAAACCCAACTTATGTTTCTTTCCCCAATAAAATACACACATACGCACACGCACGCACACTTCCAAAATCCAACGACAAAGTTTGCAAGCATAAGACATTTTTTCTTCTGCATATTTTTCTGTCTGTCTTTTTACTGTGAATAGTTGCTTTTACAACCGCTAAAGGCTAGAATAAAAGATAAAGTGTCTCACATCAAACCCAAATCATCTACAAGCCTTCATTAGACATTGAAGACTTATCGTATGATCCCAAGCTGCTCAGATAAAACCAGTCTGCTCAGAAACGGCATCTTGTCACCTTTTCTCCATATGGTGAAATTGAAGTTGGTGAAATGAGTATCTACCATTCGCTGGTGAAATGTAATTCAGTGATTCATTGTAATGGGTAAAGTTCTTTGCTTGGGATCCAAAACTCCAATTAGAATCCACTGACCCCGATTCCTTTTGTACTGATCTGATCCTTTAGTTCATGGTCTTACCTGCCTTTAGGCTTCTACGATTCTGCAAATGCTACAGTTCCCGTAGACAGAAGGCCTTCATTATTATCATGGCATCAGGACTGAAATGTTCTACCAGCACAGTGTCCTAACTCAGTCTTCCCAACCTGAGAAATAAAGGTGGTCATGTTGGCTATAAATATTTGCAAAATAGTGCCTGATGCCATATGTCCAGCATCAAGGGTAGGACGTTGAAAGTTGGGTGAACGGCTAAATATACAGGTAGACTTACAAAAGTTCGTTTAGTGACCATTCGTGATTACAACAGCCCTGAAAAAAGTGTCTTAGGACTGTATTTCACACTTATGACCATTGTAACCATAGTCATGTGATTAAAATGCTTGGCAACCGACTTATTTTTATCCTCATTTAGTGTCCCAGGGTCATGTGATAATCTCTTGCGACCTTTTGAGAATCAAAGTCAATTTCTGAAGGCAGATTCACAAACTTCCATTCTGAAGGCAGATTCACTTAACAGCCATGTTCCTAACTTAACAACGGCAGTGATTCACCTAACAATGCGGCAAGAAAGGTCGTAAAATGGGGCAGAACTCACTCAACAACTGCTTCACTTAGCAACATAAATTTGGGGATCAGTTGTTCAGAAGTATGAAGAACAGTCGTAAGTCATACTTTTCAGCGCTGTTGTGACTTTGAATGGTCAATAAACGAACTGTTGTAAGACAAGGACTTAGAAAAGGTCGTAGCATTGGTTTCCTTTGAGGTTGCCTGTTCGATATATGATTTGAATGGGTTTTGTATCACTCTAAAACATATTTTCTGCTTGGTCTGAATAGGTAACGTAATTTCTTTCAGCATCTGTGAAATCTTGACCTTAACTAAGGCTATATAGACAACATGTGTATCACTTTCACTGGCTTGCCTAAATAAATTACAAGAAACCTGTATAGTATTTATGGTACTGTTCTACGGTCCATGCAGTGGTGGGTTTCAAAAAATTTTAGAACCTCTTCTGTAGGTGTGGCCTGCTTTGTGACTTGCTGGCCATGCGACTGGGTGGGCGTGGCCAACTTGTAAAATGTGGTGAAACTCACTTAACAATGCTCTTGCTTAGCAACCAAAATGTTGGCTCAGAAACTGACATTTGAAGCACTCAAGATTTAAAGCTGTCAAGTTACAAGACCCTTGCACCCCTAACCCTTTAGGGGAAAAAAACCCAGGGGTGTTCAAACTTGACAGCTTTAAGACTTTAAGGTTTAGATAGGACTTTTAGAGGCAGGCGGGGCGATTGGTGAGCCAGCCAATCAATAGCAGCGGGCGGGGCAAGCATGGTGCGGATGGGCAAGGGGAGGGAGCTGGAACCAGTTCTAAATGGCACGGTAGATTTGTGGAACCTCTTCTATAGAAGAGGTTAAAACTGGCAGGAAGCCACCCCTGGTTTCCATGCAACGAAATTCCAAGAACAGAAGAATATTTATCTTTTCTCTCTTTTCAACTCATGTTTGACTGCTCAGGAAAAAGTCTGAGCAGGATGGTAGATAATTGATTCAAATGCTTTTTCTCCATAAAATTGATCTCACTCCCCTCATACAATCCCTCTTTGTAATTCAGGCTATATATATTTTTTCAAATAAGCAAACAAACAAAAGGTCCTTGATTGTGTGTCTGTGAAACAGCTTATCTCCAAATTACTCATTAATTGAGAAAAAATGTTGTGTTTTGGTGAAGAGGCTTTGATTTATAAACTAGATAGATTAATCAGATTAACCAGAGCTAGAGCAGGTTTATATTTGCTTATTAAAAAGTTGAATATTTCTTTAAGCCTGGCAGTAGGTCAGCAATCCTGCGGACTTGAATCATCTATCTGTTTACCTGGAAGATCTGAAACACCTTGACTGTTTTCCCAATAGCACCTTATAAACACTCAGCCTGTGCTCATTATTGTACTTTGGCACAGTGATGGTTGGATGATTGTAGAAGTAACAATACATTGCTAGTGGGAAAATAGCAATATCAGTTAGACTTATATACTGCTTCAAAGGGCTTTTACAGCCCTCTCTAAGCAGTTTACAGAGTTAGCATATTGCTCCCAAAAATCTGAGTCCTCGTTTTACCCACCTCAGAAGGATGGAAGGCTGAGTCAACCTTGAGCTGGTGAGATTCGATCTACCAAACTGCTGGCAGCCAGTGATCAGCAGAAGTAGTCTGCAGTACTGCACTCTAACCACTGTACCACCATGGCTCTATAAGGACCCATAAACCACATACTCATCATTTTAAAAAAAGATTCTAAATAATGGAGTGATTGTTTGGCATTAAGGTAAAGGTTTCCCTCGCACATACTGTATGTGCTAGTTATTCCTGACTCTAGGGGGTGGTGCTCATCTCTATTTCAAACCCAAAGAGCCAGCGCTGTCCAAAGGCATCTCCATGGCCATGTGGCTGGAATGACTAAATGCCAAAGGCACATGGAACACTGTTATCTTCCCACCAAAGCTGGTTCCTATTTTATCTACTTGCATTTTTATATTGCTATATTTCAAATTGCTAGGTTGGCAGAAGCTGGGACAAGTAACAAGAGCTCACTCCGTTACACGGTACTGGGTATTCGAACCGCTGAACTTTTATATTTCAAATTGCTAGGTTGGCAGAAGCTGGGACAAGTAACAAGAGCTCACTCCGTTACATAGTACTGGGGATTCGAACCGCTGAACTGCCAACCTTTCTGATCGACAAGCTCAGCGTCTTAGCCACTAAGCCACCACATCCCTAATCTAATGTTTGGCATTAGATTTATACATTTGGATTACAAAACGGCCAAAATTTGATCTATCTATCCATTTATCTTTCTATTCACCTATCCATCTAGCCAATAATAGCAGTAAACTCAATGGAGGCTCCAATTAGCGTAAAATAAATTGGCTGAATGGATGTTATGCTCATTTTGTATAATGAATAAAGTTGGAGCAATTTAGACCCTTTGCTCATATAGAAATCCAATGTGAAGTATTGTCAACAGATGTTTGTCCAGCATCTGCTGGAATACATTGAGCTGAAGGAGAATTCATCATCTGAGACCTTGTACTCATTTTACTATGCATAGTAATATAATATGCCTATTGATATAACTTATCCTTTTTGCTTTATCTTTTTCTATAATCTTTCTTTACTGAGAAGACACCGAGATGCCTTCTTGAATTATTTCCATTCCATGGCGCTTTCTGCAAGCATTCACCCATAATTCAGTCCTATCTCCTTTCTATATTAATATGCACTTTAAACACACTCTCATAAACATGCACAAAGACTGATTTGAATTTAAATATGATTTTAAAGTATCTTTATTCAAAGACGGCATTTCTAAACGCATTTGTGCTAAAAATACACATTTTTAAGAGAACCGCAATATGCATTTTCAAATAGGATAACTTTGGAAAGGGAGGAAGCTACAGATATTGCAAAAATTATAAGAAAAGCCCTATTGATGTGGGAAAACATGGTTCATTTTGGAGCCAAGCAGTTGAAATGGTCATGCGAATATGGCGCTTGCAAAAATACAAATAATTACCCATCTGAAATAATGATAGAACCTGGGTTTGCCAGAAAGGATCTGGGAATTTGTAAGGGATAGAAGACCTGGGATCATCACAATTTAATCTGAAATGTTAATCAGAGAAAAATTTAGTTAAGAGTCTGCTTTGATTCTCCACTGCTTCTGTGTTTTGATTTATCATCAGTAGAGAAGTTAAATGTGGAGTTGTCCTGCAGCGACATCAGACATCAAATACATGTTTCCATTCACCAACCAGCACAAAGGCAGCCTTCTATGCGGCTCCCAGCTGTTGAGCATTATGTTCCAAATCAGGCAACTTTTGAAAGACTGACCAGCCACCACTTCCCAGGTTTAAAGATAAATTACCTGCTTCTGAGAGATTACTTAATTATGCACATTTTGGACTGTCCCCAAAGTGCTTTTTCAAGAGGCAGCTGGACTTTCTTATTTTTCTTTGAAGATGTTTTGCTTCTCATCCAGGAAAATTCTTCAGCTCTGACTGCATGGTGGAAAATGGAAGGATTTATACCCCTTGCAGACAGCTGGTGATTTCCATTATTTTAGAGAGTCTTTGGTCACCTGAGTAGTGCAAATGGGTGTGGAGCTTTGTTACGTCTCTGAACTGCAGAAAGGCTGTGTTGTAGAGCTGTGCTTTCTGCAGAACGTTTTTGCCCTCTGTTCCTTCACTGTTGAACACAGGTGCTGTTCCTTTATCTGTATTAATTACTAAACAAAGGGCACTCCAGTTTATCAGCAAGAGGGGGGGGATTAATGCAAAGACGGAAATCATAAAACAGAGCAGGTTGAAAGAGCTTCTCAGATGATGGATCTAATTATCCACATGATCAGGTTGATCTGGGCAGGTGAGGAACACATTTCTACCCATTATGGCCTCTGTCTCTTCCAAAGATGAGTATATTCTTATCTATCTATCTATCTATCTATCTATCTATCTATCTATCTATCTATCTATCATCTATTTTTTGTAACTCTAGGCCACCTACTGTATCTCCCTCAAAGAGGACTTTTGAAAATGGAAATTAAAAAGAATCATTTCTGTGAACTGTATAAGAGACAGATCTGTACAAATAGATAAACACTAAATTTAAACAGTTTCCCCTCCCAAACACACGGACAGAATACATTATAAAAACACACAAAAGTCCTTCATAATGCCCCCTTGTCAATCAAGAAAGTTTCATTCTCTTTTAAGCCAAAGTCAACTTCTGATGACTTCACAGACAAGTCCTTACAGGCTACAATTCAAAATCAGAGTCCCATTCCTTCCTTCCCCAATGCTTTTTTTCCCAGCTCAGTATTTCCTATAGTCTGTAGGAAATCACATATTAACCCAGTAAGACTGGGCTTAACTTTTTCAGCTTTCATTTAACTTTTATTTAGACACCAAAAATAGATTAGCAGGAGTGAGCTTCCTTACACAAAAGCACATTTCTGGATTCCTAGGGTTTGTGACAATGTTCTTTCCCCTGCTCTTTTCAAGAGGCAGGATTTTGGAGAAGGAAGAACCATCTCAAGATCGTTGTCCCCACTGGGCACAATCACCACAAAAGGCAACGCTGCACAGTACAATTACATAGGTTTATTGAATCCAAGTGTGACCCTTCAGTACGTTTCTCTCTTCCAGCACAACTAATTAGAGGTGCACATAGCAGATCGACAGAGGTTTTCCAATTAATGCAAACAGAGAGATTATTTAAATTAGTAGTCAGTTACTAAAAGTTGTCTTCCCACTCTTTGATTCCAAAAAGATTTGCAGTGTGAAAAAACATAAGAGAGAAAGCTAGCAAAAAACCAAGATTAAAATAGTGTGTTATATCCGAAACATAACAACTAGATTCTGTAATAGTTTTATACCATTATAGTATCAACCCTCAAGACTCTTTTTTCCACTATGTATTCTAAATAGTCTGTGATGTGTGTGTGTGTGTATATATATACACATGTGCGCACACACACACACACACACACATACATACATTTACACACACACACATATTATATATATATACACACACATATACATATACACACATACATAGATACATAGATACATACAAACATACATACATACAAACATACATACACACACCATATTTTTTGGAGTATAAGACACGCTGGACACACCTACCTTTTTTGTGGGAGGAAAACAAGAAAAAAAATCTGCCTCTGCCTCCCAGCATCCATATGGCATTCATCTGTCCCATTCGCCGTGGCCCATTTGCCCCCACCCATTTGCCGCCGCCATGACCCATTTGCCGCAACTGCAGCCCGTTCGGCAGGGCCCGTTTGATGTTGTTGCTGCCGCAGCCCGTTTGGTGCATCCCATTCGCCGCTGCGTGGCCCATTCACCGTGGCCAATTTTCTGTGGCCCGTTTTGTGGTCCAAGTACCCCTTGCTTCTATATATTCAAAGGATCCTTTCAACAAAGTTGGGACAAATTACTTTTCAAAAGCCCATTTTCGGAATGCAATATACACACGTTCTTCAGAATAGGAAGTTCTACATCAACACCCAAAGATTTGGGAGGATGCATTTGGCCCTTGAGGTTCAGGTGGAACAGCTGTGTCATGTTCTTGTCATGTCATGTTCTTGATTTGGTCATTCTCAGCAGTGTAGCAATAGCAATAGCACTTAGACTTAAATACTGCTTTACAGTGTTTTACAGCCCTCTCTAAGCGATTTCCAGAGTCAGCATATTGTCCCCAACAATCTACCGACCTCAGAAGGATGGAAGGCTGAGTCAACCTTGAGCCTGGTGAGATTTGAACTACCGTATTTTTCAGAGTGTAAGACGCACTGGAGTATAAGACTCACCAAGGTTTTGAAGAGGCAATTTTTTAAAAAACGTAGGTAGGTAGATAGAGATATAGATAGAGAAAGAGGGAGAAATACAGTAGGTAGGTAGGGAAAGAGAGTAGGTAGTAGGTAGGTAGGTAGGTAGGTAGGTAGGTAGGTAGATAAAGGGGGAGAGAGAATTGAGAGAGAGAAATTGAGAGAGAAATTGAGAGAGAAATACAGTAGGTAGATAGGGAGAGAGAGAGTAGGTAGGATGGTAGGTCGAGGGATAGAGAGAGAAATAGAGAGTGAGAGAGAGAGAAATACAGTAGATGGGTAGGGAGGGAGAGAGTAGGTAGGTAGCGTAGGTAGATAGAGAGGAAGAGAGAAAGAGAGAGAGAAATACAGTAGGTAGGGAGGGAAAGAGAGAATAGGTAAGTAGATTGATGTTTCCAGGTGTACTTATCCATGTGCTGGAGAAGGAAATCGCTGACAATCTGCAGCACCTAAGACTGTTTCTGCTGGCACAGCACTTGATCAATCTAATTCTCATCAATCACTCGAAAGAGCTTTCCGAAAGGAAAAAAAAGGTTTTACCTCTGCACACCTCTCAAAAACAGCCTGTTTTTCGTGAAAATGGCCCCATTTATTCTTTTTAAAAGGCACGAATAGCCTTTGGGGGGGCTTGCAGAGTGCTCCTGGGGGGGGCAAAAAGAAGTAAAAAACAGCCCATTTTTTGCGAAAATGGACCTGTTTTTTGTCAAGAAAATTGCATGCATAGCCTTATGGAGGCTTATAGAGTGCTCCTGGGGGCTGGGGGGGGGCAAAATTGAGAGAAAAACAGCCTGTTTTTTCTTCATTTCTGCCCTCCCCAGCCCCCAGGAACTCTCTGAAAGCCTTCCACAAGCTATGCACGGCCATTTTGGTGAAGGGGCAGGGTTTTGGGAGGCAAAAAATGCTGTATTCAATGTATAAGACGCACCCAGATTTTCAGCCTCTTTTTTGAGGGGAAAAAGGTGCATCTTATACTCCGAAAAATATGGTACTAAATTGCAGCCAGGCAGCAGAAGTAGCCTGCAGTACTGCATTCTAACCACTTTGCTCACAGTGTAAGCCACTTTTAGTTTCTAGATCTTCCTACCTCAAGTTTTCCTCTAAGCAGATAGTTTTCTTTTGAAGGTACCTAAGCGACACAGTTGCTGTTATTATCATACTCACAAAACATACACATTCGTAACTATGATTGTTGCAGCAGCCTGATTCAATACAAAGGAAACATAGAGTTCCACCTAGGAGTGAATTTGCTATAATTGCACAGAATTCTACTTACAAAGGTCAGAGCATCCGATATCACCCAACCTTTTCTTTCTCGTTACAGTTTTACTGTAACCTCTTAAAGCCTCTTCTGGAAATTGAGAAAATATTGGATGGAGATGAGACAAATTACAGAAGGCTTCAATAGACAGATGGGATTAGAGGGCAAAACTGGATGATCAGCTCTGCCTAACTATAGATACTTACCTGGTGATGCAAAGCTACTATTTGATACAGCCTATTGTTGATTAGGTCAAAAAAAAAAACCACCACATCCCTGCTTTAGATTAAAAACACTCATCTTGTTTAGTAGAGCACTCATGGCATATCTATCTGGTTTTAGCATAAGTGTCCTTCTTTGTTCTCGTTAATTGAAAACAATTCTCAATCACCCTCCTGTGTTTAAAACTCCAGGATTAAGATACTTTTTCCGCCACTCTATCAGGGGTTTAAAGACATATAAACAACATCATTGTTTGAAGAGTTGACAAATAAATTCAGGCTCCCCGGGATACTCTTGTTTAGGATTTTCTCAATTAGGCATTTTATTTGATCTTAGGGTCTGGGTGAGCCACAATTCTTTAGAATTGAAGACGAGATTAATGGACCGGATTCAAATGGCTAATTCATCTCCTGGGTTTTGTTCATTGCTTCTCTCTGCTAATTTAATAGCGCTGCAGCCCAAGTCAAATAAATCAAAATGTGAATTAGGCTTAGAGCACTCCATCTTCAGGAAAGAAAAATAAAGTTACTTATCCTTTTCGAACAACATTGCATAAAACATAAAGTCCGGTCCAAGCGCTAGACTTTATGGAAAAGATGTTTATCAGGATACCCACCTCAATTTGCTAGAGTATTATTCTTTTTTTCTCCTTCTTCTTTGGCACAAGAGAACGTTATGAAACGGACAGGATTTCAAAGAGCAAGAAACAGATATTTCAATAGGATTTGGGAGGATAGGTCCCAGGGACATATCCCAGAGAAGCTGATGCAAAGTAGGGCAGACATAAAAGAGCAGGCAGGTTTTTCTTAATGGCTTCACTAGAATCTGAAATTAAGCACAGCAGGTAAGAAGACACTGCAGGGAGTTTAAAAGGTATCACACATCTGTATGCTAACAAAGTTTGTAAGAGGCCTCACACTGTTTGTATTGACAAGGGGGAATTGTGTATATTGTGCTGTTTTTTATGTTGACCCACTCTCCAGAAAATGCAAAGGGTACTCCTATCAACTTCTCATGGCTCCCTAGCAGCAACTTTCTCCTATTAGTTTTGCTGAAAGAAGCAGGAACTATTTCTCATCTACTTTTTCTCAGATATTCTGGATAAATATGAATTTAGGCCCTTCCTAGGCCGTGTGCTATGACTGGCTTTGTGTTCTGACCTAGGCTTCCCGAGAGCCTGAAGCAAACTCCTTCTCCTGACAAAAAACCCTTTTATTAATTTCCCATGAATTCTGCTCATTCCCATCCAGCAAAGTCGTTCAAAGGAGGATTTACAGTCACAGACCTTATCTAGCTTGGAGAGCTGTCAGGCCGATATCTGTAAAACCTGTCAAGGAGTCTCAGAGAGTCACGAACCAATTAAGCAAACTAATTATCTTCTGCAAACTCCACTCCCCTTTTGCTCCTCTTTTATTTCCTCTGGGAAGGGCCATTCATCACCCACCTGTGCCTTTACTTCCAAGTTGACCTCTGTTCTTTAGCTGTTCTTTTCGTCTAGCAACTCTATGCATGTGCACACTGGGAACAGGCTCCAGCTGTTCATCTGCCTCACTGATGTCTGACTCTGATGGCAGCTGATAACTGGCATACGACTCTGGGCCCCCTCTGCCTCTGACACAGAGTCCTCATCAGAGTGTTCCCCAGACTCCAAGACTGGCCCATGTTCCTCCCCAACCTCCTCACTGTCCAAACCTTCTGCCAACTCTGCTGGTGGGTCACAACACTTTGGGCAGCAAATTTGGGGAGCAAGTTTGGAGGGCAACTATTGATATGTTGACATGAACATTTATTTCATGTTGACATTTCATGCTGGTTCTCAGGCATTTCAGGTCAAAGATGCTTTTTGAATAGGCAACTGGACTTTCTGGTTTCTCTTTGAAGACATTTCGCTCTGCGCTGAAGAAGCTTCTTGGATAAGAAGCGAAACATCTTCACAGCAAAACCAAAAGTTCAGTTGCCTCTTTAAAAAGCACATTTGGGACTTTCATGTCAACAGTTCATGTCAATATTTTATGTCAACGTTGTAGGGTAACATAAAATGCAAATTCAGATATATTTTTTACTTCATAGTAAAAAAAATGGAATAGTAAAACATAGATGGAGTGGGACATACAATGTCAACATAAACTATTGACATGAACTTCATCTATGGAGTGGGAAGTAGGGTAGTAGTAGTAGAAACTTTGAAGTTTTCAAGTGGAAACTATGGAATTCCCTAGTAGGATTTCCTCTCATTCAATACTACTCCATCTGATCTGCCAAGCTATTTGAGATAAGTCAAGGTCATCTATTTTTTTTAGAATATTGCTATTCTATTTGTATTCACTGTTTATGAAGAATCCATCGTAATGTTATCATAATCCAGCATCCTCTTCCTCTTGTTATTATTTCCAGAGTTTAATTGGTTTTTTTAAAAAAATATCCCAACACAACTGTAATATGCCACTGACTGAACATGGCATTCCAAGGTCCTAACCTCAGTATGTCTATGTCTCAGAGGTGGATTGCTGCCAGTTTGGCCCGGATCGGGGTGAACCGGTAGTAGCGGCAGCGGGAGACTTCGCCCATCCGCCGGGATGCTTCTGCATGCATAGAAGTGTCGCGTGCAAGCGCACCCGAACCTGTAGTAAAAAATTGGCAACCCACCTCTGCTATGTGTCAATGTTATCTTTAACACTCCTGATCTTAATTGATCAGGAAAGTATAAAGTGGGTTTCTACCTGATCTATCTGATAAAAGCTGAATGGAGACAAAAGCCCCCTTTAGATCTTCCCCCTGTTACAAAAGGTTGATGGTGGAACTAGCAAACACTCTGTCATGCCCTAAGTAAGTTGGAATTCTCTTTTCAGGCAGTAAGTAAATTATGTTGGATATTTTCAGTGCCTGTGTCTTCCATGAACATTTCCTGGGTATTATTTAGCACACTGCATTTTTCTCAGGAATTAATGATGAACAGCCTATTATTCGCCTTCTTCAGTTGTCTTTCTTAATTGCTCCAAAATCACTTTACTGTTTCCCTGGGGTGGGTTTATTACTTCTTTCTTTCCACCCTTTTTTAAAAAATAAAATAAAATAAACATGGAAGCCTCTTCCCATTAAAATGGTGAAAAGATGAGAAAGACAAATTATGAATAAATAAAATGTATTAGTGTAACATTTGTTAAAATTGAGGGCTATATGTTTATTTCCCTTTGCTAAATGTGGATTTAATTTGTGAGTGTAAGAGAATGGTCATGACGAAGCATGTGGGTTAAATTGTCTTATGTAAAGCCAATGCTTCATGAATTAAATTTAATTGCTCCTTTTCTCACCCACTTTTTATATCCTTTAAATCTTTAAACCATATTCACCTTAAATCATATTCATCTTAGCCCTTTTTTTGTGTGCGACCACAGGATGCTGTTCCAAGACTGGTATTACCCTTAAATAATTAGCTGCACAAAGCTGGGGAATAAGATTGTTTCTATAAATAGTAATTAATAGAAAGCTAGGTAATACATTTTAAAATATCACGAAAAAAAGGAGAATGCATGTCCCAACATCACCTAAATACAACATTGTAAGGACAGGCTTCTATTTTTGCAAAGGGTGTTTCCCTTCTTATCCACTGTAGATCCTTCAGCTGCCAGATAAGGAGGAGAAGGAGCTCTGGGTCCAATTCCATGGATGAAAGATCATTTTTTTTTACTAATGGTTCTGCGGGCGTGGCTTGGTGGGTATGGTGTGGCTTGGTGGGCGTGGCAGTGGAAGGATACTGCAAAATCTCCATTCCCACCCCACTCTGGGGCCAGGCAGCGATGGCATTTGCCAGTTCTCCAAACTACTCAAAATTTCCACTACAAGTTCTCTAGAACCTATTAGAACCTGACGGATTTCACACTTATCTCTGGATTCAAAACTAATCACAACAGCAGCAAGGGTAACCTTGATAAGTGGCAACAAATATGACCTCCTGAATTAAGATTCACCACTCGTGCTAAAAATGCCAGGCTCCACCAAAACAATTTGATGAATTCAACAGGAGCCTTCTCAGATTCTTGGACAAACCCAACTAGAACGTGTCTCTTTATTTTTAATTCAGGGAAAATACCTTCTGAGCAAATGAGAAAATCAGTTCAGAATTTATATCCTGCCAGATTTCACATATGTCATGCTTTCTTGCAATGCTGCCTTCTGTAAAAGAACCATCTTGGAGGTTCTCTCAACTCCTCAGAAGCCTCCACTGATGATGTGTGCTGGTGTGGTTCTCTGCATTTCTGCTGCAATTCTGATACCTCTTTCTGTTTAGCTGGGACTTTCCAGCCATTAACTGAAACTTGACTCTACTGCTCCAAAACTTTATTAAAATTGAATTTAAAACTATTTTAATAGTTTCAGTCTCCTTGCAGCTGAGAACCTTTTCTTGGCATCTAAATTATTCTTGCTTTTTATCTGCTTTTTCCTTGTTTAATTCTCTTGAATGTCTCAGATACAAAACTTATTTAAGGCTGTAGGCCATTGTTGCATGTTGCCCGTCTTCTGCTCCTTATTACTATAAAATATAAATTGCTGACATTGACATTAAACAATAATATTTCATTATGATCTTGCTGTTATTTTGCTAATAATAAGGAAAAAAGCCTAAAGTCTTAGTTATAACGATTTCTAGAAAAGTCACTTTGTACAGCCACAGAAAGATTTTAAAAGGATGTCGCATCTTCAGAACTAATTAACTTACTGTATTATGACATTTAAGAACTGTTTTGGCTGGCAACTAAAAGGCTGTTTATATAGCTACTGTAGATCCAGATGCTCTTCATACTGTCGTCCTCGGTTCCCTCAGAAAGATTCTTATTAAAAATCAAGAGGCCTTCTGAATTAACTGCCAAAAGCAGTCAAAACAGGAAAACTACTGGTCTAAGCTATGTGGAGGTGTGTCTGTGTGTCACGTTTACATCTGTGTCAGTTTTAAAAAATCAGTGGACTTCATACAGGTCAGTGGGCTTCAAGCAAGTCAAGCGCTACCCTGTTTCCCAAATGAAAATCAAGGAAATGCAAACTATTTCAACTGGTGGTAGAAAAAATGAACATCATGAAGAGCATTCAAAAATAAGCCAGTTTGGTGTCACAGCCTTGGCTCTTGACAGAATAAAACAATTTCTGGCTATTGGACACTTGCTCTCAGATCTGTGAGATTTGACACTAAATGCCAGAGGGCTCTCAAAAAAAAACATGATTGCATTATAGGTGATTGACATGGTTTAACATACCAAAGTAGGAAATAAGCAGGAGACTGGAGCTGCCACCAGAACAGCTGAATGCCCACCTGGGCAGATGATCCACCCACCAAAGTACCTTCATCTGGTCTGAATTCATCTTTATGATATTTAATTCTGGCTTGTGCACCCATTGTGTCAATCCATAGTTTCATATGGCTTATTTGACATGGAAAAGTAAAGCTTATTGGTGAAATTTCAACCATTACCACAAGAAGAAATTGTTGGAGGAATTCCTTTCCTATAGTTTGCTACTTGCTCCAATCAAAACATCAAACATTGTAATTCATAATTAAAAAGTTTCTTAGCTCATGAGATAAAAGCATTGAGTGCAACCATCCCCATGCAAGTTATACAACACTTCTTTTTATACACAGGTCTAAACAACTGGTTTGTACATGTTTAGATCTAGAATTTTCAAATTTAATTTTCCCAAAAAGTCATAGTCTGATCTCTCATTGTTCTAAATGGAACACCTTATCTCTGTTGTACTGACAAAACACAAACTTCCCTTCTAAAAAGGATGTTAATGCAGCTTTTCAATAGCCACTTTCTAACAATTTCATTCAGTATTTTAAATGTAAATATTATTTACCATGGATAATGAAATTTAAGCAACCAATGATACAACAAAGCAATTATCTCCTAAAACGGTACACTAGAAGTGGCCTATCAAGTAACAGAGGAGCTACTCAATGCAACTCCCAACCTTTCAGATGTAAATGTCATACCATAACCATTAGGTTTAGGAGAATCAATTTTCCTTCTCTTCCAGAGATCACTGCACCAAGCAACCAAAAATGAAATTATCTATAACTTATTGAAATTAGACCAGAAAATCAGTTTCATCCAAATATAATTTGGATTCATTTTACCCAAGAAGATGTCTACAACTGGGCCATAGATTCCCCCCCTTTTTTTTTAATTGATGTACTATGATTACCTTTTTGAAAGATATTGGTTCCATTTCTTCTCCTAAAGCAGTATTGGTACTCTTCTGGTGTAAATTGTCCACATGTCATTATTATATTTTGCAAGCCAAAAAAATGCAAGAGTTAATAATGTACTGTAAGTGAATTGATCCAAATGTTGTATTTGCATCCTTTGATTTCAACAACTGAAATGTATCTAATAGAACTTGATGGAGATGCTTCCTTATGTGTAACTATTATCTTTACAAATGCATGTGAATTTATTGTAGAACCCAAGTCATGCCAAATACGAGTGCCTTTGTCTTCAAATGTCATGCAGATGTGTCAAGAAGACAGTTTTCTTCCAGCATCAAATTCAATTAACATTTTAGTACCTTGGATAACAACTTGAGGCGACATGGTGAAAATGCAATTGCTTAGCAAGGATTAGATTCATATCATCTTCCTCGACTTGCTCTCCAACTTTCTTCCTATTTGCAACAATGACTTCAAAGAGAAGGTATACTTCAAAGGTGGGATGTTGAAAGTGATTGTGTCAGTGGTCAAAGTCACTGAGATAAGAGATCAGCCAAAATACCAACCATACCAATAATAAAATTTCTGTCAGGAATCTATTACGGTCCATCAGTTCTGGGGTCAATGAAGAAAGAAAACTCCACTAAGAATCCAATCTTCAGCATGTAGGAGTCTGACCAGTGCAGTGGGTAGGTGTTAGATCTGTTACTTTCAACTCATCATCTTCCAATTAAATCAAGACAAGTCCATAATACTGCCTGCTATCAAACTGGTGAGATGTTTAAAAAAATACATGATTGTCATAAGATCCACAGAATCCAAAGCCCTTGATTAAATCATTCAGCCCACACAACAGGGTTTCCTAAGATGAGCAATGCCAAGCCATTTTCTTCAACAGAGTATACGTTATCTGAGTAAAAGCCCTAATCTGTCTCACAATCCACCACCAGGAACAAACTAGCATTTTGGTGCAAAGTCTGGAATAGGAACTGAAAATCTTATAAACTTGATGCTGTATCTGAAGCTTGTGCCATAGCAAATACCTCAATGGACACAGATAGATAAGAATGAATTTCCTCTGAAAACACCTAGCAAGATCTCAGCTGTACCTGTCAGATTGTCTCCCTCACCCACCAGTATATCACAGATAATTAAGGTCTTAACGTAGACCAACCTAACATTTAGTACCATTATTGGGGCAAGTACAGCCAGAGGGGGAGAGAACAAGTAGATGTATGATTCCTCTGTCTACAAGAGACATATCGACTGCCCTGAACTCTGGTTCCCTTCGTTCATAATGAAGCCGCTGGGTGAGTCACATATATGAAGCCACTGGGTGAGATCATCCGTGGCTTCGGGGTGGGATACCATCTGTACGCTGATGATACTCAGCTGTACATTTCCACCCCGAACCACCCCAACGAGGCCATCGAAGTGATGTCCCAGTGCCTGGAGGCCGTACGGGTCTGGATGGATGACAACCGACTCAAGCTCAACCCCTCCAAGACGGAGTGGCTGTGGGTTCCGGCCCCCCGGTTCAACCAGTTAATTCCATCTCTGGCCATCGGAGGCGTACAACTTGCCCCCGTGGAGCGGGCGCGCGATTTGGGCGTCTTCCTGGATGCCCGGCTGTCCATGGATGACCATGTGACAGCCATGGCAAGGGGGGCGTTCCACCAGGTTTGCCTGGTGCGCCAATTGCGCCCCCTATTGGACCGGGACGCCTTACGCACAGTCACTCATGCGCTGGTGACATCTCGCCTGGACTACTGTAACGCTCTCTACATGGGGCTTCCCTTGAAATGCACTCGGAGACTACAGTTGGTCCAGAATGCGGCCGCGCGGGTGATTATGGGGAGTACAAGGTACTCCCACGTGACACCTCTCCTGCGCGAGCTGCACTGGCTTCCTGTGGTCTATCGGGTGCGTTTCAAGGTCCTGATAACGATCTTTAAAGCGCTCCATGGCTCAGGACCTAGCTACTTGCGGGATCGTATCCTGCCCCATACATCCCTGCGACCCATCCACTCGCACAGAGAGGGACTTCTCCAGGTGCCGTCCACCAGACAGTGCCAAGGGGCGGCGCCTAGGAGCAGAGCCTTCTCTGTGGCGGGCCCAGCCCTGTGGAATGACCTCCCTCCGGATATTAGGACTACCTCTGACCTCCGCTCCTTCCGTGTAAAGCTCAAGACCCACCTATTCCAAACAGCTGACCTGGCTCAACCATAATTTCATATCGCTCCTGACGGGTTTTTTAATTTTGTAACTTTATTTAGGGGATTTTAAATTGTGATTTTAATTGCTTCTACTCATCTGTCTACCTCCTCCATGTACACGTATACGTCTTTGTTCTTGTGTATGTTTGTTCATTTTTGTATTTTATGTGTTTTATTGTACGCCGCCCCGAGTCCTTCGGGAGAGGGTGCGGCTAACAAATAAAATTTTATTATTATTATTATTTTTTATAAGTATTCTCATGACTGTCCCCAAATATCCAAAGCAACTACAGGCACATATCCAAATTGTGATAGTTCCTCTTGCCAGAATTGTTCCCTCTTTTAACATATTTAACATATCAGTTGTGCAAGTTAGGCTCCCCAGGTATCCAGGTTCTCTGTAGTACAGTACAATTAATTACTGAATTGATTAAAAGAGTTGGCCTGTTATATAATCAAAATTAGAAATGATATGATAATATTTCAAAAGCCCGTACATGCTAAATTCTTGCATAATTCTCACACTTACTTACTTCTGCTTCCATACAGAATTCTGGAATAGGCCATTAAGTCTAACCCACTGTACAGGTTAGGAATCCAAATAAAAATGAATTAAAGATTAAGACAGAAAATAAAGGAAGGAATATAAAGTTGGTTTATTTGATTAAGCTTAAAATAAGGCTTTTTGTAATGTTCAAGAACGTTTTACTAACACAAGGATTTAAAAGTTAATTTATATGGATTTACTTATAGATAAGGAGACATGGAATGAAGAGATACCTCCTTTTAAGAGGAGAAGAGTTATTAAGTTTATTTATACTTGTGATGCAGGTTGAAAGTCACTTCTTTATACATTTCTTTTCTTTTTTTCTTTATTGGATTCTCATTTCTTTTTCTTTTCTTTTCTCCTTTCTTGTCCTTTTAATTCTTTCTTTCCATTGTCTTCTCTTTCTCCTTTCTCTTAGTATACATTAGTTTTTACTATTATAATTAACATTCTTAATTAAAAAATTGAAATAATACAATTCCCCTTCCCAAAGGTTTAGTCAACCTTTGCTTGGATATGTTCCATATGTGATATCCTGGTTGTTTCTCCATTGTGTCATTGAAAAGGGAAATAGAAAAGGAGATACACACATGGTCAGTTCTGAAATCTTAGGATCTACCGTTCCAGGAATTCCTAATGTGGAAGGATGAAGAATCAAAACAAAAATTGATTATAACTGATATTGTCAGGTTCAGGGACCTATATGAAGTAAATAGTGCCACTTATCATAAGTGTTGCTTTTAAATAATCCACTTTTTATCTTGTTTGTCAACATAGGGCTTGTGCCCAGGAAGATTTATGCAAAGTGCAAATATTATCAGATACCTACTGTTCTTCTGTAGTACCACAGGGGAATTTAAAATCAGCTAGCTTAGATCTCTGCACTTCAAAGGATTCTCCCTGAAACCTTGTTTACAGCATGAGCAGAAAAAAACAAGGATTCAGTCCCCCTTTGTACAACTAATAAAACCACATTAAAGCACAACACTGCTCAAAATTCTCCTCTTTCAGACCCAGCAATATCTCTAACAGCTAAAATTGCTTAACTGCTTCAATTTTCACATGCTAATTTAGCATTACCAAACAGAAAATCAGGGGGGAGAGGGAGGAAGGGAGGGGGGAGGGAGAGAGGGAGGGGGGAGAGATACCTAAAAATCATTTCTCATTCCCTAAGTCATCTTTGTTTTTTTGTTATATTTAATACAATAATACAATAGCAGAGTTGGAAGGGACCTTGGAGGTCTTCTAGTCCAACCCCCTGCCTAGGCAGGAAACCCTATACTGTTTCAGACAAATGGCTATCCAACATCTTCTTAAAGACTTCCAGTGTTGGGGCATTCACACCTTCTGGAGGCAAGCTGTTCCACTGATTAAATGTTCTAACTGTCAGGAAGTTTCTCCTCAGTTCTAAGTTGCTTCTCTCCTTGATTAGTTTCCACCCATTGCTTCTTGTTCTACCCTCAGGTGCCTTGGAAAATAGTTTGACTCCATCTTCTTTGTGGCAACCCCTGAGATATTGGAACACTGCTATCATGTCTCCCCTGGTCCTTCTTTCTATTAAACTAGACATACCCAGTTCCTGCAACCGTTCTTCATATGTTTTAGTCTCCAGTCCCCTAATCATCTTTGTTGCTCTTCTCTGCACTCTTTCTAGAGTCTCCACATCTTTTCTACATCGTGGTGACCAAAACTGAATGCAGTATTCCAGGTGTGGCCTTACCAAGGCATTATAAAGTGGTATTAACACTTCACGTGATCTTGATTCTATCCCTCTGTTTATGCAGCCTAGAACTGTGTTAGTTTTTTTGGCAGCTGCTGCACACTGCTGGCTCATATTTAAATGGTTTTCCATTAGGACTCCAAGATCCCTTTCACAGTTACTACTGTTGAGCAAGGTACCACCTATACTGTACCTGTGCATTCCGTTTTTGTTGCCTAAATGTAGAACCTTACTCTTTTCACCATTGAATTTCATTTTATTAGATAGTGCCCAATGTTCGAGTTTGTCAAGATCCTTCTGTATCTTAAGCCTGTCTTCTGGAGTGTTGGCTATTCCTGCCAGCTTGGTGTCATCTGCAAATTTGATGAGTTCCCCACTTATTCCCTCATCCAAATCATTGATGAAGATGTTGAAGAGTACTGGGCCTAAAACAGAGTCTTGGGGTACTCCACTGCTTACTTCCCTCCATGTAGATGCAGTTCCATTGAGGACTACACATTGAGTGTGGTTGGTCAGCCAGTTACGAATCTATCTGGTGGTGATGCTGTTCAACCCACATTCTTCTACTTTATCTAGTAGTAGGTTATGGTCTACCTTATCAAATGCCTTACTGAAGTCCAAGTAAACTATATCGACAGCATTCCTCTGGTCCACTAATTTGTCACTTGGTCAAAGAATGCAATAAGATTAGTCTGGCATGATTTGAATTTGACAAACCCATGTTGGCTTTTGGCTATTACTTTGTTTACTTCTAGGTGTTCGCTAATTTGTTGCTTGATTATCTTTTCCAGAATATTTCCTGGTATTGAGGTAGTTTCCTGGATCTGCTTTTTTCCCTTTTTTGAAGATGGGAACCACATCAGCTCTTTTCCAGTCCTCTGGTAGTTCCCCGGTGCTCCAGGATATCTGAAAGATATAGTTCAGTGGTTCTGAGATCTCATCTGCCAGTTCCTTCAGAACCCTGGGGTGTAATCCATCCAGTCCTGGTGATTTGAACTCGTCTAGGGTAGACAGGTGGTCACTTACCATTTTCTTCCCTATTTCAATTTGTATTCCTAATCTGATTTTTGTAGTGCTGTTTTTGATAGGTTGGACTGTTTTATCCCTTTGTGTAAAGACAGATGCAAAACATGAGTTAAATAGTCCTGCTTTCTCCCTCTTGCTTGTCATCATCTTGCCACTTTCTCCCAGCAATGGACCAATTGTTTCCTTAACTCTTTTCTTGTTTTTAACATGTTGGAAGAAGCTTTTTTTTTTTTGTATTTTTTACTTTTATGGCAAGCCTTTCTTCATTGCGAGGATTAGCTTTCCTCACTTCATCTATACATGCTCGGGCTATTTGCTGATATTCTGCCTTAGTTATGCCCCCCTCCCCTTTCCACTTTTTGTACTTATATTTTTTGTCTTTCAATTTGTCAAAGAGTTCTTTATGCAGCCATGCTGGTTTCTTTTGGGAGCTGTTATTTTTCTTATTCATTCGTATTGTGCTAGACTGGGCTTTTGTAATCTCATTTTTCAAAATCTCCCAAGCTTCTTGAGTTGTTTTCCCCTTGAGGATTCTCATCCATGGAATTTTTCCCAAGCTCTCTCTAAGTTTATTAGAGAAATTAGCTCTCTTAAAGTCCAAGACTCTAGTTTTACTTTGTTCTACTACTTGTGTTTGGATAATGTTGAATTCCAATATTGCATGGTCACTTGCCCCCAGGGTTCCTGTGGCTTCAACACCTTCTATCATTTCCTCTCTGTTAGTGAGGATTAAGTCCAATATGGCTGATCCCCTTGTTCCCTTCTCTACTTTTTGGGAAACAAAGTTGTCTGCTAGGTTTCTTAGGAACCTGTTGGATCTTCCACTTGGTGCAGAGTTTGTTTCCCAGTTGATGTCAGGGTAGTTAAAATCTCCCATTACTATTGTGGTGTGCTTCCTACATACCTTAGTTAGCTGACTAGCAAAAAGTTCATCTACTTCCTCTGCTTGGTTGGGTGGCCTGTAGTATAGACCTAGGGCAATGTCATTTCCCCCCCCCCCCAACCTTTAATATTGACCCAAATGCATTCAAGATTGTTCTCATCATTGTTGTGCTCTATTTCTGTAGAGAGGTAATTATTTCTTATATATAGTGCAACTCCACATCCTCTTTTATTTGGTCTATTTCTTATAAATAATTTAAATCCTTCTGGCTGTATGTTCCATTTGTCGGTTTTATCCCACCAAGTTTCATCTTGCTGGAACTTCCATAGCAAAATTACTTTACATAAAGAGATTTTCTTTTAATCCTGTGATGGATTGATGCTTCCATCTCCAGAGAAGTTTCTAGATTGGTGATGCCATGCAACACATCCGATTCTTCGAAAATGTAATCTGTGGTCGATAATTTTTAAAACAAAGACCAGAGAGGCAGGGTAATACACAGTGGCTTTGTTCTAGCAGCTAGCATGTCTACTTGTGCAACACTGTGTATCTAATTCTCCCACTACTACAGTTCATGGTAACAGAGCTCATAAGCTTCCCTAAGTATCCTGGAGGCCAATGGATATGATACTCAAAGTATCAGGCATATTCTGAGAATTTCAACTGCCAATGTACATAACTATGGGATGGATTCTCCTGTCATACTAAACCATGCTTTGTTGAACAAACATTGTTCACCAAGAGCAAAAATTAGTTTCACAAACCACATTAAGAAATCATTGTGTGGCTTACTGCAATGTGTGAATTCAGCCATGGAATTACTAGCCTCTCAGTTTCCTCATTTACCCTTATATGAAATAGGCCAACTGCAAAGAATACTAATTAATGTGTCTCTAAAAATCAAATTTTGTCTAGAAAATGAACCTTGTATACTTATATTTGCTAAAAGTGACATAAATAATTCTGTCCATGCTGTGCTTTGACACTTTTATTAAATGCAAATTCATTTAGTTAACATGCCATTGAAGTCAATGATGTCCACTTTTGAGAATTATGTGTTGCTTTCTAAATATAGCTTTTTGCGTGATCTTTTGCATGCATAAAACTGAATGCTAATCACACTTAGCATTTCATTTAAACTATGCATTATAAAAGATCTTTGATTTCTTTTTCTTTCACCTGTTTTCTCTTCTTCTATCAGATGCACTTCAATTATTCCAAGTATTTAAGGCCAAGCAAGTATGGATAAATTTGCAAATATTCCATGTGCTAGTACAATGTTGTTCTATCAGGAGATACACCTTGTACGTAGGAGTTGAGAAATCAGAAAAGGAAATTCTCACTTTTTAGAATACACTTTCCTTGTTCCCTTTTATCTGTACTCCTATTTAAAGAAACAGAAATTATCTTAGGGAGACCAGAAATCCTATTTATAATTCTACATTGATTTCCTTTTTTTCCCAACCTGCTTGATTCATCACTATTAACACAACAGTTCTTCTACTTCTTAAAAAAGCAGTGCAAAGTATCGCTTCCCCATCACATCTGGAGAGCACAGAAGATTCAAAGGGACAGATAAAACAATTAGATGCTATGCCAAGTATGCCCCTGAAGAAAGAGAGAAAGAGAGACTTCACTGTTTCTATACTGACTCCTGACAAAACCTGTAGGATTATATAATCTGCAAACCGTTATAGAATGCTATAAGAAACAAAGAGGACACCACAAGATCCCACACTGAAATAATACTTCCATATCATGCAGTAGCTCTTAACACAAGAATTAACCTCCCTATCTTAATCGTTTCTGTTTTCAGTGAGTAATGTCCATTTTGCTAATTCTGCTGTCCTTAGATGCTGCTGATCTTTGACAAATGAAGTGACATTTCACCAGTCTCAATAACACCTAGCAAGTGCCTCCTGTTGACACAGTAGCACTGTGTTTTAATGAACAAATAAACGGCTTATCTACTATTCTTGGCAAGCACCCCCAGCTAGTGAGGCAAAACACCAGCTCTCTCAGTGTTCCTTGGGCTAATTGACTCCTTGGATAAAGTTAAATCACACTATCCCCAGTGGGATGCATGTTTGCCAGTAATCAATAGCTCAACAAGATCCACATGGCAGGTAATTAAGTGGAAAGTAATTAATACCCATCAAATGTTTTATTAACTGTTTGCCATTCCTTCACTCAGAAGTCCCTCTGAACTGTAAATAAAGTTGTGATGAAAGCAGGAAGAGAAATCTGCGCTGTAACACATCATGGATTTTTTACAGGTTTGCCCTGCCTTTAAGCATGATATAGATGGCTCAAAAACTAAACAGGGAAATACGACATGAATGAAGACATGGCTGGGTTGGGCTTTTGCAAGAAATCCCCCAAAATGCAATACCAACTGTACATCAGAGGTGGGTTCCTGCCGGTTTGGCCCAGGATCAGGTGAACTGGTAGTAGTGGCAGTGGGAGGCTCTGCCCACCCTCCCAGATGCTTCTGAGCCAGTGGTGGGTTTCAAAAATTTTTAGAACCTCTTCTGTAGGTGTGGCCTGCTATATGGGAGTGGCCTGCCAGCCATGTGACTGTGTTGCCAGCCATGTGACCGGGTGGGAGTGGCTTGCTGGCCATGTGACTGGGTGGGCGTGGCCAACTTGTAAAATGTGGTGAAACTCACTTAACAACGCTCTTGCTTAGCAACCAAAATGTTGGCTCAGAAACTCTGGCATTTGAAGCACACAAGTCTTAAAGCTGTCAGGTTACAAGACCCTTGCACCCCTAACCCTTTAGAAAAAAAAACCAAGGGTGTTCAAACTTGACAGCTTTAAGACTTGTGGACTTCAACTCCCAGAATTCCTCCGCTCGTTCTTCATCTTGATGATGTGCGGACGGGCGGGGGGAGGGAGCTGGAACCGGTTCTAAACGGCACTGTAGATTTGTGGAACCTCTTATATAGAAGAGGTTAGAACTAGCAGGAACCCACCCCTGTTCTGAGCATGCACAAGAGCATCGCGCGCGCATGCATGAGCAAACCAGTACTAAAAAAATGGAAACCCACCACTGCTGTACATATAACAACTAGGAAAATTGCTATTCTTTTGGTTCAGTCTACAAGCAATCTGAACATTCATTGAGCATATGCGCTCATTAATATGATGGTCAAATCAAATCCTTATCATACAAATCCTTATATCTTAGCCACTGCCATTACAGACGCTGATTGGAATCATTTCTGGGATTTCAGAAGTCAAAGCAGATTTTCAAGTTGTTCCTTAGAAGATTTTGGAATTTCTGGGGAAGCTAATACAATTCTGATAAATCCAGATATTTCGGAAACATTTGCATATCCCTGTTTAGCCTAAAGTACTATTGAAAACAAATGTAATTTTTTTGTTTTATTCATTGTTGTCTCATCTTTCCTCAAGGACTGAAGATAACAAACATTGTGTTTCTTATAATGTTTTCCCATAACAACCTTGTGGGGTAGGTGAGGTAGAGAGTGAAATACTGATCCCAACTCCCACGGTGAGCTTTTGCGGCTGAGGATGAAGCCAAAATATGGAGATGATATTCATTTATCAAAAATTATATCCACAGGTGTCAAATGCTTTAGGAGTTAAGTTCAGAGACTTTGAACCACCCTAGATGCCAAATTGAACATGCGACATTAGAAAAAGAAAACATATGGAAGACTAATTGTTCTTTCCAGGAGCTGGAAGCAAGATGTCCAAGTTTAACATTCACCTGTTCAATCATATTGGTGTTTGCTTAACAGTAATCAGTCTGCAGTCAAAGAGAAAAAGGTTGCATGAACTGATAAGAGACTACCAAAGTTTGCTCATCCTTGGCCCATTCTGCAGAAGCTCAATTTCTTGAACCGCAATTCCACTTCTCACTGTGATTTGTAGGTAAGCTTTGTAGTGGCGTGCAAAAGAGTCAAGGGCCAGTGGTGATTTCTTTAACCTTTTTCTGAAATAGATGAGAAAAGTTCAGCTTTTTTAGAGGACAAAAACTCTAGAGGAGAAGCATGAGCCAAGTGTAATAAACTCTGCACAGAGTGAGTTTTCTCCCCTCCCCGTGGGCAAGGCAAAAAGGTCAATCTTGCAACCATAACCACACAATCATAGCCTTGCCCTTTCATGCCCTTAGAAAGAGGGCAGAGCTTCAATTGTGCACTATGGTACCTGATTTTTCTGACCTCCCTCTGAAGCTGCCTCTGAATATTACTGTCTTCAAGATGCATAAAGGCCAAGGCAGAAATACAGAGCTTTTTTAAAAACTTACTTGTGGATTTTGATGTACATCAGTGTGCTAGGAAATATTTGTGCACAGCATGCTCTCTTTAGCTGAATTCGGAGCAACATTTGCCTCGCATTCATGTTTGTGTTACTAAATTCAGTTTCAAAATTAATAGCTTATTTTCCAACGCAAGAGGGACCTTTCTTTTCCATGTGTCCAAAACACCTAAAAGAAATCCCAAAATATTTATCCCAATTTCCTAGGCTAGCCAACCCTAACCTTGGGTTGGGTACTGAATAAATAATTCACCTAGTCTGAGAATTATGAGAGTTGTGGGTTCCACATATCAGGAAGATCCCTGGGCCCTGTTGTCTAGGCCAGGGGTGTCAAACTTGCGGCCCGCGGGATGGATGCATCATGTGCCACACCAGGTTTAGCAGAGGGGAAAAAAAGTTGTGATATGTCACGTGACGACGCTGTGAGTTTGACACCCTGGTCTAGGCAAACCAAGGTTTGCCTTTCAATTGCCATTGATCTCAGTTTTCTCTGTTTTTACCCATAATTGTACTCCACTATTGTTTTAATCTGGCAATTTTTTTAAAAAAAGAAGCAAATGTTTTACAATTCATATTTAAACATGTCTTTTCTCTTGAAATACACATTTATTTTAAGAGTGCATTTTGATACACATTTCAACCCCCAAGAACTTCCTTGCAACGTTCTGAAAAGTGTGAAATTCAGCAAATAGCTTAATTCCAAGTTGCATTTTATTCTAAGTAATGTGAGATCCTTCCCAAAGGAAGAGAACAAGAATATGAGCAGAATAGCAGCTGTGAGGAAGCGGAAAGCTTGTTCAATGGCCACTTAAAACATGGAGCCATTCCTGAAAGGGTAAGATTGAAGAAGCACAAGCATTTTGTCACCATGAGGGTGGTTTAAAATGGAGGCCTTGTTCAGCTCATGATGACAAAGGCAGGCCTGTCTTATTTTGTGTGAGAAACTTCTTTTGACCATAGAGAAGGGAATGGAGAAAGAGAAAAGTTTAGAACCAAAATAAACCATATTGCAATCAATATTTTATTTACTTAGTTTTGTGTGCAACCCATCTCATCTGGAAGTGACTCTGGGTTGCTTACAAACATTAAGAACCAGTCAACATTAAAGTGACAAAAGAATGAACAACAATAAGTCTTCTCAAATCAAATTTTCCAAGCTCCAGAATAAAATGTAGGAAGGAATCAGAGCAGTAGCGGGTTGTCAATTTTGTTACTACCGGTTCAGGCGCACTCTTGGGCGCGCATGCGCAGAAGCGTCCAGGTAGGTGGGCGGAGCCTCCCGCCACCATTACTACCAGTTTGCCCAATCCGGGCCAAACCGGGAGCAACCCACTTCTGAATCAGAAGAGGTATTCAGCCGGTTCGTACCGGTTCGCCTGAACCTGTAGTGGAAATCGTGGGTGGCCCCACCCACCTGCCTCGGTTTTATGCCGTCCTATTTAGGCACGTTTCCCAGCTGCACTCATGCATGCAAGCCTCATGCGCAATCAAAGCACATGCTCAGAAGGCTGAGCGCATGCGTGACGCGCTCACATTTGCAAACCGGTAGGAAAAGTTAGTAAATATCACCCTTGGAAGGAATAACAGCTCAGAGAAGGCACCGATCTTTCAACCCAGCCCAGAACATAAAAATGTCTTGTGAAACTGATTCTCCCATCATCCAGATGGGATACTTTATGCCATAAAGTTTATGGTATGGGTGTTTAAAACAACATTTCTCCACCTTAGCAACTTTCAGACATATGGATTTTAGTTCCCAGCATGTGGCAGGGGAATTCTGGGAGTTGAAGTCCTCGTGCCTGAAAGTTGCCTAGGCTGAGAAATACTAGGAAGCAAATTTACCCGACTTTTTTATGCAGCAGGATTTGCCCAGCAAGCATTCATGGCCACGTTTTGTACAGATGTCTCAAACAGTTTTCCATACCCAACTTGCACTTTCAAAGGGGGAAAAAAATCAAATGATTTGAGGTTGGCAGCCCCTGGATTTCTTAATGGCAATGCTGGAGCTACTGTGAGGAAATGGTGTGCTTGTCAGCAAGCGATTCAGCATTTAAATTATGTTCTTGTCAGAGGAGCTCTGTCAGATGAGAAAAGAAAGAATGGTTCAATTTCTGAGTGGCCGAGGAGATCTCAGGTTCACTTTTATCAGCATGAAACTGTAGCCATAACAATCAAATAGGAAATTTGATCTTCAGATCAGGAATGGCTAAGCTGAATGGAAGGGGTTTCAAGTACCAGGTATTATTGTCTGTAAGCCGGGCCATCAAGAAGCTATCTGGGGTTTTGGAAGATTAGGTAGTCATTAGCATCTAGCATCTCCCGATTCTTTTTGGAAAGGCAAAAAAGAAATGGGTGGCTTTTGCATTGACTAGATGGAGGAATAAGGGATCAGCAGAGGGGTTAGAAATAGACAAAGTGGCCTCAATGTATCAAACAGCAGGCTCAGATAAACATAAGTTCCCAGGCAGATGTGTAGCACATCAATTAAGATGACATCTCTTAGAAATGTTTCCTTCCCCCACTTCTGGGGGCTCCACTTTTTTTTGGGGGGGGGGCAAACTTTTCCCTCTCCTCCACTAGCAGGCTTGTCCCAACCCTGCTGGCCTTTTGCAAGGTATTCAAACCTTGGCTTTTTTCATGTATCCTGGGTCCTTCCAAAATGGTTGAGCTTGTTTCAAGGTTACTTAGATTGGAATATTGGGAATGTTCTCAGCAGCTGTTTTATACTGCCGATGATGCAATTTTAATTTGGATATTTATCTTAATTTTGTGAACAGGAGCTGTTCAGAAACATGTGTATGAGATGTTTGGCCACATGCATTTCTTAAATTGTAGGAAGTTAGCACCCACACCTCGCCTGGAAAAATGAAATATTTTAGGAAATATTAAAAGGACAGAATATCTCTCCTAAAAGGGAAGCAAGAACTCAGCCTCCCACCTTTGTCAATGGGCCATTAAAGCCTGAAACAATCTATTCTACATAACAAAGATCTACGTCCTTCAGGCAGAGCCACAGTAGGAATCCCAAAGCCCTTTCATTACATCATCACCCAGCAAAGGTTCAACCAAGCCTGGGACTCACGACAGCCTACAGAGTTGTCCCTGCATGGCCCCATGGGAGTCTGACAACCAATCAGAATACAAGCTCAATTTCAAAAGCCCAGAGAGGGCATAAAACCAGGGCACTCTCAGCATCTCTTCCCCTTTTCCTGTCCATCATCAATAAACCTTCTTTCCAAGAAACTTCCATGAATCCAGTGTCTTTTTCCCTACTTGGAACTGAATCCAGGTGGACATTTCTTCCAAAAAAGTAAAGAAATAACAAACATGTAAAAAAAAAAGTCAGCAGTAAATTCCCTCATGCCTCTACTAAAACATTCAGTGACGTACTTCTCCCTCAACTCCAGAAATCAATAAAAAATCAGGACCTTTAGAAGTTAGATGGCATTTTGGTTTTAGCTCTTCTTCTTTTTTTCACTTAACTGTGATGGTGGCTTTTGAAGTCTCTTTAGATGTGTTACAAGCGTGCAGACTGCAACTCCGAATTTCCAATTAACGTTGTCACAATGGAAGAATGCCATCTATCACATATACATAAGGATTTCCTCAGCATCCACCACCAATACATCTCCTGGGGGGGGGCGGGATTGGATTGGTCTTTTCTAATGCAAGGGCAGGAATAGCTGGACCAAAGCTGGAATGTTCAGCTAGTCTTTGACAAATGTTTTTGGAAATGGGGAAATCCAAGCTATTTAAAGCCAAGGGAGGGGAAAAAAACCAGTTTCTAAAAAAAATGTTATTCTTATAGAAATAGATTATTTCAGAATGACGCAGCATGGACAGTTTTGGAAGCCCTTGAGCTGGTACATGTAATGCCAGCCTTATGTGAGCTGAGCTGGATGTCAATCTGCTTTCAGATACAATTCAACGTGTTATCACTTCTAAGCCAGAGGTGGGTTCCTACCAGTTTGGCCAAACTGGTAGTACAATACAATAATACAATACAATAGTAGAGTTGGAAGGGACCTTGGAGGTCTTCTAGTCCAACCCCCTGCCTAGGCAGGAAACCCTATACCGTTTCAGACAAATAGCTATCCAACATCTTCTTAAAGACTTCCAGTGTTGGGGCATTCACAACTTCTGGAGGCAAGCTGTTCCACTGATTAATTGTTCTAACTGTCAGGAAATTTCTCCTCAGTTCTAAGTTGCTCCTCTCCTTGATTAGTTTCCACCCATTGCTTCTTGTTCTACCCTCAGGTGCTTTGGAGAATAGTTTGACTCCCTCTTCTTTGTGGCAACCTCTGAGATATTGGAACAATGCTATCATGTCTCCCCTAGTCCTTCTTTCTCTTAAGCTAAACATACCCAGTTCCTGCAACCATTCTTCATATGTTATGGTAGTAACTTGGCGGACTGGGTCACTGGAACCGGCAGTGACCCAGGCCTGCCACACCCCTGAAACAGTTCTCCTATGGGGCCGCCATCTTGTAACTTTTTTTATTGTTTAAGGTTTTGCGCATGCACAGACCTTTTTATTTGCAAATGTACATGCAGGCGGAGAGCACATCTGGCATGCGCACGAGCAAAGTTTTTGAGGCACCGAAGTAATGCCGGCAGCAACCCACCCCTGCTGTAGGCCAAGGATCTTCAACCTTGGCCACTTTAAGACTTATGGACTTCAACTCCCAGCCAGCATGGGAGTTGAAGTCCACAAGTCTTAAAGTTGCCAAGGTTGGAGATCCCTGCCCTAAGACATGGGTGCAGGATATCTGCAGCACATCTTTCCCCAATGGGATTGGTCCACCCCACTAATGCCGGCAAAGGAGCCTGGTCAATAGTGAAATTCAAAAAACTTTACCACCAGTTCTATGGGCGTGGCTTGGTGGGCATGGCAGAGGAAGGATATTGCAAAATCTCCATTCCCACCCCACTCTGGGGCCAGCCAGAGATGGTATTTGCCGGTTCTCCGAACTACTCAAAATTTCCGCTATCGATTCTCCAGAACCTGTCAGGACCTGCTGAATTTCATCCCTGCGCCTAGTTTAGATAGATCCCATCAGCCAAGAATTTCGGGATCTAGGAGTAGAGCCCTTTTTGCCATGGTCCCCACCCTTTGGAACCTCTTGCCACCTGAGGTGAGAACCACTCCCTCTCTTTTAGCCTTCAGGAAATGCCTTAAAACCTGGCTATGGTGGTTGGCTTGGAATACTGAAGGAGAAAGCTGTTCGCTGGAGATAGTTGATGCACTAACAGAGAAGATATCTCCATTTCTCCCCTCCGAACCCAGGGTTCTTTGTTTAATTTTTTTTATTTTTTGTAATTTTAACCTGTTTTATAATTATAATTGTTGCGATATTTACATATTTTATCATCTTGTAAGCTGCTCAGAGATATCTCAGACCTTGAGAAGGGGCGGCAAATAAATTTAATAATGAATATGTAAAAATAACACTCTAGGCAAAAATCTGCGGTAGGGCTGGCTTCTATTTTTTATGGCGCTTGTGCTTCAGTCTCCTGTATTTTATTTCTCTGTACCACCTTGGAATTTTCCAAGAATTCTCTATCATTCTATTCTTTAGGTTGGGCAGGAAGTTACCACTTTTCATCCAGAGTCTTTTTTCTGATCTGTAATAATAAATTGGAAACCTTCTCAGTGTCTTTGTATAGTTTGAGGTAATAGCAAGTGATTTGTGGCCCATGGCATCTTACTGTCTATTGGGAGCATTAGATTCTCTTTGGGACATTTTCTTTTTTGATCAGGCGGTGCCATGGAGAAGCAAGTGGCTTTTAAGAGCTGCTTACCCTTCTTAGCAATAGGCACTCTAGCAAAAAAAAATTGTTATCAAACCTCACGCTGCGTTCACAGTTTTTCTTAGTGGAGAAAGCGCACAAATTGTCTGGGCTACAGAGTTGCTTCACGCCTTTGATGGCGCCCTGCGCAAGGCACGCCCAAAATTAATGAATGGGTGCCTCAGTATTTTATTTGCATTTAACTGAAAGTCAATAGTTTTTCATATGATGACTTTTCAACCAAGTCTATTACGATTTCTCTCCTCGTTTTTCCACCGCACCCCCTGCCCCAAATTTGGTGGCAGCTTTTGAAAGTATTTGGAGGCTGAAGCCAAGATTTTAAGGAGGTACAAAACTGACATAATGTTGCTTTAATGGTCTTTGGGAAACCTTGTTGAACTGGGTTTAAGAATACAAATTGGTGGAGGGGGGATGAAAATCATTAAAAGGTTTATCTCAGTTCAGTGTGCAAAAAAAAAATGGACACCTTTGGATTATTTTTCTACACTTACCCTGAGGTTACATGCTATTAAATGTTGTGGTTTTTGAAATGAATAAAGTTAGTGATGGGGAAACTATCCCAAATTATGGTGAATCTGTGTTCTGGAAAGCCTGATTTGGTAAGAACAGGGATGTCAAACTCAAGGCCCAGGGTCCGGATCCAGCCCACGGGTATTTAGAATTGGCCCGTGGAAATTCCCCGGAAACAGCAAAGGACCGGCCCGTGGTGCCTCTGCCAGTGAAAATGGAGCTTGGGAAAGCTGGGGATGGCCCTCCCAAGCACCTTTTTCACTGGCAGAGGGTTGCAAGAGGCCATGGCAGCCAAAAATGGAGCTCAAGAGTTCGTTTTCTTTGGCAGAGCACTCACGTCATCACAGGTGCCTCCAACAGTGATGTTGAGCTGCCCACCCCCACCCTGGTCATGCCCACTCCAGCCCCCTGAGATCAAACACAACCCTGATGCAGCCCTCAATGAAATTGAGTTTGACACCCTGGGTAAGAACATTAAATTTATTTGGTGTTTTTTATTGTGGTTTTTTCTGAACTTTGATTGTAGACTGATAAGTTAGATCACTAATTGTCAACCTATGGCCTATGGACCGCTTGGCGAGGCGGCGATGTCACATGGAGTCTGCAAAGGCTTGAAGAAATGTTACCATTTAAATCTTGAATTAAGCCTTGGAGGTCCGTGGCCATGGTCCGTGGCCAGAAAACGTATTTTAAGGGTGAAGAAAAAGTTGAGAGCCACTTAGATCATAATTATCAAGTTTAATATCAGGAAAAAGAAGTATCTTTGAAATGAAATGTCTTGTGCTCCAATAGGCATCTCTAGCATGCCCTCAACAATCCGTGTTCTATACATTTGGTCGCTCCCATCACAATTTCAATCTAGGGCTTCTCTGGGTATCATGTAACCCTGATGCATTAGCACAGAAAGGATGAGTTTACACTGAACGGTAATACTGTGTTTAAAAAAACCTCAGCTGAGTGGTTCATACCAATGCTAAACTATAATGGGTGAGTTCATACGTTAGGCCAAGTTAAATGCAAATAGGCCACAATGTGACCTCAGTGTGAAGAGGAGAAATCAGAACTCAATTCCTTTAAAGCAGGGGTGTCCAAACTTGGCAACTTTAAGACTTGTGGACTTCAACTCTGCAGAGCTGGCTGGGGAATTCTGGGAGTTGAAGTCCACAAGTCTTAAAGTTGCCAAGTTTGGACACCCCTGCTTTAAACCAAGACCTCTTTTTTCCAATGTTCCAGCACACCGTGTAGAATCAAGGTGCTGACGGGATAGTGGGAAATAACACAAAAGTGGGCAGTTCACAGATTGTGTGCTACATTTGTCCACCTAAAAGTTAGGTGCAGGAAAACAAATTGATTTAAGGGGGGAAATGAGGACTTCAAATGCCTTTGAGCCCCCAAATACCAGACGAGTTTTCCTTCTTGATCAAATAGCATAATTCTGGAAAAAGGCTGACAGCTATAGATACTTAACATACACTTAGGTATCAACGTATTTGCAATAATACATACATGCCCCAAATAGTCAAAAAGAAATAAGATAACTTTTTTTCCCTAAATGTGTCAGGATCTAAAAAAAAAAAAAGATAAGGAGTGAAGTTCTGAGAGCTGAGCAATAATGTGAGTATGATTGCAAGGCCTCCAGAACCATCAGAGATCTCACTTCCCCTTTGCGCCAGAGTGTTTTGCACGTGCTTTTATGAGCACACAGCACATCAATAAAGTCTTTAGCCACAACATAACATGAGCAGGAAGCAGCAATATTACAGTTATTCTAAGTAATCCTTTATATTTGGTTTTTTTCTATCTGTTCAACAAAAACAAAATAGTGCTGTAACAGGTGTTAATCTGGTATAAGCATAATCTTTATTGTCATTGTACTTAAATACAACGAAATTGGTTTTAGCCTCACTGGTGCAAAATTATAACTGAAACGAAAAAAGAAAGAAAAAGAAAAATGTGCATGGAGTGACTGTGGTTGTATTTAAAAGTCTCACAGCCCAAGGATAGAAACTATCTTTAAACCTGTTTGTTCGGCTGGCTATACTATAAAGAGGTCATCAGCGGTTGTTCCACCTGATTTTTTCGCAGGACTCTAAGGAAATGAAGTCTCTGTTGGGCCTTTCCAATCACCAGAGACATGTTGTTTTTCCAGGTGAGATCTTGACTAATAAGCATTCCCAAGAATTTAAAAGAGGAAACCCTCTCCACACAGCCCCCCTCGATATACAGTGGGGCAGGTTCCTCTCTGTGCTTCTGGAAATCTAGCACCACCTCCTTTGTCTTACTGGTATTTAGATGTAAGTTGTTTCTTGAGCACCATGCGGATACCTTCTGGACTTCTTCCCTATATGCTGATTCATCCCCTCCAGTTATGAGACCCAGCACTGTTGTGTCATCTGCAAACTTTATTATGGTGTTGGATGGATCAGAGGCTATGCAGTCATATGTGTACAGTGAGTATAGGTATGGGCTTAGCACACAGCCCTGAGAGGAGCCCGTGCTGAGCTTCAGTGCAGAAGATGTATAAGACCCAACCCTTACTGTTTGTGAACGATCCGTCAGGAAATCTTTGATCCATTCCCAAGTGAAAGGAGGGAAATTTAGGTCAGTCAACTTTTCAATGAGAATTCCTGGTAAGATGGTGTTAAAGGCCGAGCTATAGTTTATAAAAACATTCTGACATAATTCCCAGATTTCTCAAGGTGACTCAGTGCAATATGTAGAGCAGTGGTGATGGCGTCCCCTGTCGACCTGTTGTCGATTAAACTGGTGTCGATCAAAATTGGGTGGAAGACAGGACCTGAGGTGTTGTAGGACCAGTCTCTCAAAGCACTTCATCACAATAGATGTCAGTGCAATGGGTCTATAGTCATTCAAGCTTTTTATGGCCGCTTTCTTCAGAACTGGGATGATTGTGGCTGCTTTCAAGCATGATGGGACGCTAGCCTGTTGCAGGGAGAGGTTAAAAATCCTTGTCAGGACCCCTGTTAATTGGTCAGCACAGGTTTTTACCACTTTCCCCAACACCCTGTCTGGACCTGCAACTTTGTTGGGATTTACAGCCTTCAGCTCAGCTCTCACTTGATGTTCATCCAGGGTGAGTGGCTGGAGGTCAGAGGGCCTTTGGACTAGAGCCATAGAGACTGATCTTTTGACCTCAAAGAGGGTGAAGAAGCTATTTAGCTCCTCTACTAGCAGGGCATTAGCATTGGCTATTTTTTTGTATTGCCCTTATAGTTGGTTAGGTGTTGTAGCCCCTGCCACACCTGTCTTGAGTTATTACCTCTTGAAATGGTCACAGAGGATATGCTTGCTCTCCCTGCTTTCTTTGGGGAATACAATCAGTTAAACATTATGCTGTATACCACAAAACTGATGATTAATGACCCAAGAGAGTAGAGCTCAGAAAAGAAAAAGTTTAGGACTAAGAAATCATTGCTTGGAATACCTAGAATTTCCAAGGATGAAATGGCAAATAGTCCTGTTAAAGTGGAAAACAAGAGCAAAATGAACAGTTGCCAAATAGACAGCACTTGGTAATTCCTCTCTGGACAAGGGAAGGACTTGAGATTGCCCAGAAGTGCTCCAGTGATTGTTCCTCACAAACAGACCACAAGATAATGGTCTGCAGAGCATTTAAAGCTATGGTTGATAAGAGAATAGCCATCTTGCTGAAACCACAGTTGGCACTTTCAAAAAGGACTGGGTTCACTGGTTTTTCTAATCCATTTTGGATATTGCTTGTTAATCTCTTTTTCAGCTCTAAAGAACTTTGGATTGACATGTTTTACATTACTGAATGAGTTTCCTTCAATCCATAGCACAAGACATTTTAAATAGAAGCTTAAGAACTTTAAGAAAAAGTGTTTTGGAATAAATAACAAATGGGTGGTTAGAACTTTGATTTTAGAGCTAAGGGCCTAGATGGATTTAAAATAAGATTTTGGAATTAATTATAAAGAATCCTTCCCATAAACAAAATACTTTTGTTTGAATTTTCTTAAAAATGTAATAATGAGACTTTGAAGGTTGGATGCTAGAGGGAAACAAGCAACTAAAGATTACATTAAATGGAACAATATTTAAATTTGACTTATACATGCAGACTGGAACAAATATTTTAACACTGGACATACTGAACAATATTTTTGAAAAATGGACCCAAAAGAATGTCTGCCTCTATAGATGCACTGTATTAAAATATTCTGGAAGAAGAACAACTTTTACTAGACAAGATTCAGACTGATGTGAAAGTGGATTAAAAATGACAGACTAGAAAAATTATATGGCAAAGATTGCTACACTGGGTACACAAAATAAAACTGGCTGAAGTCTTTAAAATTAAAGGGATATAAACAAATAAACCAAGAGAGTGATGTGGGTAACTTGCCTATTTTGGATCTATGGAAGAGTCTTATTAAAGCTTTGAAGAATTTTGTGAGAAGAGACAAAGAAATGAAATGAAAAGAAATCAAGTTCTAGGACATTATTTGAATGGACAATAGATCAAGATTGTTAGAAGTAAAAGAATATAAAGTTGGTTTATTTGATCAAGGTTAAAATACATATGTGATTACCTTGGTAATCCTTAGTGGATTTTTGATGATCAGAATGAATGATGAGACTTTGAGGATTTGTTTATAGATAAGAGATTTTAACAGAAGGTGATCAGATATTAAAATTGTTTATACTTATTGTGAAGAAAGGGATATCATTTCTTTATATATTTCTTTTTTTCTTTACTACATTCTTATTTTTTCTTCTGTATTTTTATTTCTATACTAGCTGTACCTGGCCACGGATTGCTTTGGCCCAGTCTGGTTAAATGGAAAAGAAAGAAAAGAGAAAGCGCAAGTCCCCCGGCAGAGGCGCCCCTGCATGGAAGTGAGCCACGGTGGCCCCTGCAAGAGCCGCCATGGAGGATGCTCCCACAGGACCTGGCCTGGCCAAGCTGAGGAGGAGAGGAGGAGGAGGAGGCCGCCGCCCCCCGACCTGGCTTCCCTCAGCAGTGACGACGAGAGGAGGTGGCCGGCGGCCCCTGAGGAGCAGCAGGAGGAGGAGGAGGAAGGAGCCTCCCCTGGTGACACAGACGTGAGGCAGCCCCCGCTGGCCGTGGCCCCATCCAGAGATGCCTTCGCCGCTGCAGTCACTGCCTCACGGGGCACCCAGTGGCCGCCCCAGCCCCGCTGCACCTCAGGCTGACACCGCCGCCACCCCATCAGAGCCGCCTTGGCGAGGCCATAGCTGGCTCCATGTGAGGGGGGGTGGAGAGCGCTCCGCCTCCACCTCCTCTGGAGCTCCACTGGGCTGGGCAGGGGGAGGTTGGCTTAAAGGTGGAAGGAGGTGGCCGAGAGATGGGGCAGGCGCCGCCCCGTCACAGACAGCAAAGACCTGGCAGGAGAGGAGGAGAGAGAGGGGAGGGAGAGGCCAAAAGCCTTCGGCTCCCCTTGGTGGAAATGGCGAAGCTCGGCGGAGGGACGGAAAGGGGAAAGGGTGCAGCCGCAGCCCAGCCAGACATATAAAGGGACTGTTGGGACAAAGCTGGAGAAAGGCCGAACTGTTCCTAATATACTATACTCAAGAAATGAACGCTATGGTATAGTGTGTGTTGCTTTTACGTCCAGCAGATGGCGCTGGTTTTCAAAAAAGCATGTTTTTACCTGTCACAGGTGTGACATCCATATAATATACATATATAAAAACATGCACCTAGTCGAATGTAACGTTGTGTGGAAATTTCAAAGCAATTGGTGAAGAACTTTCGGAGATTTGAGATTTTGAACAAACAAACATTGCATTATTGTTTATATAGATTTTGTGCACTTTGTACTTTTTCTTTTTATCCTTTAATTGTTTGCATTTGCATTGGTTATTATCTTTTTAATTGTAATTTTTAACAAATTATAAAAAAAGTGAAATCACTGCTGGACGAAGAAACAAGATTGGTAGCTGAAAAAAAAGGGAGGGAAATCATGCCATAAAGTCGTGCTAAGTCTTACATAGGCAAGAGATTCCAACATCTAAGGTTACTTCAGAAAAAGTCTGTGAAAAACCCAAAGCAACCAGAGGAGCTGAAGGAGAGAAATATATTACATGGCATATATTCTTCATTAGAAAGAGTTATGGTGGAGTTCAGACAAACGATGGCTGAGAGAAAGGCAAAAATATCTTGCAAGATTATTATTTTATAAATGTTTGTCTTAATAAATCTTTTAACTATTGCATTTTTCAAAGTATAAGATGCACCAAGATTTTGAAGAGGCAAATTTTTTTAAAAAGTTTTTGCACTCTGAACACCTCCCAAAAATGGCCTGTTTTTCGCAAAAACAGGCCTGGTTTTTTGTCCCAAAAAAGTGCATTCTTAGCCTTTAGGGGGCTTATAGAGTGCTCCTGAGGGCTGGGGGGGGGGGAAATGAGCAAAAAGCGGCCTGTTTTCCACACTTTTGTGCCCTCCCCAGCCCACAGGAGCACTCTGGAAGCCTTCTAAAGGCTAAGCATGCCCATTTTTGCAAAGGGAGTGGGGTTTCGGGAGACCAAAAATGCTGTATTCCGTCTATAAGACGCACCCAGATTTTCAGCCTCTTTTTTGCGGGGAAAAAGGTGCATCTTATACTACAAAAAATACTGTTAAGTTCAACTGGGAAGGCTTCTCAAATCATAATGCCCCTTCCATGGATCTGCAATAAAGGTCACAGTTTCAAGACCATAGGAGTAGAATTTTATTTAATTCAGGATGTCCAACCTTGGCAACTTTAAGACTTGCAATATCAGGTTTCTAATGTTTCCAGGTCATATGTCCGATTGTGTGGGGAATGCTGGGAAAACTCACTGCCGGGAAGAAACAAATTCCTACTCCTGTTGGAAAAGATATTTTGGTGGCAGCATTTGAACACCATATAACTGAGGTAGCATTTCCTGTGGAGTATTTATTACAAATGGTGACTGGGAATTTGTATTTCCGCATCTCAGAATTTCAAAACTAGGCTAACGTATTCAGCAAACCAGTTTATTATATCACACAGAACACAATATAGCACAATAACCAGCATAGTTCTGCTTCATAATAGACTCTAGTTTTAAAATGGGTCGGCAGCATTCTTCCAACGATAGCATTATTATCAGGAATACCAACAATAGAGTTGGAAGTGGGATCTTTTTGCTTAGATTTGCACAAAAGCCTTTTTAATGTAATGTTTATGCCAGTTACAGAGATCTCTGTGTGTGCGTGTGTGCGTGTGCGTGCGTGTGTGTGCGTGCACTGACACAAAGAGAGAGATTAATACATCTTTCTTTTTATGTTAATAAAAAAACACAACTCCTTAAACATGCACTGAAAACAAGTTTCCAATTTCTCTAACATTTTCATCCTCAGTGAAAAGAGAATTCTGATTCCACTCCCTTCTCCAGGTGATGCTTTTGAGTTGCTTTTGAAAGTATTTTGAACTTCTTTATTGTTGTGAGATGACGGTGGCTACAATCCTTGTTGGCTTTCTCTGTTTCGCATCTCTCCCTCATTCGGGGCCTGCCCGTGGCTCCTGATCTGAAAAGCCCAATGTGAAGTGTTTCGCCATGATGGCTTCCTTTGGGATTTCACTGAAGCCTGTGAAGGAATGAAGGCTGCAGTCATGTGTACAATCAAAGGCAGAATGATGCTCCTACATATCCTTTAGCTGTCTTTAGAACTGCTGCATGCACAAGAAACTCACACTGGGAATTTCTCCGAGACTCTGTGTGCATGTTTGTGGATGTGTAGGTGTTTGGCAGGGAGGGGAATGAAACACAGTACTTTTTCAGGATCAGTATCGGTAATATTCTTGATTGGGGCAAATAATCTTTTATCCTCAGGGATTCCATCGGCCAGCAGTTTAGAAGTCGGGATCTGTAAATTAGAGCTGTGCAAAACATTTGAATTTAAAACAGTTCAAGCTCAACATGCATGAGCTTCTTGAAGCTTTCTACTGTCTGAATTAACCTGGTTTTGTACATGAAATGTTTCTGGGTTTGTTGAAACAACCCTTTTTGAATTTGAACTGTTTTGCTTAGTGATAACACATCCTCTTTCATATGGAGAACTGAGATGACAAGTCTTGTTTCACAGTTCCATCATTAAACCTGAAGCAGGATGCAGGTCCAGTTTGATTCAATGTACATTATATTGTCATATCAATAAATCCTGGTTGAGTCTACTTTAGTGGGGGAATTTCTACCACTAAGATCATTCTGAAATGGATCAAATTCTATGCCGCTCATTGTTTGCTTCTAGACACTTTCCTAACACGCAGCTGTTCCATTCACAAAGCTCTTTATCAACGTCTGATGAAATTGTAAGACTCGTTTCTCCAAAGGTAGCAAAAAAAATTTGCTTGCATTTTGCCTAGGTTCTCAAATGTAAGTAGATAGTAGGCAAACAGTGCATGAGAATCTATCACAGGGAAGAGACGGTCATGAATTTTACATGCATTTTTACATGCTTTTGAACTGCTAGGTTGGCAGAAGCTGGGATAAGTAACGGGAGCTCACTCCATATGCACAGCACTAGGGATTCAAACCACCAAACTGCCGACCTTTCTGATCGCCAAGCTCAGTGTCTTAGTCACTGAGCCACCGTGTTCCTTCATAATGCATATATATGTATATATCCATCATACTATTTCGTTTCAGGATATACAATATTATTTGAGTACAGAAAAGGAGTAAGAAATATTAATTAGGCAAATTTAAATGCATTAAGAGAAGAAACTAGAGCAAATGAGTTTAAAGCAACAGCCTTCATCTTACTACAGTGTTCCATACCTTTCCTTGTGTCTAATATAATCTATTCACTACTTTTGCTCTTAACTTCTTTTCCATAGAGAACCTGGTCAAATCTATCATTCTTGTTCTTTCCCTTCTCTTTTATGCCATTTGTGCTTTCTTTGTAATTTTGTTTGGCAAATTCGTAATGTTTTCTCCTGATGTCAGTCTCCCCAAACCAAGAAATATACACAGTTTCTTCTTTCCAAAACCAAGAAATATACCTTTTCCTTTGTTGTTCCTCACCTATAAAGAGAAATCATGCCAAAGCAGCTGCTTGCATCATTAACAATATACCATGAGAACTTGTAGGGATGAGTTGTTTTGACTCTGTTCCTCCCAACTAAACTATCTAAATTTCTCTATCTCGTGGTCTTCTGAGATGCAGCCCCTTCTTCTGGGAATCCAGACTACATTCCACCACATTACGTAACCAAATCTCTTCTGCATAGTACTGTTTCACTTGTGCATTCAGGTATATTCATTCAGCATCCATTTCTTAATATGATATCTTCCTGTTTTAGAGTACACTCTTCTCCTGGTTCCCACTGCATTCTACTTACTTTAGATGTTCCTGATATTCTATTACTTCCTTATTAAAAAAAACTAACATGAATTATACATGTCTCCAACAAGCCTTCATTATCCTGCTGTCCTTTGGGAACATTGAAACAAACAAGTACCAAGCATGGCTGGCATGAAAAATTCTGGAAGTTACAAACTTAACAATTTGGCAGAGGGCCAGGCTTGGAAAGGCTGTTTTAAGCAAAATGAACATACATATAATATTTAAAAAGTTACTAAACAAACAGTTTTCAGTCCTGAATATGATGGGAAGATCTCAGATATCTTTGTGGTCAACCAATCCTCTACTGAAGTAATTCGCATAACTTTCTTCCAAGTGCTGATTTGACATTTCCTATTAGTACAAGAAGTTCAACTTAATCAAAGCAAGAGAACAGAATCCTGCTGGAGTACAACTTTTAGACTACTGTATAAAGGTTGGAAGGTTGCAGCTCTCAAAAATTCTTTTCAGTGTTTCCTTTGGCTTGTCCTTTAGATCTGCAGCTAATGGCTTCCAGGCTGGCAGGTGGGGTGGGGTGGGGGTGGAATGGATTTGGGAGAGGGAGGTAATTTTTACAAAAAGTATTCAATACAGAAGCAAGATGTAGAAAGCTTTCAAGAAGTTTCCATCTTAGTAGTAACTTCTTTTTCCCAGAATGAGCTGCTTACATTTCATTCATTTGTAAAATATATTTGCTGTTCTGCAGTTTTACCTCCAGAGTTTTAATGTATTACTACGAGCCTTGAAAGTTAAATGTCTTTTTCTATTAATCTACACACACACACACACACACACGCAGACATACACACACCAATTAAATATGGACATTGGTTTAATTTGAACTGTTTGTTCTTTGAGGTGGGTTTACCTAAAGAATTGTAATAAAAATCTTATTTTCATTTCTTTTCTGAGAAAGCTCAAAGAACAGAAAGTTAATAAGAGTAGGTGAGTAACCAGGGAGTACCTAAATGCAAGATAGCTTAATTACAATTGGCCACTGCTAACTAGAAGGATATCTCTAACCCTAAATACATTTGTCTTGTTGCTGAAAAGCACAGATTTGAATGATCTGTCCCAAACTCACTAAAAAGGCAAAAATAAACCAGAAGGAAAGAATGCCTTTGTTCTTCTCTACACCCTTTTACCAAAAGCTGAGGAACACAATCTTGACTCCAGGATCTTCCTAATGCTAGTTATTCTTCCTCTTTCTCACCAGTAACTTTGCCAAAATATTTGGATGGGGGCCTCTGTTATAATGCCTATTTGAAGAGACTAAGTTTAATTCATAGTTAAATAGCAATACTTTTTTAAAACCAGGAGAAATCTCTTTGTTCCAAATTCGCTCATCCTTTTTCTCAGATGCTGTAAATTCACCCGGAGTCCTTTTTCAGACCAATGGGGATTTTCTTCCCCCTTCATTTTATCTGCACCAACCAGAAGATGAGCAGTAAAATCTCAGGACGCCCAATCGTTCCAAGACTCTACAGTCCATAACCGTATCAAGAAAAGCAATGTGAGAAATCACTCTAAAATTAAAACAGAAGGGCTGGAATTTTAAATACCCGCATTTTTTGGAATATAAGATGCACCTTTTTCCCACCAAAAAGTGGGTGAAAATCTGGGTGCGTCTTATACACTGAATAGAGCATTTTTGGTCTCCCAAAACCAAGTCCCCTTCACAAAAATGGAAGTGCAGAGGGTTTGGGAGGCCTACAAAGTGCTCCTGGGGGCTGGGGAGGCAAAAACTAGTGGAAAACAGGCCATTCCCCCCCCAGCCCCCAGGAGCACTCTACAAGCCTCCTAAAGGCTATGCATGCCCTTTTTTTAGTGAAAAATGGGCCGGTTTTTGCTCTTCCCCCCCCCCCCGCCCAGCCCCCAGGAGCACTTTGCAGGTCTCTCAAACTCTGCATGCACCATTTTTCACAAAAAAATGAGGCGCCTAGAGGGTTTGGGAGGTCTGCAGAATGCAAAAAAAACTTTTTTTTATTTTACCTCTTCAAAATCTTGGTGCATCTTATACTCCGGTGCGTTTTACAATCCGAAAAATACTGTATTTCCTGCAGGAGGGGGGGGGGGGGAAGCTAGGAAACTATTATAGCAAAGATCAGGAGGTGGGGTGGGGAGAGGATTAAATCCTTGAAATCAGAATGCAGATACCGCTCTAAAAATAAAGATCGCATTTTGTATCTGTATTCCAATCCATTCCTCTTGAGTATTTTCCTGATTTGTCACCAACTACTCATCAAATTCCTAATCCAGACAGATTACCCTTGGATGCTATTCTTAGATTGCTGTTGATCGGATTACCACTAGATGCTCGCCATGCAAAATGCATTGATGCTGCAATAGAAACCTGCATTTCTGAAACCGTTCTGTAGTTACAGTGGCAGTTTGATAGCTGAAACCTATAACCTAATTTATTTTCAAACACTCCGGTACTGGGGCTGGTTATTAATTCATGAAAGCTCCTCTTATCTATTCAGACTTGGCACTTTAGTCTTCAGCACAGGGGAGCAAGTACAAGAATTTTCAGTAGCTTATTTTGGAGGCAGCTAATATACTAAGTTTATGTGTCTTACACAAGCTACATTAGACCCTTCGCACGGGAGCTTTTCAGGAGTAAGTAAATACGACCAGGTTTCAAAAGGAGTTTGTTCAAAAATCTGGAGCGCCATCTAGTGATACTATGTCACAGTACAATTTCTTCTTTAAATTCGTGTATTCTTCGTACAGGTACGAGCAAGAACTGATCTTTTTTAGGTGGTTAGTTAATGGCCATAAAGTGGGGGGTGGGGACAGCCAGGAAGAAGGTAGTGGAAGCCTATTTATATGTTAATGGTGAGAAATCTAAAGTCAATAGGAATTGAATTGAATTTGTAGAAGGTTTGTCTTAATTTTAATTTATGCTTTTATTGAAAAAAAAAACTTATTAAAAGAAAACCCTGGAGAATATAGAACTTTAATAACTTTAAATAAAAAAAGAAAAAGTAAACAAAATACAAAAAAAATTCTCATAAAAATTAGTTTATGGCCTAAGTCAGGTTCTTCAAATTCTGCAGTATGAAAAAGTACACACCCCACCCATCCTTTTCATCCTTTGTTTCCAGAATTTGACTGAAAATGACTTGGACAAATCCCTCCAGCTTTCTTGGCAAGGTTTTTCAGAAGTAATTTGCCATTGCCTCTTTCCTAGGGCTGAGAGAAAGTGACTGGCCCAAGGTCATCCAGTTGGCTTTGTGCCTAAGACAGGACTAGAACTCACGGTCTCTCAGTTGCTAGCCTGAAGCCTAAACCACTACACCAATTAGGCTCTAATATAAATGTATAAGACCTCCCATTTCACCGCAACTCAGGGCAGTAGGAAGATTAAAAACAAAGGATGACACATTACATCGATTTTAAACAATTCCACAGCAGAGAAAGAGACATACCACAAATATATTAAACATAATAAGAGTCCAAATAGCTGATATGGAATACAGCAAAAGAGGCAGATCTTCACACCTCTTTAAAAAGATTATAAGGCTGGAGGTGTAAGACTTCCAGGAGTGTGGTATTCCAGAGGATGGGGTCCAGGGTAGAGAAAGTATAATACATAGGTACCATCAGATAGCATTGTGTTATAGATGTGAATAAATCATGGATCTTTCAGAATTTTCATAAACAATGAAGGGAAGGTGGAACACCAGTTGGCCAATGCTCAAGCCATAAAGGGAATTGTAGATAATGCACCTTAAATTGCGCCTGGAAGGTCACCAGTATAGCTTGCATAGCAGAGTTGTTATACAAATGTACCAAGACATACCCATAACTGCTCATGCATTGTAGATCAGCTGTCGTTTCCCTCAGGATGCTTATACTTACCACACCTGGCAACTACAGGGTATCTCTGGCTATTGTTGGCTTTGCAATTCAACTTACCACCTTTGCAAGGAGAAGGACAATATTCAAAGTTTATTGGGATTCTGGAATGAGGAAAAGGTTTAATTTTCTTTTTTCCCATTGCAGTTGCTGTTTGTAATAAAAGTGTACAGCGTAAATTAATACTATGGAAGTCTTATTGTTTATAAGTCTTTAAGGAGAAAAAAAGGTCTGATTTTTTTTATGGCTGCAAACCACTAGGTGGCAATGAAACCAAGAAAATTGGAAGGGGGAAAAACTAAAGATATTCCTACATCTAAAGATTATTTTCCTCAAGCAACAGATTTCTAGGAAAACTCATAATAGTGTTTCTCAACCTTGGGAACTTTAAAATGTCTGGATTGTAACTCCTTGAATTCTGGCAGATGAAGTCCTGACACCTTAAAATTGCCCAAAACTTTAGCTAGGAGGGGGTGATACTGAAATATAATTTTATTTTATTTACCTATATATTAAATTGTTGTATTTTATTCCAAGTTCAATTTCATTTAAATTGTATTTTATTCCAATCTCGTTTTAGATTGTTTTTATCGGATTTTAGTAATAATTTGTGTTTGGAACTCTGGACTTTGATATGGCCTTTGGGCTAATCAATACATTTTAACTCTAGCCCAGAATGGAGAATCACCTTAAAGAATAATCATTTGGGATGAGTGGCATGAGTATTATTTAAAAACTCCTTCAGTGAAGAAAATGAGATTGCAATAGTTAAGTATGGTGCATATGGTTTTACTTTATCCAATAAAACCACCTAATACTAACACCATTTTAAAAAGAATGAAATACAATTGATTACTTCACTATAAAATGCATAAGATCCTTTAGAGCACATTCGTAAGGATATGTGCACAGCACACACATACCAGTGGTGGGTTCCGGATCCCGTTGCAACTGGTACGGTGTAACAGGGCCCAGTGTCCACCCCATGAACATACACAGCACACACGCACGTGCAAAGCGCACGCATTTGGGTGGGTTTCAACCGGTATGGAGCGGTACGGCCTTAACGGATCATGAAATTTACCGTGCTTCCCGTACCCGTTAGTCAGGAGGCGCTGTACCAGAACTCCCTCCCCTCGTTCGCTCTTTCACTCACCCCGCCCATTCGCACCATGCTGCCGAAAAGTTCTCAGAAGAAGAACTAGAAGAAGAAAGAACTGGTGAGTGGCTGGGGTGGGGGAGAGGATGTTGGGGAAGAGGGAAGAGGCAGAGGGGCCGCTGGAAGAGTGTGTACCTGTGCAGAGGCTGTGAGTTTTAAAAATGCCTGAGTGAATCCAGGAAGAGGGAAGAGGCAGAGGGGCTGGAAGTGTGTGTGCTGTGCACAGGCTGTGGGACTAGAACTCACAGTCTTCCAGTTTCTAATCTGGCGCCCTAGCCAGAAAGGGTGCCACTTCCTTTGCTAAGAGGGATGCCGCAATAAGGGTTGTTGTAGAATGTTGAAACTGTAGATAAGTGTTTCTCAAATTTGAGAAACACTTATCTACAGTTTCAACATTCTACAACAATCCTTAAGAAGTGTGGACTTCAATTCCCAGATTTCTGGCTGAGGAATTCTGGGAGTTGAAGTCCACAAGTTTGAAAAACATTGCTGTAGATGGGAATGTACTATTGCAAGCTGCAGGTGGATGGGAGGAATGGGATGCCCTGAATGCTGTCCTCTGTTAAAAGCAAAACAAAGTTCATATATATTACATTTATATGCTCCCAGCAACTATTTTCCTTTTTTGTGGTGGTCAATGTTTCCATACACAATGTTTATGTTTAGCTAAATGGAACTGAATTGTTTTGCATTGGTAGTGTTGGTAATATGTAAGGTGACCAACTTTTTTACAATGAAAAGGAGGACAAAACATGTTCTATTGTCCAAAATGCTAAGGTGACCAACTTTTTTACAATGAAAAGGAGGACAGATAAATTGGGGAAAAAAATATCGCAAATAAAAGAAATATTTTATTCATTGCAACAATAATACACTAAAAAATGATATATGCATTGGTCGCATTGGTGGATGATCTCTGGAGGGCCAGAGATGGGGGCTGCTCCTCCATCCTGATCCTATTAGACCTCTCGGCGGCTTTTGATACCATCGACCATGGTATCCTATTGCATCGACTGGACGGGTTGGGGGTGAGGGGCACCATTTTGTGGTGGTTCTCCTCCTACCTCTCTGGCCGAGCGCAATTTGTATTGCCAGGGGCCAGAGGTCGACCTCGAGGCCGCTCACTTGTGGGGTGCCACAAGGGTCAGTCTTCTTGCCTCTCCTGTTCAATGCATATATGAAGCCGCTGGGCGAGATCATTCATGGGTTTGGGGTAGATTACCATCTGTACGCGGATGACACCCAGCTGTACATCTCTACCCCAAACCACCCCAACGATGCCATCGAAGTGATGTCCCGGTGTCTGGAAGCCGTACGGATCTGGATGGGAAGTAACAGACTCAGGCTCAACCTGTCCAAGACCGAGTGGCTGTGGCTACCGGCGCCCCAGTTCAACCAGCTCACTCCATCACTGGCCATTGGGGGTGAACATCTGGCCCCCGTGGATCGGGTACGCAATTTGGGCATCCTTCTAGATACCCAGCTATCAATGGACGACCATGTGACAGCCGTGGCCAGGGGGGCGTTTCACCAGGTTCGCCTGGTGCGCCAATTGCGTCCTCTATTGAACCGGAGTGCCCTTCGCACAGTCACTCATGTGCTTGTGACGTCCCGGCTAGACTACTGCAACGCGCTCTAAATAGGGCTCCCCGTGAGATGCACCCGAAGTTGGTTCAGAATGCGGCCGCGCGGGTAGTTTCGGGAGTCTTTAGATACTCCCACGTAACACCTCTCCTGCGCGAGCTACACTGGCTGCCTGTGGCTTTTCGGGTGCGTTTCAAGGTGTTGATTATCATCTTCAAAGTGCTCCATGGCACAGGACCTAGCTATTTGCGGGATCGTATCCTGCCCCATACATCCCTTCGGCCGATTCGGTCACACAGAGCGGGACTCCTCCGGGTGCCGTCCACTAGGCTGTGCCAGCAGGCGACACTCAGGGGAAGGGCCTTCTCTGTGATGGGCCCGACCCTCTGGAATGACCTTCCCCCTGACATTAGAACGTCTACGGACCTCCGCTCCTTCCGCCGGAAACTCAAACCCACCTGTTTCACCTAGCTGGCCTGGCCTAATTCCAGCTTTCCCACCTCAGTTTGTATTTTTAAATTTTATGGTTTGGTTTTAAGGTTTAAGTTTTTAATTCTTATAAATTTGTACAGGGGATATTTAATTCAATTTTAGTTATGTATATTATCGAGTGTATGGTTTTTTAAATTTGTACCTGTACACCGCCCTGAGTCCCTTCGGGGAGAGGGGGCGGTCTAGAAGTTTAATAAATTAAATTAAAAAACATTTGTAACATTTTATATTGTAATTATGCTTACATGCCTGTTAATTATTATTTAAATGAGTACTTTTCCATTGAATTAATATTTTTTGTCAATGTATCATCTTCTAACAATATATTGGAAATATCTGAACAAGAAATATCCTTCATATTGAATTTTACGGCAAGTGCTGCAGCTAGAGTATCAACATTCAATCTCAATTTCTCACTTGTCGAAAAATCATTGGCAATTGAAAAAAACTCTTTCAACTGCTGCATTAGTTCCAGGGCACCACAATGTAAATTGAACAAGTATAAATAAATGTTCACATGGAATATGTTCATTTTTGAAATGGCTGAAAATATCCACCCATCTTTTATCAATTTCAACATGTTGATTTTCCCATTGTATTAATTTTTCAGAATTTAAATATACATTCAGTCTTCTAATTTCTTCAAAGAGACAATTGTCGTTTATTTTAATGTCTAGCATTTCTTTAGATAAAAATTCAACACAAGATTCAATATCTGTTCAATATACTTGCGATGAAGTAAAAAAAACACCATTAAAAACTGTTTAATAAAACATGAATTGTACTTACCTCTGTATAATTGAATATTCACTGAGAAAGAAATAATTACCGTGAGTCATTCAACTGCAGACGTGCCGTGAGTCTACTGCGTGCGTATGTGCCATGTTGTGTTTCGGTAAGAAGTAAACAAAGGCACTTGCACGCGGCGCTCTCTCTCAAGGTCTCCCGTGCGGAGCGCATGCGTCTCATAATCGCGTCTTATACCGCACTATACCGAGTCTTGACGAATTGTCATGTCAAATACAAATACGTCACATAACGCGCAACAGATTAGTCTTCAAATATCGAAAAGGAGGACATGTAGGAGGACACTTTTCGAGGGAGGACAGAACTTACAAAAGAAGGACTGTCCTCCCTAAAGGAGGACGGTTGGTCACCTTAGTAATATGGGACAATCAGACAGAATTAATTTTCAACATGCCTGCCAATTCTGAGCCCCAAAGGTGGTTTTTTTTCCCAAATTTGTAAATTTAAGTGTGGAGTTCGCATGTGATTTATTTTAATGACACAATCTGGAAACGTCTGGCTTCTATATTGCCCCTGACCATTCCCACTATAAGGTTAGGTTAACACATTACCCTAATCCAAGCTGTTTTGTTAAGCTTTGGTTGAGAATGTTGTATGAATCTGCTGGATTTCTTATCACCTAACAGTTTCCTCACCTTTTTTCTATGGGGGAAAAAAAAAGTTTGGGTAGGTATGTATGCATGCAAACATGTTTTTCCCAACTTTGTTAAGAGGATTTTGCAAAGTGTTGAAGAGCTGCTTTCATTCAACAGAGCTATTTCTATCAAATTGCCCTTTGCAGCAGATTCACCAAATGAAGCCAAAATCACTTGAAGAAAATGTGAAGTATTTTAAATATTGCACATATCTGATGTTTTTTCAGCTGCTTCCGTAGTTGCTGCAGACAACCTACATGGCTCAACTTCACTTCCACATATAGTAAATATAGAGCCATAACAGGGTCAGGAACCTTGGGCTGCTACTCATGAATAACCATTTTGATAACCTCTCTAGCCATTGGAACATTTTCAGGAGGCAAAGCTAATGTTGCTTTGGGCTTCGTTCATGTTTGCCTCTCTCATTCTAATGGAATGTGCTATGATGATCCTAACAATCCAATCTGAATTTCAACTCAGTTCTCAACCCTCAGAATGTGGATTCAACAAAGGGCAGCCAATCTTGTTCCTTTGATCAAACTCTTCTTTTAAATTCTACGTGACAAGAACAGCTTAAAATATCCTGGTTATCAGGAAATGGAGGCCAGGCTAAACACAAAAATGTATTTTTTTTAAAAAAAAAAAAGCAAAAGAGGAGACTGCAAGATTATGAAAGCCACTTGTATTACCTCTATGGCACTGCATCTGACTATGCCTGCGTGTTCCTGCTGAGTTTGCTGAATTAACCAAAAATATTGCTAACAAGCCACACAGCTTTAACACAATGGAATGATGCTTGGAAATATATTGTGCCTTGCCTTCTCTGGCACACTGTCACAGTCAATGGTGTGTGGGGTTTGCCCATCACATAAACCAACAGACACCCAATAAAACCCATTGATCAGAAGCAACAAAGTTACACAACTTCACAAGTGCACTTTGGTGGTCATTTCTCAGCATAAATGCCAAGCCTGCCCTCACAAAACGGTAAGAGCAAAACTGAAAGCTTATTTTTTTATCAATTGTTTCGGATAAATTCTGTTGACACTGGAGCATGGCAGTTTCTGCATTTTCAGCACAATGTCTTTGTAGTTTGCTGGGCAATTTGGAAGCTGTGGTGCTTTCTTTGCTTTGTTCCTGCTACCTTTATCTTCAAAGAGAAGCAGAGAGGGTTTTTTTTAAAACAAAATAAGTAAAGTGAAAACTTTTGAAGTCTTCAGCTTGAATTTTGCTGGGTTAAATGCCTCTAAAGGTTTCCTATCCCTACTATTTTCATGTCCCCCTTCCCCCACCCCCAATAGAACCTATTCATAGTTATACCTATGAATTAATTTATTTTTGTATACGTATCTGCATATGCACATGTCCGTATATTTTGTAAGCTGCCCAGAGAGGCTTTTGGTGAGATGAACAACAAATAAATAAATAAATAAATAAATAAATAAATAAATAAATAAATAAATAAATAAATAAATAAATAAATATCCTTTACATTTACATTACATTTTTCAGGGTAGACAATGTTCTGCTTAGTGCATAAAAAAGGTGGAAAGTCAATAACCCAAAGAAATGCAGCAGCTAATAATTAAAACTAATTTCCATCAACCCCATTCAATTTACCTCTGGGTCCCTTTTGACTACTGCAAACTTCCTTGCTTCCAACACATCCATTTAACACTTCGTAAGTTGCCTTCTACTTTTGGAACTTCTCCAACTTTTTCTTCCTGAAGTCATTCGACTTTCATTCCTGCTTCTTTCGCTTCTTTCCTTTTCTTTTACTCCCACTTTAACCCAGGATGCAGCCTTCTCATTAACTCGGCCCTCAAAAAATGTCTCTCATTTCCAGTCTCTCAGCCCCCGCCTATCACTTCGCTAATTCTATCTCTTTCTTCTTTCAACTTAAACACTCAAATCAGTCATGCTTGTTATGGATTCATTCCTTTACTATGCATGAATAAACCACATATTCAAAACAAACACAACCTTTTCTAAGCAGATATTCAATTGCTCATTTTCTCATACATTCTTGGGTTATCAAACAGCCCAATTATTTATGTATTTATGTATCTATTTGATAATATCTTGCCTTGATCAAGTTAATCATTCAAAGTACTTTTTTAAAAAAATATTTTCCCTGGATAGCATTCATTCAGAATTGTACTTTTTTTTTTCCTGTCATAGATTTGCAGAGGAGGCATGGTGAACTAAACACATCTCCCAAGAAATGAAAATTATGATAGTAGTAAAGACCAATAAACCAATGAGTAGACTGGTTCTTTGAAACTTCTCTGGAGTTTACATCCGCAGTATTACTGTACATCTGTAGAATAACAGTTTCCTGCAGGTCTGAGAGGAAGGAATCAACTATCAACCACAGTGGAGCCTTTTAAAAGACACTGAATTTGCTAACCTCACTTTCTAATCACTTTTGGAAATTGCTTATTTAACTATACTAAGGCTATTAGAGATCTTCAGAACAAAAAGTTTGAAAAGCTACCTGGCAATTATATCTTCTTTCCTGAACAAAAGAAAAATCAACCACAAGTTCAAGAACTTAAGGAATTCAGACTAACTAGTGGTTAAGGTAAAAGGTAAAGGTTCCCCTCGCACATATATGCTAGTCGTTCCTGACTCTAGGGGATGGTGTTCATCTCCATTTAAAAGCCAAAGAGCCAGGGCTGTCCGAAGACATCTCCGTGGTCATGTGCCCAGCATGACTAAACTCTGAAGGCTCATAGAATGCTGTTACCTTCCCACCAAAGGTGGTTCCTATTTTTTCTACTTGCATTTTTACATGCTTTCAAACTGCTAGGTAGGCAGAAGCTGGGACAAGTAACAGGAGCTCACTCAGTTACATGGCACTAGGGATTCAAACTGCCAAATTGCTGACCTTTCTGATCAACAAGTTCAGCATGTGAGCCACTGTGGTTAAGGTACCAGGCCAAAAATTGGAGGACTAAGAGTTCTTGTCTCACCTTGGGCAGAAAACTAGATGGGTGACTTGGGCCAGTTACTGTCTCTAGCCCTAAGGTAGGGGAAATGGCATACCATTTCCAAAAAACTTTGGCAAGAAAACTGTGGAGACTTGTGTAGGCAGTCTCCAGGAGTCAACAAGACTCAAGGCCATGCATACACACACAATCATTATAATATAACAACCAGTTGTATCTTACATGACCACTAGCACATGCCAATGTCATTAATTTGTGTTGAAACAGAAATCTGAGGCTTACATATAATAGTTTTCCTAAAAGTCAAATAATGAAATGTGATTAACATTTGAACCAGTTACTACCACATTCTCCTAATTTCCTATCCAAAATTCTGAAAACAAAAGCTGATAAATGTCAAACATAATAGTTTCCTGATGTGAAGTCCCTATATTGTAAGAAATTGTCATCTGAGACATTTATATTTATAGTAGATTATTCATACATTTCATAAATCATAAGAAGCATCTATTGTACTTCATTGCCATCAATTTCACAATAGCAAGAAAGTTTATATTCCCCTTCCTGAATAAACAAAGGACAACTTGGCAAGTAATGTTAATAAATCAAAACTCTCCCGGTTCTTTGTTCATGGGCAAGCATAGGCATGAAACAAAAATAAATGTTTTGAGTTTGCTCACTGGAGAATAAATAACTTTAAATTAGGTATGCATGGAGAAAAAGGAAGAGACATTCCAGAAAGGCAAATACCAATGAACGAGATGTACTAGAATTGGGGGCTACTTGCTAGAAGTGACCTTTTCTGAACCCCAAAGTCTTGAAATAAGGCTGCATGCATGTTGCAATCAAGGTCGTAAGAAAACATGCAGAATATTTCATTAGAAATTGAATTCAGCTTTTTGATAATTATTATTTTTTCTTAAAGCAGATTCGTAGGCTATGTGGCCAGGGCTAGCTAGCAGGTCTCTGCTGCAAAAATCCAGAGGCACTTCACTGCCATTAACCAGGTTTTTGCAATCCTAGTTGTGCTCAATAGCAACTTTACTACCACATTATTAGTTAACCATAGTTTTATATGGGTAGTTAGTTAACCAAACTAACATAGATTTTTTTTCTAACTGGGGTCTCCCTCCAATGAAAAGAAATAATGCTGCTCTTAAAGTTTAATATATTTAGCTTCAGAGGGCATGCTGTAATTAATTCAGGAATGCCATAATTTAGAACTGTTACCATGACCCAAGAGCTTAAAAATAAAAAGGAAGTTTAAAAACAGGAAGTAAAAGGGAGAAAAATTACTTTGGGGCCTCTGGGAGTAGCTTTTATGGATGGTATAATTATTTCATTTTAGTGACAAAAGTGGGGGATGGATCCACCACAAGCAACGCAGGCCTTTCCTGCAGGCTTTGATAAAAGAGGACAGTCCACCTACATACATCCATAACTACATATACTGTACATGCATACATTCTTCCCTTCAGTCATGTCCAATTCTCTCTGGAGAAATCACTGCAGTTATCTTGGCAAGGTTTTTCCGAAGTGGTTGGCCATTACTTCTTCCTAGGGCTGAGAGAACGTAACTGGCCCAAGCTGGTTTCGTGCCCAAAGGGGCATGAAAACTCACAGTCTCCCAGTTTCTAGCCTGATGACCTTAACCACTATAGCAAATTGTCTTTTCTATTTATTTATTCATTCGGAAGGAAGGAAGGAAGGAAGGAAGGAAGGAAGGAAGGAAGGAAGGAAGGAAGGAAGGAATTGTGCATCAAAAAAAAGTGACTCTGGGCTGTGTGCATAATTTTTAAAAAGTCCAGATGCATAAAAAATATTACATACAATTAAATTTTTTAAAAAAGCAAAATGGCGAAAAAAAACCACGTAGGAGAGTACATTCCAAAGAATTATTATATAACCCCTAAGTAGGCTCCACTCTGTCATGGGATTCCCAGCCATGTTTTGAGGCCCTTCCAGAAAGCTAACAGGGTTGGTGCCAGCCTTATTTTGGCAGGAAAGATGTTCCACTGGGCGGGAACCATGTCAAAAAAGATTGTCCCTCCTAGGTCCTAGTTGACAAGTTATCCTGGCTGGCAGGACTTGCAACATACCTCTGCAGCTGGAACTTGTGGGATACCGTAAGTAGATATAACTAGGGAGAGGCAGTCCCTCAAATAACCTTCACTCCTGCCATCTGGGGCTTTGAAAATTGGGATTACGCTGCATTCGATTACATAAATACATGCAATTGGATGGACAACATTTATTCCAGGTTCTTTAATCTTTGTTAATCCAAAGTAAAACATTGATAAATCCACTAGATTTGGGGAGTCAATAAATTTAAATAAAAATTAAACAATAAAGCTTTAATTTCAGCCCAGAATATTTCAGAGGAAGAAACTAGGTGTGATGCTGAGACAGCAAGGTAAACTATAGTAAACTATAACCTTAGTTTCTTGTGTGAATTGTCATTGTGGTTTGTAAACTGTAGTTTACAGTTTAATGCAATGATCCCAGCCATTCTAATGTATTCAACCTAAAAATACCTGTAGTTATGTTTCTTTTTAGGATCTTTGGCCTGCCACACTTTTTATTAATTTCCTATGCTGTTTCATTAGTGTAGTTGTTGAGAGGGGGGAATAGAAAGGAGTAGATTTGTGGAATGTATTGTTGTCATTCTTTTATAGAAGCTCAAGGTCATCTTTTGTCTCCGCACCTCGACACCTGACCGGAAGCAGAGGGGTGTAGATGATGATTGGAACATGTGATGGATTTGTGGGTGTGGGGATAGATCATGAACTTTCACTTGGGGGGAATTCCAGGAAGAACATTAGAGTTGGAATTCCATAGACGTGCTAACTTGCCTGTATGAATAAATTGGACCTTTAAGGATGATTCTGCCTTGGTCTCTGATTGATTTCATGCATGGTATTTAGAACGCTGACAGCTTAAGCATGATGTGTGAACCAGGCTGTAGTTCAACCTTCTTGTACAAAATTCTATTTTGTACCTAGTGATTAGTATTCCTGATTTACATCAGTGTTTTAATATGGAGACAAGGTAGCAATCAAGGCAAGAGAAAAAAAAAGTTTCAAGTCTTAACAGCAGCCCAACAGCCCAAGACCATCCAAATCAGGGCTGTCAAACTCACGGCCCATGCGCCAGATGCATCATGCGCTGGCCATGCCCACGCCCGGTTTAGCAAAGGGAGGGGAAGTTCCAATATGTCATGTAATGACGTGCGTTTAACAGCCGTGCTATAAATGTTTAGCTACCCACAATACTAAGAACACATCTTATTATTTAGCAAAAGCTGGATGAGGTGTGGTTCTTCATTCCAGGTCTCATGAAACTTCAAGTGACTTAATCTTTTACGTTAGTTATTTTTTCAATGTATACCCTGATTTTCCACCCAAGTGAGTTGGGTTGGGCAGGGTGGAAGTGTTTGGGAATTTGATACTTGGTAGACCATTCCCATCCTTTTTTTATATAAGAAAGCTCTTTAATTTAGGAGCCCCAACCGATCTCCTTTTTTATTCCTTGTTCGAGAAAGTATAGAAATTTATTTTCTGTCTTGGATCCCAGATCCACAATCGTGTAACTTTTAAATGATCTTTTTACAGAAGAGAGAGGCAGTCTTACCCCAATTTTCTGCTGCAGCACTGGATTTCTTGTTGCCGTATCAAAAAGCCAGTGATCCCCTTCTCAATGAATCCTAATTCTGGAAATACTCCTTTGCATTGTGAAATTTCTAAAAAAATATCTGTCTTTGATAAGCAGATACCTTAATCATTAGTTGGTTTGCCCAAAATCCTAAACCCTAACATTTTATCTGGGATAAAAGTTAATGCAATATAGCACTTCACTTAAAAGATGTAAGAATTATTTATTCCATCAAGGTCTAAACATCCTGTTTCATAATTACAGACCATAGTGTTCAAGAGAGACTTACACTTGTACAATGCCTATAATTGTGCCAATTCAGAGGTCTAGATTTTGTCTGAGCCAATTATTAACTTAAGCAAACCTAACATGTTTCTTCTTTGTGCAAAGGTATCTGTAAATATTAGAGGTTTCTTAAGCATAGTCTACGAGAGTTTTTTTTTATGGCCAAAAATACATTCATTGCAATTGAATGAAAAAGGAAATATTGGCTTTACTTGTCCTCAGTGATGTGCGGTGAGGTTTATGGCTATGACACAGTGGTGGGTTTCAATTTTTTTTAGACTTGTGAACTTCAACTCCCAGAATTCCACAGCCAGGCATGCTCAGTTCTGATTTAAAGTGACAGCATTTGTTTTTCTCCTTTGCGAAAGAAGTTTGCTTTTTTCTTTTTCTTCTCCCTTCTCCTCCTTCCTCCCTCTCTCAAACACACACACACACACACACACACACACAGAAGTTGGACTATCTCTCCTACCCCCTTCCCTCTCTCTCACTCACTCTCTCTCAAACACACACACACAAAGTTGGATTGGAGGGAAGAGCACCAGCGAGGAGACCACAGGAACCTTTGTCCAAAGCCCCGCACCAGGAGGATGAAGTTTGAATTCCTCCTCCTCCCTCCGACCCACACGTACCTTTTCCAGCTGTTTCAGAGAGGATTTCAACTCTGCTCTTGCCTCAGGTCCTCTGAAGAAGCCCCGCCCAAACGCACGCCCTCTACTATGAGGCAGGAGAACTGCGTGCCTCACCTACGTCAGGAATTTTTAGGCTTTTAACCCTTGCTTAACTCTGCTTGAGTGATCATAAAACGCCTAAAGTCAGACTAGATGAGGCATGCAGTTCTCCTGCCTCATAGTACAGGGCGCTTTTTTAGAGGCTTTTTTACACAGTTAAGCAGAGTCATCCACGGTGAGGCAGCAACTAGCTCAGCCTGACCTCAGCTCTCGCCTTTTTCCTTTTACATTTTCTTTTCTTTTCAGGATGACAGTGGTGAGGCTGTGCCTCCCCTGCCTGCACGTCACTGCTTGTCCTACAATGAGATGTCATGCAACACAGCAGAGGGTCTCAAGAAAGGGTGGAGTCTTTGGTGAAAGAGTTTAAATACACATTGGATGATAATCTGTCAAGAATATTGTAATAGTAGATTCCTGCAATGGGCAAAGAAATCTAGATGATCTTTAAGATCCGGTCCAAACCTTGCATACTGACAAGTAGGTGCTCCTCAAGTAGGTGATCACTAATATTTATAAATGTGTCTTGACTATGGTAGAAACCATCAGGGCCTCTTTAGGGGTCAGTCATCCCATTTCCAGCATGCCTCTAGTACAGTGGTTCTCAACCTTCCCAATGCCGCGATCCTTTAATACAGTTCCTCATATTGTGATGACCCCCAACCATAAAATTGGTGTCTCGGTTCCTAAGACCATCGAAAATACGTGTTTTCCAATGGACTTAGGCAACCCCGGTGAAAGGATTGTTCGACCCCCAATGGGGTCCCGAACCACAGGTTGAGAACCACTGCTCTAGTATTCTTCCTTAGAACTTTTGAAAGGTTCTATTGTATGGCAACCAGAATGCATGTCTAAGGGTGTGGGCCACTGGTAAGGCTCATTGTGCTTAGACTGTTGTCACTGAACTTCTTCCTAGAATTAATATTTGAAGGTTTTGCAACTTTCTTTCTTAAAGGCACAGAATCAACATCGACAGAAGAAAACGAATCATCACACTGGATAACAGATTTGATTTTATTCGGAATGTTAACTAGACCTGTGTAGACAAACACCCTGTTTTATATAGGCAAATCTTGCAAACGCAAACACAATGGTTCTTTCTATGCTCTTGGCTTTGGATATATGTATAAAAAAAGGGGCTTTCTTCTTATTCAAAGAAAGCGTGGTTCAAAGATTCCTGTAATTAAGGAAGATCGTATTCTCAACTTTTCTCAAGGAAGTAACTGGAATGTACAAGATGCAGAACTTAGTTGTCACCGCAGCACAAAGCCACCAAAATCTTTTCGTAATCGCCCTTTGTTTCATCCTGCATGTGGAAAAAAAATGAAAAGAATTCATATCCAACAAAACCAGAGTAGTGCAATCATGTCCCTCCTGTTCATCTCACCCCTACTTATATTCTAAAGCTAAGTTCATGCACGATACACGATCCTGTCTCTACTTGTTTGGCTGCATCCACAGAAAATAAAAACTCAGTATTTTATGTGTGCTGAAGAATTACATTAAAAACTGGGCGAACACATGGTCTAAAGATTAATAAGGATAATAAAAAAAAATCGTAATCTTAATTATAAGATTAAGAACCGCAGTGGCGCAGTAGTTATAGTGCAGTATTGCAGGTTACTTCTGCTGACTATCGGCTGCCTGCAATTGGGTAGTTCAAATCCCACCAGGCTTAACTCAGCCTTCCATCCTTTCAAGGTCGGTAAAATGAGGACCCAGATTGTTTGGGGCAATAGGCTGACTCTGTAAGCTGCTTAGAGAAGGCTGCAAACCACTGTGAAGAGGTATATAAATCTAAGCGTTATTGCTATAATAGTCTCAATTATATTACTGTTACCCCCACCCAAATACAGTCACAATATATATAATTCTGTCAATGGAAATAAAAATCCTGGACTCCCGTTGCAAACCACAAAGCTACTTAGTTCTGGTTCTAATTCCTTAATCACAAAGTCTAATTCCTTAAACCCATGTTAGCCGCAAATAAAAGCAGAAATAACCTACCAAAATTGCCTGGCCGAGAGACACCCCATATTTTTGCTTGTAAAAACCTTTGATTTCATTCATGTCAATTTCAGCCCGTGACACCATAATTCTGTTCAGAGTTCTGGTACGGGTTCCGGAACCCTGTGGGATTGGGGGGGGGGGGGGAGAATAGAAATAAATTATTTTCATAATTCTTGAGTTTAAGAATTGGTTTATGAGATAATTTACACTTTCTTTGCCTTTATGATAGGTCTCCAGTCTTTCAAGAAGACAACAAAAGAACCATTTGTAACTCAGAAAACACCAAGGATACCACACCAAAGAGCTACCTCAGAGAACAAAAGTCCTTTGCATATTCATTCAGAAATAGACATCATAATCTTTCTGTCTGCACCCATATGAATGAAACTCAAGCCACACCTGTCTGTTCTAGAAAGTTCACACTCCACTGTTTACGCCACCTGAGTTTCTGTTAGAGGGGAATCTGTCTCCATGGAGTCAGAGAGTCCTTTTCTGATTTCAGAAAGGCCTCCACCATTGTAAGCAATATAATGAACCACTCCCAGATACTGTTTGACAGGCAGGTTATGAGATCTTGCATATTCCCAACAGCAAACATTTGTGTGCAATTCCAAAGGTGCTTTTTCAAACAGCAACTGCACTTTTGTTTGTTTTTTCCCTTGAAGATATTTTGCTTCTCATTCAGGAAGCTTCTTCAATTCTGACTGAATGGTAGGTGGGGAAGGGAAGGATTTATGTTCTTTGAAACCGTTATTTCTAACTTGTGCCCAAAATTGTCTGCCTTAACTGGAAATGTAGTACAAATGGATTATTCTCTTTTTCAAGAGAAAAGATCAGAAGATTGAAAATGTCATGTTTGTGTTGTTATACGCTTTTAAAACAAAGCCCCTTTCCTGGTGGTAACATTTCTTTTACCTTCATTGCTAGATACAGCTTCTCAGCAAAGAAAGCCGGTTTGCTCACAGCACATTTGACTGGAAATGAGAAAGAACCAAGATTATTTATGACCATAAATTAACAAAAGCAAGGTGCAAAGAAAGAAACACAATGTATTTTCCCAAAGTGTGCGATCTCATGAATAATTGCACATTACGGTTATATATAGCTAACAAAAGAATTGTGGCAGAACTGGGCAGAGAAGCAGGAAGGAAGAAACCTTTTTATGACTTTAAGAAATAATCTTGAACTGATTAGTAAAGTTTTATCCAAAATGTTAAAACACAGTTGGCAAAGAAAAGATAAAACAGATACATGCTCCTCTGTTTTGTTGATAAAACTGAATATTTCCCAAAGCTTATTTACATTTATTTATGTATTATTTATTTATTCTTTTTTTAAAAAAAACACCCATCAGATATTTTTATTTTCTTTCTTAGATTTACTAGTTTTCTTCTGGAAATGATTGTATAATAATAAGATAAGACTCTTTCTATCCTTTCATACTTTTGCATGTACCAAAACTCATTTACAGAATGACAAAAGTTTAACAAAACATAATACAAACTACTTGGTTGTTATTAACGTCACTGATTGACAATGGAAGGCAAGATCTAAGGCTGCTATGCCCTCCCCAGCTTCAAGGGCAACGTGTAGGACTGGAGTCTTATTAGGTTACTAAGAGGCAAATTAATTTGTTTCTATTTTTATAGCTGCTCCTCTCAAATAAGTGAGACTGGGGGGGGTGGGGGAAACCAGCAAAAACACACATACAAAAATGCAAAATGAATACACAGTCCGCAGCTGAGATCAAAGCAATAATAACTGGCAATAAAACCATATAGTGGCCCAAGTGACACGCTGACCTCCATGCCCAAGAACACAACGAGGGCATTCACAAGTCAAAAGGGTCAGGGCCAATCTGATCTCTAGGAGAATAACATTCCAGAAGGCATAATCTTGAGACCAAATTTAGGACAGAAGAGAGTTACATACCAATTGCCGTCAAGCAATTCTCAATGTCTCCTTTCAGCTCAAGGTCCAGGACTTTCTCCATATCATGTTTGCTGTAGTTCTGGTATCTCTTAAAAACTGAAACCAAAGAGGACAATTTGGAACAGATTGTTTCCCTAACAAGCACACAGGATTGGATTATGCTGCACGTATTTAATACTTTCCCCATCTATCAAATCAAGATTATAATCTGCTGTCCACTTTTAGAAAAGACAGAGACCACATGTGTTCTGGCCTAGGCTTCCCCAGCAGCATGAAGCCAAGTCCTCGTCCCGATAATCCCCTTTTATTTAATTTACAGTGAATTCCTCTCCAGCAAAATCCCGGCCCAAAGTTTTTCAAGATAATTCACAATTACCAATCTTTATCAGGCTTGGAGAGTGGCCAGGCCAATATCTTTCAGATGCTGCAATACTTGGCAAGAATGCAGGAATGAACTATTTGTCTCCTGCAAAGTCCCCTCTCCTTTTGCTCCTCTTTTATTCCCTATGGGAAGGGCCATTCACCGTCCACCTGTGACCATATCCAAGTTGACTCTTGTTCCTTAGCTGTTCCCTTCGTCTAGCAACTCTGTGCATGGGCACACTGCGAACAGGCTCCAGCTGTTCGTCTGCCTCACTGATTTCTGACTCCGAAGGCAGCTGATAACTGTCAGATGGCCCTGGCCCCATCTCTGCCTCTGAAGCAGAGCACTCATCAGTGCCTTCTCCAGACTCCAGGACTGGCCTATGTTCCTCCCCAACCTCCTCACTGTCCAAATCTGCTGCCAGTTCTGCTGACTACTGGCAGGCCACAACAACATGCCAGGCTTCTGAAAGCTATACAGACTCCTGGAATCCCAAATTATGTAAGTTTGACTTAAATAAGAAGGGCTGTGCACTCCATTTCTGGATTTAAATACAGGTGGTCCTCGACTTACAACCACAATTGAGCCCAACATTTCAATTGCTAAGCTAGACAGTTGCTAAGTGAGTTGGTGCTTTTTTAAGTGACTCACTCCAGTTTTTACATTAGTAACACAGTTGTTAAGTGCATTTGGCTTCTCCATTGACTTCGTTTGTCAGGAGGTTGCAAAAGATGATCACATGGACACTGCAACTATAAGAAATATGTGCCAGTTGTCAAGCATCTGAACTTTGATCACATGAACATGGAATGCTACAATGGTCATATGTGTGAAAAATGGTCATAAGTCACATTTTTCAGAGCTTTTGTAACTTATGCCGTTTCTTGCTTTCTGCTTACCCCTTCGAAGGTGTTGGTGACTTCTGGAAGTGAGAATGTCAATGAAAGCGTTAATATCCGTTCCTTTTTTTCTCTCTCCAGCCTCGTATAATTTCTATTACAATGAAAGAAGCCATTTCAAGAGAGAGATTCCAAAACATTAGAGATATAATAATCAGATTCAAGCAAAAGACTTTGTAACAGCATTCTTTTCAGAAGGTGTCAACTTGACCTCCAACTGTGGATGAAAGGCTTGAGAACCAGACCATTGACTGGGGTTATAACCACAGCAAAATCCGAACTCCAAAATTTTCAGCCCCATATCTCAACACCCTTCACCACTACATTAGCTCTCATATGGGGGTGACTCTGAAAACTCAGTGATGTGTGTTAAGTCTACTCCAAAGAAAAATCTATCTGGTTTCAGGTACAACAGCTATCATTTTGCCAGTATGAAAAAGAAGAGTTTCCTTTGATCAGCTGATGGCTGATGGCTGTCAATGTGTACCTCCCAAAATGTACCTCCCAAAAACTCAGTAGTTATTGATACTAATTTAATGTCCTGATTATCCCTCCAGGGGTGGGTTCCGGCAGTCACTACTGCCGGTTCGCTCATGGGTGCATTGCTTGCGCATGCATGCACAGTGCAATAAAAATTGCTCTGCGCATGTGCAGAAGCAAAAACCAAGATGGTGTCCCCTATGGCACCACTCGTAGAACCGGTTCAGGGGCGTGGCAGGCCTAGGTCACTGCCGGTTCAAGGCCGCCAAACCACTACTGGTTTGGCCAAACTGGTAGGAACCCACCACTGGTTCACTCCCTGAGGATTTCCCGCAACTAATGGACACATGAGGAAGTTAATCACATTCAGGGACTAGATTCAGCTCCTCATTTACCGACCCCAGCAAGGCACAGCTGGATAGCAGCTAATGTTAAAGGATTAAAGGCTTCAGCATAAGTCCTACCCTCTGACATTTTGATGTGCATTATTCCCTATTTCATTTGTCTACATAGGCATGTGTTTCCTGCAGGATCTATCACTTCCTCTCTTGGCATGCAATTCTAATACACTTCTTGAACAGATGAGTTTATATGAGCCATCCAAGAAACATAAGATGGTTCCTAGAAAGGATCAGCCACTGACCAACTGGGAAAAGCAATGGCAGGAAGTAAATCCCCCAACAAAGATTCGTTACAGGAAGCCCATAGGTGCCACGTCCTTTTGCTTATGCCTTTTGGTGGCTGTAAAATTTAAAGTGGTCTTGTATCCAATACTTCTGCTGGGAAATGTCTGTGGAGATTCTCAATCATACAGGCCATAGTTGTCCTAAAAATGCTTTTTCCAAAAGGCAACTGGACTTTCTTGGGTTTTTTTTCCTTTGAAAACATTTCGCTTCTCATCCAAGAAGCTTATTCAGTTCTGTAATAAAGAAGCTTCTTGAATGAAAAGCAAAATGTTTTCAAAAGGAAATAATACAGGAAGTCCAGTTGTCTTTTGGAAAAAAGCACCTTTGGGACATTCTGCTGGGAAATGCAGCTTCCATATCCTTTCTTCCCTGGGAAGATGGGAGGAGTGCTTGGAAGGGATTCACTTGCCTGAAGGAAGTCTCGTTTTTGACAAGCAAGGCAAAACAGACATCAAAAGTAGCAATAAGTATTCCTTACCCTTGCGTCATTGTCTACCAACTCTTCATTCACATGTGGATTTTCATTCCGGTCACCCTGAAACAAATCAGTCTCACTTAATTCAATATTGCATACCAGAATCACAGATCATTCCTGAACCAATATGACTTCTGAACATCATGGAGTAATACAAACCTTTGCTAAGGCAACCAAAGCCTTCTGAAAATCTCCAGAAGTGTCTGAGACAATGTCTTTGGCGAGATCTCTCTTAAAAGCTGCAGAAGAGCAAACATATTGAGAAAAGAGTTTCAAATGCAAGCATTAGCCATAAATTATTTTCTTCCTTACATAAGGGCTTCTACATTTTTACTCAATTCCTTTTGTAATCTCCTCGGGCTTGCATTTTTAAATCATTGCTTAGATTTCACAAGGCAAGATGTAAATGATACCTTGAAAGCTTTCCATGAGAAATTCCAATTTTATCTTCATTGGAAAACTTGCAGGTTATCATAAACATGCCAAGTTGTTTTCAGATGTTCAAAAACAGAATACGACTTTACAGATGTTCTATTCCTTCTTGTACATTAGTCTGACATTAGTTTTTATCTTCAATTGGTAAAAATCTTCTAGAATTTAGGGTTCTAAAAATCCTTACAAATTATCAGCTGGGTTTTTTTTTGTTCAGGTGTGCCATAAACCAGATATATAACTTCAACTGTATCAACACATGACTACCAAAATGCTTTATATTATTAGCTGAAGAGGCATTAACAAAATAGATCTAAGGTGTTGTTTTTTTAAGGAGTAATTTACCTTCTTGATACTGTCTGCTGATGTTTCTAATTTCATTATTATTCCTTGATGCCAGAATCTCAATTAAGATATCTTCATCTGTTCCAAGCCCCTGTTTGGCAATAAATCAATATACATAAGCAAAGCTTTATTTCAGGCAGATGCAAGAAACCTTTGGCTATAAAATGTTACTGAGCTACAATTCCAGCTTTTATGCCCTTGCTGGAAATATTAGTTCACCTATAGCTACCTGGATGACAGGACACAATAATGGAATCTTGAACTATGAAGATTAACATGGGGCTGGCTTTCATTGTATATTGTCATGTCCTTATTACCATCCATTTAGACTACTGCAATGTGCTCTACATGGGACTGCCTTTAAAGACCACTTGCAGTGGTCAAAATGCAGGGGCTCAGCGATTGCTGATAGGTTCCTCTTAGACTATTCTGGAGACCCTGGACAGGGTCTCTATTAGTTTCTGAGTGCAATTTTAAGTGCAGTTTTAATCCATAAAGCCTATTCTGGCTTGACTCCTTACTTGCAGGACTGTATTTCTCCACTGAAGTTGTGCCAAATGATCCAATGATATTTGGGGAAGCAGCAGGTACTTTTTTTATTTTCAGGAGGTCAGAGATCTAAAGTCCAGAAGTGCGATCCCCCACCCACCCATTCCTCTGGAATGGCAGCTCAATTGACTCTGACATTATCTATTTTCCAGATTAATTGAAGATGGAACTTTCCCCGAAAGCACTAGAAGTGTGGCACTACTTGACTTCTGTCAATGGTTTCTTTTAGGTATTTTGATACCTTACTATGTATTAGTTTTTATTTTTGTTGTAAACCACAGATAATTTAGATTGCCGCATTATCTAAATCTGACACATGTTATTCTGTTTTGAGGACACTATGGAAAAGACTCTAAAGCTTATCTTCTTTTTTGACTGTCATCATTTGTCAATACGACCCCATCGTTTCAAAGGAAGAATAATTCTATATTGCTCTCCAATGCAGGTAACTCTTAATTTCTTCTAACTGTGAAACTGACTTGTCAGATAAATTGCCTTGTAATTTCCAAGACGTTTATTCTTGTAATATGCCAAGATCATATTAATGGTACTGAAATATTTTGAGAGAAAAAGAAAGGAAAAGAGAAACAAAGAACAGAATGAATTGGATGGATCAACGTAAGCTGTTTTGAAGGAGGTTTGTTTGGGAACGACAAAGAAGAAATTTGTTGAAATGGACTGATTCCACACACCGGAAAACAATTACATTAATTGCACATATTCTAGATTCTTTCTGTCCTTGATCACTTCACTATGGACTTTGGGAATTCTTAACACCTACCACTTAATAGAACTCGGAGGACCAAGTGGGAATTCAGCCCAAAGCAGTTTGCATTGTACTGAACCATGTGGTTACACACACATACACACACACACACCTTATATTGGCTATATATTTACAGTGCAATCATCATGGAACTCCTTCAGCTTCTTGATTGAGCACATGACAACTTCCAGCAAACATACTAAGCCAAGAGTGTCCAATCTTGGTAACTTTAAGAATTGTGGACTCCAACTGCTGAAATTTCCCAGCCATTGGCTGGAGAATTCCAGGAGCAAGTCCACAACTCTTAAAGTTGCCAAGGTTGGGACCCCTGCTTTAAATGAGAAGATTTCTCTCTCACTCATATCCCTTTAGTATAATGTCCACCCTTGAAAGACAAGCATACCTTCATAGAGTATCTAAGCTCGTCAGCATCAAATTGGGCAGGAGTTTTCAGCATAGCCACAACAACATCTTCTAGTTCACCTTTGAGAGCTTTTTTCAAAGCGTCTTCCAGAGACTATGAGAAAAAACAAATGTATAACAACTCTGTATAGAACTTATTCAAATGATAAAACAGTATTTTCCAAACACACAAGAAAATGTTCAATACCAAACCATGTATAAAGACATCATTCTTCCTGCCTCAAGGAAAAAGCAGTTGGTTTACATTTTTTTTAATATGTACATACTCCCTTGTCTTTTGTACTCTGGACATGCCATAATCTCCTAAATAAAGCTCGCCGTTACAGAACAAACAGTTCCAGTAGATTTGTTGAAGTCCTTTTTAATTTATCCTTGTAAAGTGGCTTTTCTTTGCTCATTCTGTTCACACCATTCACAGGTGGGGCTTACCTGCTTGTAACTGGATGATACAGGTTCTATTTTTAAAAAAAAATAGGAGACAAAAACCCCATTTTCAAGAAGAGACTGGACAGCCATTCATCTGAAATGGTATAGCACAGTGATGGCTAACCGTTTTGTTGTTGGGTGCCAAAAATGCAAGCGTACACTCATGATAATGCATGCGCAGGCCGGAACCCATAATGCAAAGCGTGCCCCCCACATGCGCATGCACAAAAAAAAAACCTGCGTTCACCCGCCATGTGTGTCGCCTCCAAGCTGAGCTTGGTATTTTCTCCGGGGGGGGGCAGCAAAGGCTGTTTTTGCCCTCCCCAGGCTCCAGGAAAACCTCCAGAGCCTGGGGAGGGCAAAAACGGCCTCCCACAGCCCTCTGCAAAGCCAAAAATAAGCTGGCCGGCACGCGCATGCGTGCTGAAACTGACAGCTCGCGGCTCACATATCTGACAGCAGATATGGCTCCGCATGCCACCTGTGGCATGCATGCCATAGGTTTGCCATCATGGATATAGCATGTCCTGCTTGAGGAGAATGCTGGACTAGAAGACTTTCAAAATCCTTTCCTATTATTCTATATTCTACAATGAAGCTCCTCAAACCCGAATCAGAACCATGAGGGTCAACTGGAAGCTATACCTCTCCTCCCACCAATATTAAAAAGCTAGTGTGCTTTATGCAGCCTGTTTTTAGAAGTCATGTTCCAACCATCAACATGGTAATGAATTTAATATTGTATTTATTCATCTCAGCCGTTCTTTCTCAAACTTGGCAATTTTAAGATGGGTGGACTTTGGGAGTTGAATTCCACACCTCTTAAAATTGCCAAGTTTGAGAAAGACCGATTTAATCATACATAATATGCTAAAAGTGAAAAGTATCTATGCAAGGTATGTACTAAGGAAGTTACCTTGCCATGTGCCTGTTGATAAGCCCCTTTGATCTGCTGTCGTTGGCTATTGGTTCTTTTGGTCAAAATATTGATGATGCCATCTTCATCAACTCCTAAATCATGAATGAGAAAAAAATTCATTAATACAAACATAATCAATTCAATCCATACTACAACCAATGCATCAAAAGGTAACACTGTTGCTCAACCGAGTTATCAACAAGATTGTTTTCATCAAGATATTTGTTGATTGGCTGAAAGTCTTCTTTTTTTTTAATTCCTTCCAGCAGTACGTTGGAAAGAGAAATATGTCACGGGATATTGGATTCTGTCCAGCTGAAGAACAACTTTCTAGGTTTAGTGTTAGGTTTATTTGGATTTATATGCCGCCCTTCTCCAAAAGGACTCAGGGCGGTGTACAACATTAAAAACACACATCACAAAAGTTAAAAAAGATTAAACCCATTTCCAAAAAGACCAAACCGATTTTTTTTTAAAGAAACAATACATTTAAAATAAATTTAAATTAACATTAACATTAACAGGCCAGGCCGGCTTGCTGGAAAAGCCAACTTTTTAGGGCGCGTCGGAAGGACCGGAGGTCAGGGATTATGCAGAGCTCTGGGGGCAGCTCATTCCAGAGGGAAGGCGCTCCCACAGAGAAGGCTCTCCCCCTGGGGGTCACCAGCGGACACTGTCTGGCCGACGGCACCCTGAGGAGGCCAACTCTGTGGGATCGTACTGGACTAGAATGGAACTAGATTTTGGTATGAGGTGAAGAAGCCTCCAAAGATAAGTTTAGGTTTAAACATGATCCAGGTTCTACTAGAGGCTCTGAAGAAAAAAGTCCCACTAATTCATATTCTTGAGACTATCACAGATACATCCATTCTAAACCATCCTCTCTCTTCCTTGCTGGTCACATGACTAAGAGTATTTTTAAGAGGTTGGAAAGAATTCCAGAAGTCACATTCTGCCTGCTTTTCCTAACATTTTAAGAGGAAATGCTTCAGGGGTGGGATTCAATTTTTTTTACTACCGATTCTGTGGGCGTGGCTTAGTGGGCATGGTGTGGCTTGGTGGGTGTGCCAGGAGAAGGATACTGCCCATTCCCTCCCTATCAGCTGTGACATGGGAGGCAGAGAATAGATGGGGGCAGGGCCAGTCAGAGGGGTTATTTACTGGTTCTCCAAACTACTCAAAATTTCTGCTACCGGTTCTCCAGAATTGGTCAGAACCTGCTGAATACCACCTCTGAAATGCTTGCTAACTGCTCTCATATGCCTCTATTCTCTCTAAATGCTTAAAACTACTCTTCATCTCATCATCATTTAGGTCACAGGTGCCCAACCTTGGCAATTTTAAGACTTGTGGATTTCAACTTCCAGAATTCTCCATTCAACCCTATTGGCTAGGGAATTCTGGGAGTTAAAAATCCACAAGCCTTAAAATTCCCAGGGTTGGACACCCCAGATTTAGGGAAATGATTTCTTGTAAAGCATTGCAACATATGGCCTCTTGTTGAATGGGATGGTCCGTGTGACACCTCAAGGAAAAAGGAAACAGAAGTTGTCAAGAAGAAAAATGACAGCATGATTTGAACCTATCCTGCTGCAATTTTGACTTTGCTGAAACTGTCTCAATCTACCGTTCCACAAGATGCTTAGGAAAAAGCACACAAAAATGTGGGTGCATTTTTGGGTGGACCTTTCTTTTAAAAATGGGCTAAATTGGCATTACCACTGGAGAAATCAGAATCTGAGCAAAAATCAGCATTTACATTCACAGATTTGATCTTTCCTTCCTACCTTTAGCAGTTATGGCTTTGTTTAGTGCAGCCGCATCAGATGAAGGATCAAAACTGGGATAAGCATGGACTGCTGACCCAGTTTTTGTATTTTTCTGTTAAGAATAAATTGAAAAATTAAAACATTTCATTTGCTTTAAAATTGAAAATCTTTCCTTGCCCAAATCTTCCAAGGTACATTCAAAAATAATTATTAGATGAAAACTAAATGATAACCCGGATGACGCAATGATGGAAACCCATTTTCACCATTTGTAAGGGAATATGCTAAGAGGCACTCATTATAATAAATAATTATAAAGCGATAATGTGTTATTATTACAGCTGACTCATTTGAAGAGCAGCATGATCTTGGCACTGGTGCCTGCTTCTGCATGAGCTTACAAATTCTATGAATGCAAAATCTTCCCTTTTTTAATGTTAGCAAGTATAGCTATTCCATAGTAATAGTATTTAGAAACTATATCAAAAACTATATGCAGGTAGTCTTTGACTTACAACCATTCGTTTAGTGACCGTTCAAAGTTACAACGGCACTGAAAAAAAGTGACTTAGGACCATTTTTCACACTTACGACCGTTGTTGCATGCATCCCCATAATCATATGATCAAAATTTGGATGCTTGGCAAAGAGCCATGCAGTGGTGATAATGCAGTATTGCAGGTTAACTCTGCCGCCTGCCAGTAGTTCAATCCTGACTGGCTCAAGGTTGACTCAGCTTTCCATCCTTCCGAGGTGGTCAAAATAAGGACCTAGATTGTTGGGGGCAATACACTGATTCTGTAAACCACTTAGAAAGGGCTGTAAAGCACTGTGAAGTGGTATATAAGTCTAAGTGCTATTGCTGTTGACAATTGGCATGCATTTATCATGGTTGCAGTGTCCTGGGGTCATATGATCACCTTTTGTGACCTTCTGACAAGCAAAATCAATAAGAAAGCCAAATTCACTTAACAATCGTGACACTAATTTAACCACGGCTGTGATTCATTTAACAATTATGGCAAGAAAGGTTATAAAATGAGACAAAACTCACTTGACAACTGTCTTGCATAGCAATGGAAACTCTGGGCTCAATTGTGACCATAAGCTGAGGACTACTTGTAGAAGTGTTTATTTTAGGAAGTCAGCTAAACACTGCCTCAGTATTTTGAAACTCTTTTCTTGATCTCAGAAAGGAAAAGATGACTCCCAAATCTCTTTGGGAGTGTTTGCCTCACCATTGCTAAAAGCCAGTAGAGTTCATTTCCTACTATTCTGAAGTGAAAAGCATATCAGATCTGTAAGGTAAGTCCTAAGAATAAGTTTAACACCATTTAAAAAGAACATCGCCACCTATTCCAATACCAATGAGGAGAAAATGAGACAGTCTGCCTTTCCCAGGTGTGAGCCACAAGCTTGACTTTTGGCCTTGTGGCTCAAAAAATATGAAATGCATTTATTTACAAATGTTATGCTAATTTCAAATTTAAATTAATTGTGTTAAATTTAAATGCATGCGTAAAAGGATTGGACAAAGGCTGCTCATACCAGAATTTATCCGTAAAGTATCAGTTGTAGAATAGGAGGAAAAAAACCTCCTATCATTTATGTGGGGAATTGAACACATTGATTATTCAAAGAAGGAGCAAAAGAAACTGCTAGAAAGAAAAAGGAAGAGCTATGGGCTGTTGGTCTGAGCTCCAAGCTTGGCAATTTGGTCACAAATGTTTCATCACCAGTGCACTATGAATTGTGCTTGCCTGCGACGCACAAGCCCAATTCAAAGCGCATTGACGATGTCTCCTCAAATGGTGATGAAATATTTGTAACCAAATGGCCAAGCTTGGAGCTCAGACCAACAGCCCAACTACCAACCCGAGCTACTTATAATCAAATACATTTCAGAAAGAACTATTTCTGGTTGATACTCTTCCCTGTAGCATCTTATGACAGCTCCCATTCATTTAACTATACTTCCAACATTCCTTTGTAAAGTCAAATTGATTAGTTGTTAGAGAAACTTACAATATATTGTGGTTCCTCATCGTCCATAAACCTGGCTTGCTTCAGGAATTCTGATACAAAGGCCATCTTGATTCAACTTTCTGCAAAGGGAACAGATGGAACAGAATGAAGTGACAAACTATTCCCCCCCCCTTTTTTTTTTTCTTTATTTTGCTTTTTTATTCAGTAGGGGAAAGGCCTTTTACCTGTTTTAGACATTTTAATAATTAGAAAAGTTGAAGAGGGTTCCTCTCTCCCTTTCCAAAAGAGAAACCCAAATTCCAGAGGGCACCAGATTGGGAAATAGCATCGTTTACTGATTTATTCTGCCCTGTTACTGGAATTAGGAGAGGAATGATCAGTGGTTAAAAAGAACCCACTAAGCGAACTGAGGCTACGACTTGGACTAGATCTTAAGATCTTCTTGGTTTCAGCCATGAATAATTTTATTAAAGTATTATTAAGAACATACCATTTCATATCTTTTTCGGAACAAAATGTTTTGCATTAGCAAATTTTGCTGTTGTTTATAAATTCCCCCCCAACACTTGACCTATCTAGGGCAACAATTGATGCCTCTTTTAGGAAGTGCAGAATTGTGCTGCATTTCTGAAGGCATTTTACCATCTATTTACAAGACTTAAATGTCCACCTAGCTCACACAGTGACTCTAAGTAGCTCACAACATAAACCATAGCTAAAAACATACCCTTCCCCCAGGCACTAGACCAAACATCATCACAGGTCAACCCCACAATCCTAGTCCGATGCTTGGAGAAAGAGCCAGGTCTTCACAGTCCTCCAGAAGGCTAGAAAGGTTGGCGACCTCTAATTTCTGGTGGGAGGCTATTCCAAAGACCTGGAGTGATGACCAAGAAGGTATGCCTCAAAGGTCCCATCAAGGAGACCTTAAGGGAGGAGACCTGGAGCTCACCCACCCTATCTGAATGGCAGATACCATCTGGGAGAGGCAGTCCTGCAAGTAATCTAGGCCTGTGCCATATAGGACTTTAAAAGTAATAACTGGGACCTTAAATATCCCCTAGAAAGCAACTGGAAGCCAGTATAGCTCATGCAATGGTGGTATGACTTGGATGATCCCCAGGACACCTAAAAGTGTATGTGCTGCTACATTCTGGACTAGTGCAGATTTCTGATGTCTTCCAGGGCAGCCTGATTAGAGCGCTTACGGTAATCCGAATAGGAGGTAATTAAGACAGAAGGCGACTGTGAGAAGCCCCTCAGTTCGGGAATGGGCATAATTGGTGCAGAAGACAGGTTTGAGCCAATGCCTCTCTAGCACTAATAATGCTACTTATTTTGGGTAATGAAATATCACAACCAAGCTCAGACAATACATTCATTCATTCTCTGGCCATGTCTACCACCTCTTCTTCCAGCAGGAGTTGTGAGTCCAAGAGGAGTCCCAAATTGCTCCCCAGATCTGTACAGGGGAGTGTTGCCATATCCAGAATCAGAAATGTCAATCACCTGATTCCAGGGACCAAAAACCAAGGGGCCAGTCCACCTTGCCAGCATTCCAACCAGCTTCAGGCCTTTACAGCTCTAAGCTCTAAACTAGCACCTGAATAAAATCACTTGCTGATGGTGTAGACACACATAATTGGTTAACATCAACATCCTGATGATACCAAACCCCATGCCAGTGGATTACCTCTCCCAGCAACTCCAGGTGGATGTTAAGTAGGAGGAGAGAGAGCCTTGAGCACACCAAATGGCTGGACCTCTCCTCCCCACAATAGCACTGACAGGTACTAGCCACAGGAAAAGGAGATGAATCAGTACAAAAAAGTACCCAGCCTCCAGTCCCTGGAGCAGGTCCAGCAAAATACCAGCTCAACTAATCCCTGAAACTCAACTTCACAAAGAGAGCTTGCATCTAGCTATGTCCAGGGGCCGCTCCCCTAAAGGCTACTCGAGATTCAAGAATAACAGCAGCTAGGCCAGCAGCCCCGCCCCAGAGTCACAACTGGTGTCACACTTGAAACTTGTGAGAGTATGTTTCTGGGGAAGAAGACCCACATCTACCACCAACCAGATTTTGATAATGCAGGCCAGATCAGTTCTCTCATCCGTAATCAGCTGAGTTAAGCTTTATTGCAGGTCGACCTGGCATTAAGCAGGGGCAGCTGGAGTGCAGGGCCTCCAAGGCTGTGAAGACTAGGTTTTGATGCTGACCACAGCGGCCTGGAAAACAAGTGTTAGCTGCCCGGTTGGCCTTCCCCAAGAATGGCCTGCCTGCTGCATCCCATATCTCCTTATCCAGTTACTATCTCACTGTCAATCCCTGCGCACAGCCTTCCTACTACCTCTCTATTTCTGAAACAATCTCAGCTGGTAGAATTCCCAGAACTTTTCCTGCACACAGCCAGAAGTCCAAGGTGGATGTGATCCTAAGCCTGCCCTAGGATCCCAACTCTTGGGGAGTCCATTCCGGTCCTAATTCCAGGAGGAAAATAATGGAGACTTCCCAGTATAGCCGCAGCTGATCCACATAGTTGGTCAGGTGACCATCACAAGATTTAGTTTCATTCCCGCTGATGCTATGAGTGTATTGATATATTATAACTACACCCACTGTAAGATCCAGCCAACTTGTACATTTCTTGGACTGCTTTCTGGACCACTACAAACCTTTGATACTAGCTGCAGAAACACTTTTGGAATTACAGTTAAATTGCATGATTGCATAAAATAGGAGGCTCAATCTTAACCTGACTAAAATGAGCATAATTCAACAAACTGAAAAGTATTTAAGAAAATCTTTCTAAGATTTCTACCTATTTCCTCAGAAGTACTGAGTTCCATCTCATTAATAAGTGCATTTCAGATTCAGCTGGGTATGCAGGTTCATTCCAAATGAAGGGACACTATATTTTCCCTGTCATTACGCAGGACAAATTAATCCTCAGGTCACTCTTGTTTGATGGCCAGAGGCAGCAGAACCTTGAAAAACCTGTCTCTCCCCCCCTCCGCCCCCCACAAATTCCTGAAAAAACTCTTAAGAAGGAAGAAAAAGCAGTATCTACTTCTGAATATACTTGTGAAAAATAAAAAGACTCTGAATAACATACTGCAGTTCTTACATTCCTATGTTAAAAATAATTACCAACAAAAACTTAATTAAACTGAGTTGCCTTTTTGGAAAAAAAAGTCCTATTTTATTTTTGCTGCAAAGGAATAAACATTTAACAGTTGAGAAATGGTTAAGCAAGCTTTCCTTAACCACAGCATGTATTTTTTTTATTGAAAAAAAGTTTCCACATAGGGCACTGGGCGCATTTTTTCCCTCTTAACTCATACTTTGGCAGATAAAAATAATCCTGCTTTCTATGGTAACGGAAAAGAACAGGAAGAGGGGGAAAATGCACAGTTATTTACAATTAAGCTACCGACTGTTACAAACAATTTTAACTCCATGAAGTTTATGCAGTTTTAAACGCCTTCTACTCCCTTACTGGAAAATACAGACAAGAGAAACAGATATAAACTTACATGAATAGTCTTATAGCTCTACATTGACTTAGAAATAAGTTCAAGTAGTTATACTCCAGAGTAAATAAGAAGCTACATACTTATAAAACTATCAGCAAAGGACAAATATCAAAAGAGCCATACCTTTCCCTTTTCCAAAACTCAAAAACAATATTTTCCAAGCTGGGAAATGAGTCTGTGGAAACTTTTGAGTTGCGGTTCCTACTTTTATAGAGCCATCAGGAAGCCACACCTAGCAACAGTGCTCACTACTAAAAGCCTCGTGATTGGTTGCTCTGAAGGCTAAATACAGGACTTACTTAGTCAAAAGATAAGCCTTTCAAACAAACTATCCACTCGCTTAAAGAAACTGAGTTCTGAGCTAATGCAGAAACTGCTGAAGGTCGGGGAATAAATGTTGTGTAATGTTCTTGGGGATGCCTTGAAGGCAATGGCATTTAACTGTTGAAATGCTTTGATAAGTTATTGCAATATACTGCATGATTTATAATTCAACATATAGACAAATGCTTGCATAAGCTTACTGTAAGGTAGGCTAGTCTGTTACAACTGATATTCAGGATGATTTCTGGATAACCTCCCAGGCTTTTCGCTACATAATATAGAGTTCCCCCCTTTTTTTGTATTTACCAGATATATACAAATTGCAGCTGATTCAGTGTAGAATTTATATTTTGATTCTCCAAAGAAGCTTTAGCTATTTAGGTCATACCAACATATGACAAGAGTATGTACCAGCATCATTTCTATAAGCAGTCCTTGAATTTATCACCAAAATTGGGACCAGAACTTCTGTTGATAAGCAACATGGATGTTAAGTGAATTGTCTCCGATTTTATGATCTTTTTGCCATGATTGCGAGTGAATCACACAGGCATTATTCGAATCTGGCTTCATCCACTGATTTTGTTTGTTAGAAGCCAGCTGGGCTAGGTCACAAATGGAGATTACATGACTTCAGGGTGCTGCAACTGTCATAAATGTGCAATGGTTGCCAAGTGCCGGATTTTTGATCATGTGACTATGAGAATGCTCCAATGGTTGCATGAGGACACATAATGAAAAAAAGTGTTAATTTTACTTTTTTTCAATCCGTGATAACTTTGAACAGTTGCTAAACTAATGGTTGTAAGTCGATGACCACATGTATTGAAAAAGTTGGTTTCGCACAACATTATATTAACCCTGGGAAACTATGAGGCTACAGCATAGGTATACAAATGCTGCAGGTTTTGTCCAGATCAACTTTAATCAGGATATCCATCAATTACATAGGATTTCAATTTCCACAATTCCCATGTGCCATAATCTTTAACCTGAAAAATATGAGGTTGATGGCTAATATATCTAAGATATAACAAGTTGGGGATGTTTATTCAAGATCACACACCAGAGGTGGGTTGCTACCAGATCAGCCCAGATCGGCCGAACCGGTAGTAGCAGTGGCAGGAGGCTCCACCCACCAGCCCAGACACTTCTTTGCATGCGCAGAAGCATCACGCATGAGCGCAAGTATGCACGGGGACACGCCCGAATCAGTAGTAACAAAATTGGCAACCCACCACTGTCACACACCCATTATCACCAAGACATCTTGGTATCTCACAAACCATTCAAGTATAGAACTCAACCCACTTTTCTTTTACCACTTTTTAGAAGCAAGATGGGATTTGTTGTTTTTGTTTTTGTTTTCTGTAAAATATGAAGTTAAAAATGCTTGAGCTACAAAACTGTAAAAATGGAGAATGGTTGCTTATGAGCTCCTAAATTAGTGAAATCTTACCCTATCCAATATAAGTGGAATAGAAAAAAAAAAACCTATAGCTAAAGCTAATAACAATTGTCACCAAAAGTTCTAGGACAAATCCCCTTAGCCGACTTGCCACGGCCAATTTGCCATGAGACAACAAGTTACACTCATACCTAAGAAATGATGGAATAAAATCATTAAATGAAGGATCCAAAAGGAGGGACAAAATGAAATGTGAATGACAAAAATTAAAACATTTTTAAATTTTATTTTAAATAATTAAATTGAATTGTTGAATTGTCCCATGGCAAATTGCCCCATTTTGCTGTTACCATTCCTTCATCATTATAGGAAATATGGAGCGCTGTAAGATTTTTTTCATGGATAGGTAAAGAAAAGGCACCCAATTAGCTATGTTCTTGTCTGTCTGTCTGTCTGTCTGCCTCTCTCTCTTTTTCCTCTTCCCTCCCTCCTCCCCCTCTCTCTCTCTGTCAAATGGGCAACTATCACTTGTAAAAAGGACAAATATTATGTCATTTTGGCAGTATGTAAAAATATAAGCTCAGGGAAATATGAGTTCATCCCCACACCATCATTTCCAAACTTCATCTTTTACCCCAGAGAATTTTTAAAGCAGCAGGATCTAGAACAAGAAAGTATCAGATCTTGGATGAAAAAAAGCAGCCATGGAAGAAAAAAGATCAATCAAACCTCAGAAGCTTCTCCTTTCTAATTCTAATTTTCTGGAAACAGAGCTAAGGTGGGTGTATAGCTTTAAGGAAGACATGACCGCTTCACCCTAGGCCTCTTCAAGTGTTATGACTCATGTAATAATAACAGTGCAATCTCTGTTAGAAAATCAGCAGGCATTGGACTGCAAGACCTCCGTCTTGTTCCTCTTATGTTCCCAACAACCTACCATAACTCTTCCATGTGAGCAAGTCAGAATGTTTAAAGGATGAAGAATAAAGGATGTTTAATGAAAATGCACAATTGTAGTGCAAAATTGTGGCTGAACAAGTTTTTTAATGTGCAAGAAGCTGAAGCTACACTTATATTATTGTTGAATTAATGTATAGTAAAACGTTTCAAAATTGGTTTTGTTGGTTGCAACAGAGGAGTGAAGTTAAATCCTTTTCCATCACCATGATTCTGTTCCAAGTTATTTGCTGGATGAGACACAGTTGGAATGATGCACATTTTCCAAGTATGAGCAGGAAACTGAGACAGCAGCAAAGACTAAAAGCAATCTCTTTTCTTCTCACTTGAGTTATCATTGGTATCTCCTCCCCTTTAGCCAACTTTTTCTAAGGATGTGGTTAATGCTAAGTAAACTCTAATGAAAGAAAAATAAAAGGCCAGATTCAATCTACACAAAGCTAGTGGACATGATTAATTTATAGCACAGTCCTAGAGGTATCTAAACATGCAAAGCTGGAAGTTGTGTGTAGAATTGCGGGTGTGTAAAAGGTTTTCCCAAACTCCTATCTAAGTCACCTGTAGACCTATTTAAAGTTGAATAGATGCATTTTGGATGCCGAATCTTTATGTTTGTTAACAATCTAACAAACAAAGCTTAAAGCCGCCTGAATCTGAAAGAACAAAAAAAAACATCCTAGAAAAAGATACCTGCAGGAATCAAGCTCATCTATTCTATCTATCTTTTATTATTACCTAAATATATTCTAGAGCAGGGATGGGAAACAATAGCCCTTTTATGGCCTGTGGACTTCAACTC
>NC_138552.1:72463178-72485678 GCF_964273705.1 Natrix helvetica
AGCCCTTTTATGGCCTGTGGACTTCAACTCCCAGAATTCCTGAGCCAGCATGGGAATTCTGGGAGTTGAAGTCCACAAATCATAAATGGGGACATAGTCTAGCGTACAGGAACCTCTCCACCATGTTGCCATTCTTTTAATTAGCTTCATTTAATTCTTCTAATTAGCTCAAAATATAAGTGACTGATTTACCAGTTACAGTCAAACTGAGTAAGCTTGGTCTTTGGTTTTTATATAAGGTGCAAAGTACCTACACTCCTTTTAGTAATTTTAGATCTTTCGATTCAACCTCTTCCCCAGGGGTGTCTTCTGCCTGGCTTTACTGCTGGTTCTCTCACGCGCATGCACAGTTCAATTAAAATTGTTCTGCGCATGCACAGAACTAAAAAAAAGATGGTGGCAACAGCGACGAGGGGACTGGTTCAGGGGCATGGCAGGCCTGGGTCGCTGGCGGTTCCAGCAATCAGGCTGCCATACTACTACCAGTTCGGCTACACCGGTAGGAACCCACCACTGCTCTTTCCCTCTGACACTAACAATCCTGATATGTCAGATTATTAGGCTGTGGAAATTTCTTTCAACTACAAGGAAATGAATGAATTTCCAGTTACTTTCTGAATCCCTAAATCTGACGAAGAAAACTGGGCAAGGCTGCCTTCTTAATTTGGCTCCCTAAATGAATCATAAGTTCTTCGATAGTCCTCCCTACCCAGCTCTCTAAGGAGACAAGAAACAAAGTGGATCCCACTGAAGAAAAGACAGGCTGCCTTTAAGCCTTGCTTCAACGAGGAGCGGTTTCTGTGACTCAGAGGCACTCCTAGCTTCCGTCTCGCAAATACCAGCACTCCCTTTCTCAGCTCTTGCCTTTTGTGAAATTCCTCTGCTGGGTTGACATTTAACAAATGCATTTGGCGTGGCTTGCAGGGCCAAAGAACATTAGGAAATTGCAAAAAGAAATGTTAGTCTGGTTTCCCCCCCCCCCCCCATGCTCTGAGTATGTTGCACTTCGATTCAACTCTGCTGTAGAAATGCTAGTATATGCTGCTGTGTGAAAATAAAAAGTTGAGGTTGTAACGTTATCTGCTAGTGTGCTAAAAAGAGTTGAAAGTCAGTCCTTTCTCTCCCCTCTCCCACCCTTTATTCATATTTTTTTTCTTTTCAAGTTTTCTATTACTTTTTAAATTTTTTCTTTGTATATGCTGATAAATTAGAAACCTCAACTCAGTAGGGCCACAGACTAGGGTCTCTTATCCCATCCAATCATGTCTAAGTTTTAGACTTTACCGATGCATTGGGAGGATCACTTGGTGTGTTGTGTGACTGTGTAAGAATTTATACAGGTGTTCTCCAATGTTGTCTTCTGGGTATCTTACATTTCAACTCTATAGTGCAGGGATGTCAAGCTGGTGTCCCCTGGGCCAGATGCAAAACACCCAGGCCACACCCACCCCAGCTCTGTGAATGGGAAAAATGTCATGAAACGTCACATGATGGCAATGTGACATGGCGAGTTTGACACCTGTGCTGTAGTACATGACTATCCAATTTTTTAAAAATGCTACTAGGAAAGGCAGATTGGATGTATCAATTGCCCAGTTATCCATTTGTAGCCTTGCTGTGTAAAGCAAAAATCTGCAGCATTAGTATTTTGTAGAAAAGAATAAGGAAAGCACTCAGGAAAATCAGTCCTTGGAATATAAAATAGCAATGAAAACTTAACGCTGTTGCTTGTGCTCTCCCCATTTTTTTTTAAATGTGGCAATATATTGCTTGTGGTAGCCTACTATTTCCAGTTGATAGGACAGTAAATTCTCAATACATCCATAAATGGGCCAGTTGGTGAGTATCGAAAAGATGGTCACATGATCGCAGGGGTGGGGAACCATCAGAACTTCAAATCAGGTTGTAAGTAGTTTTTCCAGGATGTGTTATTACTTCAAATGATCTCTAAGTGACTGGTTGTAAATTGAGAACGACCTGTACATATAAAGTTTCATTCCTTCACGTTTTACCATTTTCAGTTCAATCTTTACAAATTTCTTTTTAAAAGACTTATTCTAACGTAGACATTCTTGTTTTCAAAAACTATTGTTTTAAAAGAAGTATCTTCAGGCTGCAAATAAACCCTTTAAAGTAACGGCACGATTGCTGGCCAGATAAGAAACCCAATTCCCCATAAGAACTGTGGCTTTGTTTCCGATGGAAACAAAATCCTACTCCTTTTCAGGTCTCTTGAATTTTTAAACATGCCCTGTGTCAAATTCTCCCCCGTGGTGTTCTTTCCTTTTTTCTGTTTCTAACCTGAATGGACCCATTATTCTCAACTTGTAGTTTATTCACCATGGCGGAAGGTAAATTTGCTCCAGCTATTTTCATTGTTGCAGTATCTTAAGGAAACAATTTGCTCAACAGAGATATTATCTTAGTATATTGGGAGTGGCAAGGTTGATGTGTGTGTAATCTTTGTTTAATTCCAGCTGGTAGTTTGTAAAAACTGAGCGTCCCCGCTGCCTGAAATAGCATAAGAATAACAGGTCTTTTTCTCATAGCTTGAGATTATAATAGGAATCTATCTGGCTAGCTCCTCTGTTTCCCATTATATCTGCCCCACCAATTTGATCTGACAGGGCAGCCACACACCAGGTTCCTTTGATTAAACAATGCCATCTATCAGGATCTTGCAAGCAAGCCTCCTCTATTGTTAAGATCCACTTGGCTCCCACCTTAGTGGTGTTTCGGAGTCTTTGAAGAGCTGGATGTTCACTCTGATCTTCAATTTGGGTGTTTACCAAATTTACAGGATCACACAGGTGTGTTTCTTGATGTTGCCAGGTTTTTGCCTTCTTTTGTTTCTGTGTTGATAAGGATGTTACCCATTGAGTCAGGTCTGACTCTTGCAGATTGTAAGGGCCAGGTCTCCCTACATCTTCTGATCTTGCACTACTTTCTCGGAGTTGTTTTCTGTGTTAACTGGGTTAACTATATTAAACTGAGTTGAGTCTCTGTGTTACTGTTGTATCCTCTCCCCCCCCCCCCCCGCTTTTAATTAGTGAGCCACCGTGAGTCAGTGGGAGTCTGGCTATGTAGAAATTTAATAAATAAATTTGAGTGAATAAATTCCTGATTTTCATTGAGAATGTACAGCCTGGGCCTCTGATTTGTATATATTTCAAATGGGAGTTAATTCATGAGTAGGTCATTCCTGACCATGTTCTCAGCTCCACAAATATGTGAAACAAGAAAAACCAGTAGTTTTGAAACAAATACTTACTGTAAACTCCCCTTTATTAAACTGAAACTCCTGCATACTTAAACAGGAAAAATGTTTAAAGCGGTATTAAGGTTCTTTAAATTACACCCAGGATTCAATATAGAAAAGGAGGGATTTGGGTGCTAATTTCAGGAGACTAATTCAGGACCCAAACCTTGTTGTCCTACAGGAATGTTTTCTATGTATGAAATAGTTTTAAAAGATATTTCTAAAGGGCAGGATTTGCAGTGAAATGCAATATGCTTCCCCCACCGATGTTGCAATCCATTCCTCAGTTTGCTGTGGCAGTCAAAACCAGCAATTGCATTAAAACACAACCTTGGCAATGAAGAAATATTATTAAGGGACATCGTGTTTTGCTTGTTTGGCAAGAAAGTGAGCAAAATTTTCTTGTTGTTTCTGAAAAATGTAGCAAGTTCTTCTACTTACTTTAAAGTGAGGAAATATATTTTAATGAAATCTTACTTGGTTTCAACTGATTTTGAAAACACATCAGTTCTATCACTGACTGTTTCTTAAAATAACTAGGAATTATTAGTTTTGCCTAGTTCACATCAGGCACTTAACATGAAAATTATCCATAGTATTTACCATTCAAAATGAACAACGAAGGTTAAATGAGTGTGAAGAGAACAGAAATATCAGTGGTAATTTTGATCTTAAACTCTAATGGGTTCTCTTCCTCATGGGCTATTTTAGCCTTACTATCATAGACAATAGCAGCTCAAAGTCATTTATGCTCTGATTGAAATTGGGAAATATGTCTGCAATTGCCTCTTACAAATACATTGAGACATTCTGTTGGCTTACTGATGCTAAATAAGGGGAAGTAAGAGGAAAGGAGTAGTGGACTCTGTGGTAATAAGACATAAAAGTGGGAAGCTTGGTAATAATGACTTTCAGTTGACAGTTTAAAATGCCAACAACTCTTTTACCCTCTATGCAATTGAGTCCACATAACATTTGTAAAGCTAAAGCCTTGGAACAGATCAGATACATTCTTCTTTGATCTTTTTTTCTTCTGATCCTGAATCCTAAAATCAACCTTTGAGGGCATGAAGAAAAACAGAACCTTTGTAAAAGAGAATAAGGATTAGGAAACGTAGCTTGTACAACTGCATTTTTGCAATCTAATGGAATGGAAATAGTGCTTCCACCCAGCACTTAATATTGTGCTGCATTATTAAGCAATTCCAGTTGTTGATGTTTCTCAAATGTGTGTTCAAGCGTGGATCAGCAAAAATCCATCAGATTATTAATTTCTATTTTCTTCCTTGTAACAACTGTTTGTGTAATTGCTCAGAATTATGATATACTTTCGAAGATTCTTGAGAGTCCTTTGGGTGGCAAGGAGATCAACGCAGTCAATCCTAAAGGAAAGAACAGATCCTGAAGCTGAAACTCAAATCCTTTAGTCAGTTTAGCAATAGCACTTAGCAATAGCCCTTAGATTTATATACTGCTTCATAGTGCTTTTATAGCCCTCTCCAGTGGCGGATTAAGGCTCACTGATGCCCTAAGCACTGACAAATCTTGGTGCCTCTCCTTTGTACATACTGTACAAATCTTCATTGGGGTTTTTTTCTTTCTCAACTTTGTGGTGCCCGTTTTGGGCCTGGTGCCCTAAGTATGTACTTAATCTGCCTAATGGCTAATACACCACTGGCCCTCTCTAAGCGATTTACATAGTCAGCATTTGCCCCCAACAGTCTGGGTCCTCATTTTACCCACCTCGGAAGGATGGAAGGATGAGTCAACCTTGAGCCTGGAGAGATTTGAACTGCAGTTTAGATTGAAGGCAAAAGGGGAAGGGAGTGGCAGAGGATGAGAGAGTTAGATAGTGTCATAGACATAATAAACATGAATTTGGACAAACTCCAGAAGACAGTGGAGGACAAGAGGGCCTGGCATGCTGTTGCCCACAGAGTCGCAAAGAGTCGAACAACAAAGCAACTGAACAGCAACAACATATGGTATAACAATTCATATAGTTGCATTTCAGTTAACCATAATGTGTAAAAGTTCTTGATTGTATGAATCAGATTTTCAAGAAACTCAAATCCATCAGTTTTGCTCTATAGTACCAGAAAGAGACCGACGCCACATGAAGACAGCTAATTAAAATTTCAAAGGAGTTGAGATGCTACAAAAGCAACACCTGAGCCAAACTGAAAGGCCATTGTGTCGAAATAATCTAATGCTAGAATAAATTTATCACAGGTTACACCCGAATGATATGTAAATAATATACCATCGACATCATCCCTGAAGCAAATGTTATCATCGTTTTTACCCATTTCAAGTCAGGGCATGCTTACGAGTGGCATTCACAGTATAAGGGAGATATCTTTTAATGCAAGGGTTGAGATGTGCATTTCTAGGGGGGGAATTAATCATAATTCTGCTTGAAAGCTACATTTGTGATCTGGATGAGTAAATTAATACGTCGTATCAATGCATCTATTATCACATTGAACCTTATTAAATAATGCTCAATGAGCAGAAATAGTCATTAATCTGCATTTTATTGCGAGAGGGAAAAAATCCTTGATTTGTGGTATACAATTCAAATAGCAGCTGCAACTCTGTTTAAATTCATGAAGAAGGTGTTTGTATTCATTTGAATGTGTCTCCACAAGCACTAAATATGCTAACAATTAAAATAAGTCCAAATAGCAATCATTTTAGTCCTATAATTAGGCTAAACTATTATTTTATAACATTTTTTCACAATAGCCAGGTTCACACATCACAATCACAAACCATAGTGGCTTTTACATATTATATTAGGTGAAACCAAATACTTTACGGCTAACAAAAATGTTGAAATCCACGTCTAAACTTTATTCTATACTTATTTATCAGATGTATGTACTGTGATTCTTGTGCAACTTAATTCAGTTGTGTTTAGAGACCAGGCCAAAAAAAGTCTTAACCTCAGATAAACTAGCTGGCCAATGGCCGCCTCAGCTGATGTTTTTTCATGAAGAGACAGTTTTTCTTTCACTATAATGCTTTAAGAGGTCATCCATGCAAACTATCTTGAGTTATTCAGACCAAATGAAAATTATCTTTAAATGCAACTTCTTTTTTGTTATTCAAAAGTTTATTTACAGTAAATTGAATAGAAGTAGAAACAGATAGCCAATGCCAGCGGCTTCGCATGTATATCCAAATCACATTTATATTACTATAGACTGATTTTGTCATATATGAATAGTTTTATAGGTAAAAGATGAAAACTTAGTAAGAGACTGACAGTAATGCTCATGAATAATTAACACACAAAAAGAACAAAGTAGAAAATAGAGAATATTTTGCCATGGAATTACTTTATTAATACACTGCTTATTTAAGTGAACATCTATATCTACTTATCTGAAAGTAAGACATTGAATATTCACATGTATTTGTTTCTTTATTTTGCTTTCCCTGTGATGTTCTATTTGGCATACAATATTGACAGCCCCTCTAAATAAACTGGTAATCCTAGATATATTGCAGAATTCCATGTATTTTGATATAGAGAATTGTTGTGTATCAACTCATTCTTCTTGCTTCTCATTACAATACAAGCCTTTGACCAGCATCGTCAATAATTCCCACTTTGTCAGATGACTGCAAATACACAAATGTCATGAAAGATACTGAGGATTTTTAGAAGCATTGACAGGATTGGTCTCTATTAGAACTCAAAAAAATCCATTTTCCCATTTCCTCTTGCAAGATACTGGACTAGACTGAAGTCTTGCTTTATCCCAACTTCCGTTTTCATAGGGCCAGCCAAATGCTAATGAAATGGGTGCAGCTGGTTATCATTATGATTCCTCAAAGCACCAGAAATGCTTTAATTAAATATGTTGCTCCTGCTATTAAAGTAATGGCAAGATCAGGGCATCCATTATTCCTAAAAAATAGTTTTCTCACTTGTATGAATGATGGGTTTTGGACCTCAGGTGTGTCGTGCGTTTTTTAGTTCTAGAAGTGGTATTGTGCTGTGAATGGAGCACCACAATAGGGAACTAATGGAGGGGAACAGTTTCATTTAGGTCCTCGTTAATGAATATTGCAAAATAATGTAATGTATTGGGTCAAATGGGCTAATTTATGATTTATGTTAATGCTTCTCAACCTTGGCAACTTTAATGGCTGGGGAATTCTGGGAGTTGAAGTCCATAAAGTTACAAAGGTGGAGAAACATTGATTTTGATTATTAGCTATTAATAGCTAAATATTAACTGTAATGAGCTATTTTACAAGCTTGGTTTTGACATTCATTTATCATTCTGCTGGATGATACTAATGATGGCTGTTTTGGCATGGTGGTAGCATATTCCAGACCTCACTTTTGCAGCAGGAATTTTACAATGCTGATTCTGCTTTCCTAAATATTGGAGTAGCAATTTCCACATGGCGTCTCTTTTGCACATGTTCCATTTCACCCATTTCTGAATTAATCTGCTAACTTTTTAAATGCCCATTTTAAAATGTCCCTTTCCATAAGCTTTTGGAGTTATCCATGTTCGATACCCATCTATCTTCTTGCAATTCAGATATTGCTTGATCTTCAGTCGCTGAACAAGTTAAATCTATACTCAACAGAGGGTTTAAAAAAAAAAACAATAAACCATACATGAGAAGAAGCTGAAATAAAATGGCATGAGCTAGATAACAGAACTATTATTTAGAGGTCAAAAGGATATATTAAAATTGTACACAAAAACACAGATCCTTGCCATCAAATAGGCTGGTTCTCTTAGAGTCATGATGGCGAACATATGGTACGCGTGCCAGAAGTGGCCCGCAGAGCCCTCTTTGTGGGCATGTGTACCATCGCTAGCAGCTCTTCTAGTTCCAGTGTGCGCATGCATGCCAACAAGCTGGTCTATGTGCACGCTGGAGCCCTGGAAACCCAAAGACAAGGCGGCCAGTCCGCATGTGCGTGCCGGCTACCTGGTCTTCGGGTTTTCAGCTCTCCGTCACGTGCTAACTGCAGGTGGCCAACATGCATGCACACACAGACACCAGCTGACTGGCCTGCACATGCGTGTCAGAAACCAGAAGACCAGGTGGCAGGTGCACGCATGCACACTGGTCTTTGGGTTTCCAGCACTCTGGCACGAGTGCGTGCACACCTGCGTTCCGGTTTAGGCACTCATCACTGTCTTAAGAATATCTTCAATGGCATTTCTTTAGAGAACAACTTATTTAGGATAGGGATAGACATTATCGTATACATAATAGTCAGATTTCTAAAAGTTAATAAGCATCAGGATACAGCACAGCATAAATTCCTATTGAAAAAATATTATAAGCTCATTGTTTGTAGGAATCACTGCCAATTCTCTGTCCTCTGTTGTAACTTGTTTCTTTTTTTCCCCCATCAACATTCTCTTTTTCAAACAAAAGAAAATGAAGCAAGACAGTTCCTTTTTTACTCTATACTTGATGGACTTAGTAATTATCCTTTTCTGTCCCAGAAGACACAGTCACCTTGTTCTGCTCATGAAGTTTTGACATGCATTTGGCAATGCAGCAGGTAACCAGCAGAAAACAATGAAAAGTGGAAGTCACAGACTTCCCCTGCATCACAGAAATATGAGGACCCAATCTGCAACCCAAGGGAGCATTTATTATGTGGACACATGCATCATGTGTCCATTGTGTGTGCTCACACAACCATAGCCAGGCATCTGATTTCTTGCTTGATAGCTCTTTTACGGTAATTGTTTTGATATATTTCAGGACCTGTGTTTGTGTGTGTGTGTGTGTGTGTGTGTGTGTGTGTGTGTGTATTCGTAGATTTTCACAGGTGTAGGTATGCTGGTCTTCTTTTATTCAGGTCTTTTCCCGTGTAAGATTGAGATTGTCTTGGCAACGTTTCGGCAAGGTCCCACTCGCCATCTTCAGGATGGTGTTTTCGGCTTCATGCTTGTGCAAGTAAAGCGTGGTCGGAGCTGCCATCTTTCTAGAAATCTTGTGGGGGGGTGGAGTGCTGGCTTTGTTGCAGTGGAGGGAGGGACAGGGGGGGTTAATGCTCCTCTTCGGTGGGGATGCGGGAACCTTCGCCAGGGCTTCTCATTTGCTCGGGGTGCAAGAACTTGGGCGAAGCTGAGATGCCTCTGATCCAGAGCACATATGTATCCCCGCCAAAGAGGAGTGTCCCTCCCTCCACCGCAACAAAGCCAGCACTCCACAACTCCCCCCCCCCCAGAATTATAGAAAGACAGCAGCTCCCATGAATTCCTTTTTTATATCACAACAGTGGGACCCACGGTACAAAGATGGCGTAGTGAAATTTTACTTTATAGTTGTTATGGGTGGACTGTGCAAACTGAACCTCACATTATACTGACTTAATTTTGAAACTGGTTCAATTCATGGGCAACATCTCCCAGGGAACTGCATTATGAAAAACAATTCAGAACTAGAATAAATACATTGACCCCTGGTCAGGTGGTGAGATTGTTTTCAAACTCTATTTGAAGAATATGGAATTTGGATTGGGATGAGTTGTTGTGTATCTACATCTAGTTTATGATTTTTGTGCAGCCCCTATTCCTGCGCAAATATTCATGAAAAAAATATGATAGACAAAAACAGCCTTCCTTTGAGAATTGAATAGAGCTTCTGTTCACATGTTGACAAACGTTTCCTTGTTTAAAAGCACTGGATCTGCTATATGAGACATCAGAAGAAAATATTTAAGAAATCACAAGGTTTATTTGGATTTTACCCTAAAATCACACTATCTTACTTCTTAACTGAAGGATTCCATAATTTCTTAATCGTTTTTATCTTCAAGTCAGGAATTGGGATACATAATCTGTGTATGTATTGCTAAGAAACATCAAGACAACTGATACTTTTCATTTTTCTAGGTCTGTTTCTGAATGGACTCCAGATTACTGAACTATTTTGTTGACTAATACCATGATGAATGAAGAATGTTTGACTGATTGGCCTGATTGTATCTAAAGTGCTGCTTTACTAATATTATATTAGACCAGGGGTGAAATCCAGCAGGTTCTGACAGGTTCTGGAGCACCGGTAGTGGAAATTTTGAGTAGTTCGGAGAACCGGTAGCGGAAATTTTGAGTAGTTCAGAGAACCGGTAGCGGAAATTTTGAGTAGTTCGGAGAACCGGTAGCGGAAATTTTGAGTAGTTCAGAGAACCGGTAGTGGAAATTTTGAGTAGTTCGGAGAACCGGTAGCGGAAATTTTGAGTAGTTCAGAGAACCGGCAAATGCCACCTCTGGCTGGCCCCAGAGTGGAGTGGGAATGGAGATTTTGCAGTATCCTTCCCCTGCCACACCCACCAAGCAACGCCCACCAAGCAACACCCACAGAACTGGTAGTAAAAAAAATTGAATTTCACCACTGTATTATGCCTATAAAGTTGCTTATTCATAAACTGTATCTGAAGGAGAGATTTCTTTGTTCTTTCTATAATATTGTGTTAGGCCCATAGTCATTGTATTTGAATCATATTTGACTTTGAGGATATTGCTATCTTCCTTCCTGTCCCTGCTTGTGACTGGAAGTGACTTATCTTGATTAGCTGTGTTATCTCTGCTGAACATCCAATTATGATACGCAACACTGATCAACTGGCATCACTGCAGTATTATAGTGAGAAACAAACTGTGAATACAGCTAATGTGTCCTCTCTGTACTCATATATCTTTCTCCTAGACATAATATGTTGGGAATAAAGAACAACAAGAATTAAGAACTTAATGCAGTGTTTCTCAACCTTGGTGACTTTAAGTCCTGTGGACTTCAACTCCCAGAATTCACCAGCCAGCTGCTGGCTAGGGTATTCTGGGAGTTGAAGTCCACGGGGCTTAAAGTCGCCAAGGTTGAGAAACACTGACTTAATGGGTAATGTTAGTAATGGGATTAGTGTTACCCTCTTCAAGGTAACCAGAGTAACAACCCTGAATACTAACTATATCTTTACAAGTAGTCCCCAACCAAAATTTTTACTGTTAAGTGAGATGTTTGTTGTGAGCTGTGCCCTGTTTTATTACCTTTCTTGCCACAGTTGTTAAGTGAATCACTGCAGTTGATAAGTTAGCAACCTGGTTGTTAAGTGAACCTGACTTCCCCATTGACTTTGCTTGTCAGAAGGTCGCAAAAGCACATGATCTTGGGACAGAACAACGGTCATAAGTATGAAGCATCTGAATTTTGATCACGTGCTACAAAGGTTATCACTGTGAAAAATGGTCATAAGTCACTTTTTTCAATGCTATTATAACTTTGAACAGTCGCTAAATGAACTGCTGTAAGTCGAGGGCTACCTGTATTTAAGGTTACACTTATAATGGTCCCCAACATTTCTGGTACTATAAACTGGTGGCGGCAGCAGCAGTGGCGGCAGCAGGGAGGGGTTATGGTTTTGGATATGCAACCTAGATCCCTTGCATGCGCAAATGAAGTTTCACATGCACGCCCGCCTCTTGTGCAACCCAGTTAACAACAGCCCGCTGACTGGTACAAGTCTATTGACAGGGGTTTGCCCATCCCTGACTTACAGAATTTTGTGAGACTAAATGTATATTTCTCTTAGTCTCTTTTTTCTCTCTGGAAATTAGGGAATTTCCTTCTGTGGGCTGAAATGTCTTTTATATGTTGCTTGCTCTGTTTTCAACTTATTCCCCTGTCATTCACACATATCATTACAACAAGTCAATTGAGATGAGAGAGCATTGACTCTTAAAGACCCCAAAGTTAGAATATTGCCTGGCTTCATTCCAGGTTGATCTAATGGTTAAGGCACCAGGCTAGAATGCCAAAGACCATGAGTTCAAGTCCTGCCTTAGCCATGAAACCCAACTGGATGACCTTGTGCCAGTCATTCTCTTTCAGCCCAACACATCTCACAGATATGAGAAAGCTGGAGGAGGAAGGTGTGTTGGATATGTCACTGCTTTGAGTTATTTGTAAAAATAATAAATGTGGGAAATAAACAAACAAATAAATACTGGATTAAACGGTGGAAGTCCTATACAAAATAGTCAGTGTGGGTCACAGACAAAAAGCATTAAAGAGATTTGAAGGCAAGAAAGAGTTTTGAAGAATTAGAAATGTGATTATTTTCATTTCCAAGCTGCTCTGACACAAATCTTACCTTCTCAATTTGAAGCTTAAGCTTTTCTGGGCTTTTTTTTCCTGGTTCCTCCCATTAAAGTTTATTTTTCTCAGCCCGGATGGCAACACCAGATACGAAGAGCTGTTTCTTTGGCATCTAAGTCTATTATTATTCTTGTAGTTTTTTCTTGCTTTTGTTTGTTTGCTTCTACGTTGTATCATGTCAATCTTGCAAAATTATTTCAATAATTAAGAAAAGAATATTTAAATGCACTCTTGGCCTGTGTTTACCATCTAAAACTTGTACCAAGGTATTTATATAGAGAGGTTTTACTTGCTTTTCTTCTAATGTACTGAGTGCTTGAGTGAGAGAATTTACAACTTACAAAGGTTTGGTGAGCTGGAGATGCTTAGGCAGGGATGCGTTCCTATCGGCGTTGGTACCGGTTCACTTCGTATGTGCCTTGCACATGTGCAGGCCAGGTGCACCCTGCTTGCACAGTTCACTATAAATTGTGAAGACCATGAAAAACTAATAAAAGACATGCCAGCAACAGTAGCGGAGACCAGGTAACCAGTTCGGGGGCGTGGCCAGCCTGGATCACTGCCAGTTCTGCGACCCAAGCCAAATTACCACACTGGTTAGACCGAACCGGTGCAAACTGGTAGAAACCCACCTCTGTGCTTAGGTATAAATTTAGAACCCTGGGAATATTTGTGTTAAGGGTTGTATTGGCAATTTCAGTTTTCAGGTAAATGGCAACTCTCTTTCTCTACTTCTGCATTCCATATAAATGGTGTTCACAGAGAGCAGATTGTCTGAAATTGACTTAATGGAACTATCCCAAAAGAGGATTCCTATCTGTGTGACTCCCAACCGGGACCTATTCACTCTTCACCTCAACAAAATCCACCCAGCACTCTGGGACAAATCCAAACAACTAGCCTTCTGGAGAACCGAAACAGAAACTTCCTACATGACAGACACACACACCAACAAATTCCACAGACTAGAAAAACAACAGAAGCTCAACCCCCCTCCACAGCAACTCATGAAACAAACAGTACACAACATATCAGACAGAACCCTCGCCACAGCTGAAACTTATGTCCTTTCCAGAGGATTCAACTTTGCAGTCTCCCCTAAACGCATCCCCACTGAAGACATCATTTGCGGAGTTGAAGCTACATTCACCAAAATCATCCCAGATGAAGCCAATAAAATCAGACTTGCAGTCACCAACATCTTTTGCTCCAGCAATCCACCCAGAAGCAACTTACAGCAAGAAGAACAAAAAGCATTCACCAACCTGAGGAAAGACAACAACATAATAATTCTCCCAGCAGACAAAGGTAACGCCACAGTGGTGATGAACACGTCTGACTACCAAGCCAAACTATCCAACCTACTCCAAGACCCCGCTTACAAACCTCTAAACACAGACCCCACCACCTATCTGGAAAAAACCACCAAATCCAAAATAAAAGCCTCTCCCATCAGTGAAGAGATCCAGCAAAGAATCATCCCCAGAGAGAAATCTTCCAGATGCCCCAAACTCTATTACCTCCCCAAGATACACAAAAAAAGAACACCACTCAGACCCATAGTCAGCTCCATAGGCTCACCTCTACAGAATCTTTCCAAATTCCTCACCAAACAACTCCAACCCTATGCAGAATCCATCACCTCACATGTACAAAACTCACTCCACTTCATAGAAACAATAAAGAAACAAAACCTACAACCCAGACCTACTCGTGAGCTTCGATGTCATATCCCTCTTCACCCAAGTGCCTATAAAAGAAGCCTTGACAGCTATCCAGAACAAACACAACCCCACTAAACACATCCTGGACCTGACCAACCACTGCCTAACCAACACATACTTCATCCATAATGGACAAAGATACAAACAGATAGGAGGAGCACCCATGGGATCACCCCTCTCACCCATCATCGCAAACTTATACATGGAACATTTTGAAACTAACGCCTTAGATAAATCTGAAAACAAACCCAAACTCTGGCTTAGATATGTTCATGACACTTTCATGATTTGGCCACACAGGAAAGTAAAACTGTACAACTTCCTCACACATCTCAACAGCCTACACCCCAAAATACAATTCAGTATGGAAATAGAAGCAAACAACCAACTTCCCTTTCTGGACGTCCTAATATACAAAAAACCCAATGGCTCCCTAGGACACACCATTTATGGGGAAAAACACACACCAACTGCTACTTAAACGCACAATTCTATCACCACCCTGTACAGATCAACTCTGTAGCCAAGACCCTCATCTCCAGAACCAAATGCCTAGTTGACAAAGACCACCTGAAAACTGAATTACACACTCTCACAAACGTATTAATCTCCAACAGATTCCAAAGAAAAACAATTACTAACCTAATCCAAAGGGAGACTCCCTCTAAGAACCGAGACACAGAACAGGACAACGGCATCACCTTCCTCCCTTACATCAAAGGCACCACTGATAAAATCAGCAAAATTCTCCACTAACACAATATCAAGACAGCCTTCAACACTGACCAACAAATAGCCAACATCTTAAGAAACCCCAAAGACAAAATCCAGCTAAAAAACCAAGGAGTCTATGAAATACCATGCAAAATCTGCCCTGCAACATACATAGGACAAACAAACAGGAGAATAAGTGCACGCATCGCAGAACACAAAAATGCAGTAAGAAAAAAAGAAAAAAAACTTCCTCCCTTTTCTAGCACCTTAAAGCTACAGGACATGAAATTAATTTTGAAGGAACCAGGTTAATCTCCAAAACTGAACACTTCAACAAGAGAATAATTATGGAAGCTATCGAAATAGAGAAATACCCACACAACATGAATAAATGTGATGATACCTCCCACCTACCAGACATCTGGAAATCAGCCCTAATCAATAAACGAGCCCCACCCACCACCCAGTCCGTTACAACACGAAACAACAACAGACACACAGCCAGCACCAATCAGCACCAATCTACCAATCATGATACAACCACACAACCTATCATTCCACTTACTGAAACAAAGCCAGCACTCCACACACACACACACACACACCAAGATTTATAGAAAGACGGTAGCTCCAACCACGCTTTAAACCAAAAACACCAGCCTGAAGATGGCGAGTGAGACCTCGCCAAAACGTTGCCAAGACAATCTCAATCTTGCACGGGAAAAGACCCAAATACAACAAGACCAGTATTCGGGTCTTTTCCCATGTAAGATTATCTTACACGGGAAAAGACCTGAATATATGTATGTATGTATCTATGTATGTATGTATGTATGTATGTATGTATGTGTGTGTGTATGTATGTATATGTATATGTATATTTATAAAATGCAAAATAAAGAGGATTTGGTTTACCTGAATTAATAATAATTTAAATGGTTGTTGTTTGTCTCTGGATGAAAGAATGGATGTTACTAAAACTAAGAGATTTTTGTAATTATCTCACAACCCAAGATTTGAATGGCATGGATATTTTTGATACGATAAAGTTAAAATTAATATGGATTTTAAAAATCATCTTATTATTCAATACTGAGATTATGGAATAAATATGAACCCAGGTTGTGCCTGAAAAGACTTTATTATATCTTAAGTCAAGAAACATGCCATAATAGAAAACTGGTAGGCGGATAAAAGGGTGACATAGCAAGAATTATCAGAAAACTATCAAGGAGAACTTAAAATCAAATAAAAATACAGAAGGATATTGTTGTCAATGATTTTCTCATTTATGGTTATATGAAACATTTGAAATAGATAAAAAGAGTAAGAGTGTGGAGCAAAGCAAGACAGAATTTGAAATACAATTGCGTACTGATAATATGTAATTGCTAAAGTGTATAAGTTTTTGTTAAAAGCAGGTTACAGATTAAATTGGACTTAGAATTTTGGTTATAATATACAGGTGGCTCAATGGGGAAATGTGTGATTAAAGAGGCTGAGATTTACATTGTGGTATCTTAATGAGAATTTTTATAAAATGATGTATTGTTGGTACTGTGGAAAGAAATATCCATCTGGTTCAGTTCCAAGCCGGGAGAAAGTTATTGAAAACATGGAGGTTGATTGGAAAGATGGTTTAATGATGAAGCAGAACCAGATGGGTTCTGGGCAGCTGACCACATGGAGTTGAGAGGGTGGGGTTATACCTTCTCTTGGGCTTTGCACTTGAACTTCCTGTTCCTGTGCAAGAACATGTATTCTGTTGGCTGTTGTCAGACTCCCGTGGGGCCATGTAGGAGTTAACTAGGGATCATAGGTAAAGGTAAAGGTTCCCCTTGCACATATGTGCTAATCGTTCCCGACTTTAGGGAGCAGGCTTATCTCTGTCTCAAAGCCGAAGAGCCATCACTGTCCGAAGAAATCTCTGTGGTCATGTGGCCAGCATGACTAAACGCCAAAGGCACACGAAAAACTGTTACCTTCCCTATTTTTCTGCTTAAATTTTTATGTGCTTTCGAACTGCTAGGTTGGCAGAAGCTGAGACAAGTAACAGGAGCTCACTCTGTTATGTGGCACTAGAGGTTTGAACCGCTGAACCGCCAACCTTTTGATCGGCAAACTCAGTGTCTTGGCCACTGAGCCACTGCGTTCCTTCACCTAGGGGTCATAGCTGGCTCTATAGGCAAAACACAAATCCTAGGTGTTTGTCTGAGCTAAGTTTGATTGAAGTTTCTGAAGGTGATGCAATTTCTATTGTGGCTTAATGGTTTTCATCCTGTTTTGGCTCTTGGGTGAAGGTATTTGCTTATGAATAGAGCTAGCTAGATACTTGGCTTCTTTCAATGAGCTCTTTATCTCTTAAGTGCTGACATCTGCTGAGGGCTATTAAAAAAGATGGGATCAGCTTTCTGTCTCCAAGAGCATGTTTCTCCATTTCTTCCTTCAGGGAAACATAATATTCTGCATTTTTAATATTTCCTAAAATATTTCATTCTTCTAGGAAGCGGGGGTTGCTTCCCATAGTACATAACAATAGAGCAATCATTATGAATGTATATTGAAAATGTGAACAACAGGATTTTAAGATCAATATTTATTTGAAACCGGAACGTTTCCATTTAGGGCCTAAAGTTAGAAAAAAGCCATGGCAGAATATTTCAGTATATGATTATTGCAGCAATATTACTATATGCCCAGAAATGGAAAGATTCAATACTACACACTATGGAGAAATGGTTGGTTAAATTGACAGATTTTGCTGAAATGGCTTAAGTGACTTATTTGATTAGAGAAAAGATATTATCTACATTTATTGGTGGCTGGAAACTTCTTAAGGATGTTTTGCGTAAAAATGAAAAAAAAAGGAATATTATTTATGGTTTTGATGATTAGACAGGATAGATTTGCCTAAATAAATATATTTGTACTTTAACTGCTGCGAATATCGGAAATCATGTCTTTTTTTTCCTTTTTCTATTTTTTCAACTTTTTTCTTTTCTTGTATGATTGCTTTCTTTTTCTTTTTGTTCTCCTGTATTCTATATTAGACTCTATTCGTTTTTTAACAAAATCATATATTAAAACAAAACAAAACATTGATTGCCTTTACGTGTGCAAAGGATTTTTAACATAATTTGAATGATAATTCCAATTAGTAAAATGAGTAGTTTTTACCTCCGCTCAATATACCATACATAATTGTTAGGGTGATTTGGACAGCTAGAATAGTTTTGCAATTTATTCCCTCAACATGTGTTATTTTAATTTAATCAGCTGGAACAAAGTACAGGGCTGCTAAAGGGCCCAGAAATAACATAAGCATAATAAATTATACAGAGTAATAATGGGAGGTATTAATTGCTATGCTCTTGTTCTCTTGTTTTTTATCCGCTAATTATATTCATATATCATTCCTTGTATATAAATTTGACTTCAATTATTTTTGTTGTCAAAGAAGTAAGAAGGCAGTGGGCCCTAAAGGCAGATGGTGTTTCGTGTGTGCATCTTTTTTTTTTAATTTAAGTTTATTTTTTAACAGCTAATAAAGAGTTTACAATTTTTCAAAAGGAAGAGAAAAAGGAATATGGTGTTAAGTAACTTTATTACACAAGATGCTGGGTGAAGCAAGGCAGGGCCTCAGAAAAGTATGCAAAAGAATAAAAAACAAAACGAGCAAAATAATGGGGTAACCACTCAGGGAGTGGTAAGAAAAATGAGAAACTTGGAGAATATACTGTATTTATAGGATAATGCATAGAAATGTAGTTAGGTCAACAGGGAAACAGACAAATGAAGTAATTCAGAAACAGAAAGAGAGGAAAGAATGACATTTTCAAAAAAAAATAGGATGCATTTTGTATAATGGAATTAGATGGAAAGAATAACAGGTTATATTTATTTTATTAAATATTAGGCAAAGTGTTTTCCTTTGTATGATGGAAAAAAAATAACAAGTTTTATCCTGCTAAGATCTGGGGAGACCTTGGTCCAGCTAAATGCCTGCCCTTATGGGGGGATAATAATATGGAAGTTTGATTTTAGGATATAGGTAGTCCTCTTTTACTGACCACAATTGGGATCTGCAGCTCAGTCATTAAGCAAAATGGTCACTAAGTGAAGTCGACAACAATATTATATTCTTACTTCAGCTTTCCTATGCTTTACACACCTTCAAAGGTCATAAATGCAAGGATTAGTCACAAAATTACTTTTTCATCATCATCACAGCTGTGAAAGGTCACTAAGGATCACCCACCTTAAAAGTATTTGACTCACTTAATGACCATTGTAACTTATGACCATAAAGGGCAAGCTCCATTACAGTAGTAAGTTGAGAACTACCTATACTTAATGTCTCTTACTGATGATAATGGTTATACCAATTTACTAAAATGCTCCAAAAGGGGATTTCTGCAGATGAGGGCAACTATTACAATCTTCCAGGTCAAGGGAATGTTTCTTAAAATCTATTTTAAAATGGTCAGACTTGCCCTATTCTGCACAGAAGCATTTAGTCAACTCTAGTACAAACCCATCCTTTCCAGCTAAATTTAATTAACCATGAGAGAGTAAGGACTAAATATACTGGCAGTAACCTGGGTCCCTCCAGATTTTCAGAGAACAACAATCGAGACTGATCTTACAAAGCCAGAATGAACTGTTCACTATAGTCTTTCATGGTATACTTTAACCCTGGGTGTTCAGCTGCTAGTTGGGGAATTCTGGGAGTTGAAGTCCACAAGTCTTAAACTTGCCAAAACTGGACACCCTTGCAATCTAACCAAAGATTAATATATGAGCATATTTGGCTGCTTGTCTTGTCCACACATTTTACAAATCAGGTGCACCAGGAGTGGGTTCTGGCAGTCACTACTGCCGGTTCGCTTGTGGGCACTTTGCGCATGCGCACTTGATGCGCTTGATACGCACACATATGCAGTGCAAAAAAAATTGTTCTGCACATGCGCAGAAGCAAAACACAACAAAGCAGCGCTTATGGCGCTGCCTAGAGAACTAGTTTGGGGGCATGGCAGGCCTGGGGTGCTGCCGGTTCCAGCGACCCAGGCCGCCAAATCACTACCAGTTCAGCCAAACCATTCCGAACCAGTAGGAACCTACCACTGAGGTGTACTCAACTGATGAAACTCATACATTCTAGTTATAACAATCTTTTTACAAACGGAGAGCCAGGTTGTTCACTGTCCTTATGGCATACACCAGGGGTCCCCAACCCTCAGGCCATGGACCAGCACTGGGTCACGGCATGCCAGAAACTGGGCTATGCAAACAATCAAAACCCCATCCACAGGATGCAGGCAGCATGTGAAACCACACCTCTCCCGTCCACGGAAAAAGCTGTCTCCACGAAACCAGTCCCTGGTGCCCAAAAGGTGGGGGCCATTGGCATACACCACATCCGTTTGGGATTTTGTTTTTGTTTTTTTCTAATTTCCCCTTCCAACACCACAACCAACACTGGGCCACAGAGAAATGTACTAAGTGCAATTAAATTCAAAGGTAAGGCTCTCTGAGGAATGTGAATGAGGAATATGAGGAATGTTCCTAATAACACAACATTTGCTTAAAGTCAAAGTACTGTATGGAAATTAGTAGAGACTGAACAAAACATTTAGGTTAAAATTTCAGAATTTAAATTGATTGGGCTTTGCTGAACAACTTGTGAATATACTGTACATGACGTTTTTATATATCAACTAGCTGGTAACCAGGCATTGCTTGGGTATTTATTTATCCTAATACATATATTTGTCCTCAAAAATAATCCCGGACCAAACATAATTTCTAATGTTGGATTTTATTCCTTACCAGAGGGAGCCCCCTTGTAGAGTACTGTGAAGACATTACCAAGGCAACTGCACTGCAATATACAGTAGAAGCCATTTTACGGCAGTACAGTAGAAGCCTTTTAAGGCAAACATGCTGTATCTTAATAGAACACATACCCCGAGGGGTGTTAGGGGTGTCTTACCCCCACACAGTATTTGTTTCCAGAGAGTATGTTATCTGCGTAGCAAGTTTGATTGAAATTGCTCAAGGTGTTCCAGAGTTATGCTGGGACACACATACACATACACACACACACCCATTTTATATATACATATAGATAGATTGGTTGATTGATTGACTTAACAAGTGAAGTTGCAGCATTGTTTCTTAGTAGCAGATTCCTTGTAATAAAAAGAGGGTTCTTTGTAAGTTTATATGATCAGATTTTAAAATAATAAAGGTATGTTTGTTTCTTTGTTCCTACCTACCTAACAGATGATGAAAATATTCCTATGTCATCACATTCTTGGCTGTGGAAGAAAAAAAGGAATTCTATCTTTCCTACAGTTGAAAGCAAAAGTGAAAGCAAAACAGGTATAATTAATCCATTTTTTGTATCTCGAATAATTGTAAGAAAGTTGAGCAATTTCAAGATAGCAGAATCTGATTGCCAGTTTGTCCCACAATGCTTAATGTGTCTATTTCAAAAACAAATTTTAACTCTAGGTAGAAATGTTTAGGCACAGGGTTGTGCACTTTCAAAACAATTTGGAAGAATTAATTTGGAACATGGAGGAGCAGAATAGAGTGCGTCTTTTGTTAGGTTTCTAAATGAATCTGATATAAGAAGCACCACTCATGATTTGTATTCAAGACATAGTTGTATTAATGATCTGACTCATTAAAGAACTAGGAAAATGGGGTAAATCTTCATTAAGGCTGATACACTCATGTGTATAAAAAGACAGCACAGAAGAAGGCATGGAGAGCATAAAAGATGTACTTCGATTTGGGGTACAAGACCCAGAGGAAAGACAAAGGCCATGTTCATGTTGCATGGCTAATAAAGTCATGCCCTCCTTGAGCCAAATGACCAGTTTCCATGCACCAGCACTGCACAGGCTGGATGTCTCAAGCTGAATTTTCAAATCCTCCCAAATTCCCCCTGTTTCCCCCATCTCTGTCTCCTCTTCTGTTCTCCTTCTCTTCTCATTCTTCCTAGCATTCCTCTTTACCATCCCAATTATGAAATAGGAATAGATGCCGCCACAGTCAGGGTTATGGTTCAAAGCCATGGACTGATGATGCCACATAACATATTTTTCAGAGTATAAGACACACCAAGATTTTGAAGAGACAATTTTTTAAAAAATAAGGTTTTGCACTCTGCAGGCCTTCCAAACCCTCTGCATGCCTCACTTTTTGTGAAAAACAGGGCATGCAGAGAGTTTGAGAGGCCTGCAAAGTACTCCTGGGGGCTGGGGGGCAAAAATGAGCAAAAAAACTGTTTTTCACTCATTTTTGTCCTCCCAGTCCCCGGGAGCACTTTGCAGGCCTTCTAAACCCTCTGCATGTCCATTTTTGAAAAGGGGCAGAGTTTTGGGAGGCCAAAAATGCTGTATTCAGTGTATTAGACGCACCCAGATTTTCACCCTTATACTCTGAAAAATACGGTATACTTTTTAAATTATTATTATTTTAAAAGGCCCTATCCCTATTTTGACTTCCCACCAACTTGTAGCTTCGGGAGGAGAAAACCTGGCATAGTTCTGCAGAACTTTTCAAGAATTTTATCTCTTTCCCAAAAGATAAAGGAGTCATTAAACACCTCTGCCAGTTATCTCAATAACATAGTTAACT
>NC_138552.1:72490678-72655678 GCF_964273705.1 Natrix helvetica
GACCCCCCTCTCCACGCCTGTGAATAAACCAGAGCACAGGCGTGGCTGTTTGCCACTGTTTAATTATTGAGATAACAAATCCTTTGACTGAGGGCCCAGACAACTCAAGTTCAATAGAGCGACCCAGATAATTCAAAAATGAAGCAAGCAGATAGTTCGAACGAGCAGACATGGCTAGAATGCATAGATTTTCTTAACTTCTAATTCGAACAGTTGTTTCCTGCAAATGTTCCCTCCCAATGCCTCACCTATAATCTCTCTTGGGAGGGGCCAATCCACAATGACCTGAGCTTAATCATCTTCTGTGAGTCTGTCTATGGAGTTGCTGCTTCCATTTCCCAGCCCTTCTCAATCTAGCATCAGGGACAAACTGCCTTTGATCCTCCCCACTGCTCCATGCCTCAGATGCCTCCTGGTGGCCAACCAGCCTCTCTGGTCCCTGCTCTGAGTCTGAACCCTGCACAGGGTCTTCCACATCATCCAGGGCAGACTCATATGGTTCCTCACTATCCGAGTCCATCAGCAGCTCAACCGGATCCAACATTTTGTCTTCAAAGAAAAAACAAGGAAGTCCAGTTGACGCCTAAAAAAAGCACCTTTGGGACGACCATTACGCTAATGAGTACATGTATACATACAAGTGGTCCTCAAATTGTGACTGCAATGGAGATGCCCATCACAGTAGTAAGTCATAAGGTTATAATTTACCAAAGGGTTTTTATGTGTGGCAACCATTAAGTGAACTCCATGTGCATCAAAAGTGAACATGATAGTCATTAAGCAAACCCATTGTTTGCTGTGGTACAGTTTTGCCGAAAACCAGAAGTAAGTGCCAGTTTTCAACAAAACCATCATAAACATAGTTATGTGTTTATGAGACACTACAAACGGCGATATCTGTGGCTGGGTTGCTGGGCCCACAAAGCATGGACTGTGACTTCAGGGAGGGAGGTGACTGTCCGAACTTTGGATCTGGACCACAAGTCCCCTTTTTCAAGGAGGTCATAACTTTGAGTGGTTGATACCAGGAGTGGGCTGTTACAGGTTCGCCCAGGTTCAGGAGAACCCATAGCTAACATTATGGCCAGTTTGGAGAACCTCCAAATCCCACCCCTGGCTGGCCCCACTCTGTGCCCCCATCCCACTCCTCCCACTCCACCCTACCTCTCCCAGGATCTCTACGCGGCCCATTTTGGATGCGAGGTAACTGCAGAGGCTCGGGGAGGGGGGGAAATAGGCCTCCCGGGAGTTCTGGAAGGTCGGAAGCAAGCCTGTTTCCAGCCTCCAAAAGGCATCCAGAGCCCGGGGGAAGTGGTTTTCATCCTCCCAGAGGCTTGGAGAAAGCATCCAGAGCCTGGGGAAGATGTAAACAGCCCCATTGCCATGGTGCAGGAGGCCAACTAGGCCACGATCACCATGGTCACACTCACCCAGCAACCAGGCAGAAAAACCATTGCTGAAATTTTTGAAGCCCACCCCTGGTTGTTACATGACCAGTCATAAGTGAAGAACTATGCATATATGCATAGATATGCACCCATCATGGTGAGAGGCCAGGGGTGGGGGTGGTAAACACTATGGAAGCGCATAAAAGGAGTAATCTGCAGCAAACATGGGGAAAGACAAGGGGAGAAGTACATATAAAGCCAGCCTGGTTTTCAGCTCGGTTTGTTTTGCAGGGCAAACTTTCTCAAATGACAACAAGAGTTTTGACAACAGTAAGACTTCCTTTCCAAAGTGTCTCAATGAAAATGAAGCAAACCGAAAGGAAGCAGTGAAAGGTACTTTGCACAACATAAACAGAAACTAATACCCTGGTAGCCCACCTGCCATTTCATAATATTATTGCCCCAGCAAAATTTGAGTCTTTCGTTTGCCATGTCTTATTTTGATAATAAATATAAGTTCTCTTTTGTGGTTGCATTGAACTTACAAGCCCTGGGAAACTTGGGGAGACGAGAATGTGCCCAAATTGTCAGGCAACTTGGGGTCTTCCAACTTTTCCAGGAGGCTAATGAGTTGTTGGAAAAGACCACAACCGCACAAAGTACTTTGGAAGAGCATCACCTCACCTCCTCCCTTCAGTGAGGTGAATTATGTTGCCTCAATGGCATGAAACACCTTATTGAAACCATCACATATAGGCCTGCTGCTTTGTATCACTTGAGTGCACCTTATTTTAAACTCTTTTTACTATTTTGTTAATGATAAATGTATGCGGGTATCAGTGTCATCACCTGTTCAAATCTGAATTTTAAAAAAACAAGGCTGGGATAAGCAAATGGCAGTCCAGAGATTGCTGGATAACACTTACCAGCATTCTTAGCCAGGAATAGGAGATCTTGGGAAGCTGTAGTTCAGCAACAGCCATATGTGGCCTGGGATGAGATAACAAATTAGATCAACTATTTCATTATCTGGAAATTCTGAAATTTAGATGCAGAGGAATAGTTTGGAAAAGGCTGTCTTAAAGGCCCCAAGTGTTTTTCTTTGGCTGGGCAATATTTTACATTTGATAACAAAACGGTGCATCAGAACATGTTATAGTAAAAGCATAGCATCAGTTAATAACTCATTAAAGCAGCCATGTCTTTGTTCAGGAACTCTATTTGTGAGGAAAGTTATTCAATCTCAGAAAAAAATGCAGCAGCTTTAATGAGTTGCAAACAATGTTGCATTCAGACACCAGCATTTTCCAAAGCAATGTTGCAGAATCAAATCTGTAGCATCATACGGCCCTAGCCTTTATTTTTTTTTCTTTTTCTTCGTATTTTTACATGTTGCAGGTTATCCAAGTTCTCCCGGACGATCGTTTCCTGACGTTCAGCTGGATGGATGCCAATCCAAAGAAGAGCTATTTTACATTCCATATAGATCAGCTAAATTATACATTACTAAGGTAAACAGTGATGAAAATTTCCAACATACGTTGACTTTATGCAGTAAGGAATATGACAGCAAGACGGAAAACAGAAATAAAATGCCACCTCTGTACAACCCCTCGCAAAACATCACCAAAAGTATGGTGATAGAGAGACACGTCTCCTAAGAAAGTGGAACGTTATTTGCAGAGGTGGGTTTCGCATAATTTTGCCACCGGTTCATTGCACACCAAAACTGTGTGCACGCTTGCTTGCCTTGTGAGCACACGTGCCTTCTATGTATGTGCTTTGCTTGTGCACGCGGCTTGCACACATGCACGTAGCTTAGAAAACATGGCTAAATAGGATGACATAGAACTAGGGTGGATGGGCAGGTGGGCGGGCTCACCCCACCCACAGATCACCACTACCAGTTCGCCCCAAACTGATCCAAACTGGCTTAATACCATCACTGAATATTTGTTGATAATGAACATTAATGTATCAGTGGTTCATTTTCACGCTCATTATCACATAATAATAATAATAATAATAATAATAATAATAATAATAATAATAATAATAATAATAATAATAGTAGTAGTAATAATAATAATAATAATAATAATAATAATAATAATAATTTATTAAATTTCTAGACTGCCCCCTCTCCCCGGAGGGACTCGGGGCGGTGTACAGGAATAAATTTAAAACATACAAAAATCATACACATAGGTAAAAACCAAATTAAACAACCCCTGTACAATTTATAAAAATTAAAAACAAACCTTAAAACCAATCTTAAAAATTTAGAAATAGAACTGAGGTGGGATAGGTGGAATTAGGCCAAGCCGGCTAACTGGAATAGGTGGGTTTTAAGTTTCTGACGGAAGGAGCGGAGATCCGTAGTCATTCTAATGTCAGGGGGAAGGTCATTCCAGAGAGTCGGGCCCATCACAGAGAAGGCCCTTCCCCTAGGCATCGCCCGCTGGCACAGCCTAGTGGACAGCACCTGGAGGAGTCCCTCTCTGTGTGAGCGAATCGGCCGGAGGGATGTATGGAGCAGGATACGATCCCGCAAATAATGTGTTATCAAACACAAACCAGTTCTTTCCTTCTTTTCCTATTGTAATATTTGTCTCTTAAGAAAACATTTTTTTTCATGGTCATCTATTTAATGAACAATACATATCAAATCAGGGGTGGGTTGCCCATTTTTTTTACTACCAGTTCGGGCGTGCTCCCATGTGTGATCCCGGGCACACCTGATGCTTCTGTGCATGCGTAGAACCGTCTGGGTGGGTGGGCGGAGCCTCCTGCCCACCGCCTCTATCGGTTCGCCCAATCTGGGCTGAACCGGGAGCAACCCACCTCTGAATAGAACTATGTCTACACTTGGTTCAAGAGACAAATATTTTTACTCAAGTGTTCAACAAGGTAAGATTGGAATGAGACCTTACTTTGTGGTACCTGTTTTGAAGAGCTACTTTTCTCTTAGCTCACAGAAAGATCCCGCTGAAAGGAGGACATTAAAAACATTTCACAAATCTATATATATTCATCCAATGACCAATAGAATACTATGAATAGAAAATGTGTGCTTTAAATGTTAGTTGTATGTCCGCTGAGCCATGCGCCCTACTGTGTATGTACAATTTTTTCCTTTAAAGCAGGGGTGTCCAAACTTGGGAACTTTAAGACTTGTGGATTTAAAAAATGACAATTGCTAAGTCAGAACAGTATTACAAACAGTCCTCAACTTAGGACCACAATTGGGACTTTTGAATTTCTGTTGTTAAGAAAGGCGGTTCTTAAATAAGTCACGTCTAATTTTACAACCTTTCTGCAACAATTGTTAAGTGAATCCCTGCGGTAGTTAAATGAATGACAAGGTCATCAAGCAAATCCAGTGTCCCTCACTGACTTTGCTTGTTGGAAGCTGTCTATGAAGGTCACACGTGGTGATCACATGGACCCAGGGTGCGTCGTAAATACATGCCAGTTGCCGAGCCTAAATTTTGATCCTGTGACCTTGGGAATCCTGCAGCAGTTGTAAATGTGATTAAAACTTGTTAAAACTTTGAATGATCACTAAAAGGATGGTTGTAAGTCAAGGATTTCCCGTGTAACAGTTGTGAATTGATTGAGCCTCCTAAAATGAAATGCGGTTAAGTTGCATTTTGGTCTTGCTGTCTGCCTGTGCTAGTTCAACCATCTATGTCCGGGATGGTGAACCTATGGCATGCGTGCCAAAGGTGGCACAGGGAGCCATTTGTCAGGGCACGTGAGGCGTTGCCCTGTCAGCTGGCCAGCGCGCATATGCACACTGGCCAACTGAGTTTAGCCTTTTTTAAAGGCATTTTTCGCTCTCCCCAGGCTCCAGAGGCTTTATAGGAGCCTGGGGAGGGCAAAAAGAGCATCCCCCCCCCGCCCCCGGAGGCCCTCGGGAGGTTTCAGGAGCTTCCCTGAAGCCTCTGGAGTGCAAAAAACGGTCCTATGGGTAAATCAGAAGTTCAGGATCAGACTTCCGGTTTGCTCATAGGGTCGGTTTAAGTCCTCCGGAGGGTTCAGGGAAGCCTCCTGAAGGTCCCTGAAGCCTCCGGAGGGCCTCTGGGGGTTGGAGGAGGCTTTTTTTGCCCTCCCCAGGCTCCTATAAAGCCTCTGGAGCTTGGGGAGGGCAAAAAAAGCATGCAAAAAATGGGGGAGCGCCTCTCATGTGCGCATGCACCCTGGGGGGTCGTGTGTTGCATTATGAGTGCAGCACGCCCACGCACGACCCCCCTGTGCTCCCCCCTTATGGCTCGTGAGCCAAAAAAGGTTTGCCATAGCTGATCTATGTTGTTTCTCTTCTAGTACAGTGCAGCCAAATGTTGACTGAATGTTGACCCGTGGCATGGCACATAGTTAAGGATTTGTGTTCAATAATGACATGATTTATTTCTTCTGTTTGCATTTCCGTGCAGATTGCAAAAGACATGCACCAGATGAAAATGAGATACATAAAAGCTATCAAAGAGCTGGAGCATTTTGGAAAAGAAAGCCAGGTGATCTTTTTTTCCTCATATGACAGAAACAATCCAAGTGCTCGGTTGCTTTTCATCTCACCGTGAGAACAAACATGAGTCAACCGAATCCTTTCTACTTGAGTTGCATCCGATAAAGGATGTCAGATGGTTGGCATGGAATATGACTTATTTCGACTGCAATTGTCTACATAGATAGGTAGGATTAAGCTTTGTGCATTTGTAAGATGGCATTGTTTTCCAAATGTTATGCAGAGAAATCAGTCTCTTCCATCTCTTGTTTATCGGATATATTGGAATTCCCCAGATTTTTAACACATTTGGAAAGCACCAGATGAAAAGAGCCTACTGCAAGTTGTTGAAACTAATGAGATTCAAATGCAACAAACCTTGTTTAGGATTAGGCCACATTAAAGAAATGTTCGGGACAGAAAGTTATCCTGAAAATGTAGCGAGACTTACGGTCTAATTCATTTACATCCGTGTTTTTTTCAAACTTGGCAACTTTAAGATTCTGCTTGGAAGTTGAAGTCCACATATCTTAAAATTGCAGGCTTCAGAAACCTGTGTTGTGTGTTCTGTTCTCTTGTCTTTTGCCCCATTCGGAATATGATGGTAACTTGGGGGGGGGGGGGGGACCTCCAGTTTTCATATTAGAGAAGAGCTCCCTCTTGTGGTTTTGTGGGTGAAAGCATTTACAGTAAAGATCCAATTATCTGACAATAAAAAGGTATAGTCTCCTTGAACTGAGCCTGCAGTGACTTTAATCTGCAGACACACCATGTAGTTTTCTTGTCAAATGGGGGGAAATGATTTGACACTCTTTGGGATATATTTCAGCATCCTTAGAGCCTATCATCCAAATACTAAACAGATACTTGACTCTAGCAATTTTGGGGGGGTATATGTGTGTGTGTGTGTGTGTGTAGTGGTGGGATGCAACTGGTTTAATAACCGGTGGGCAAGTGTGTGCTTTGCACGTGCGCACAGCATTCAAAAAATGACTTTTTTAAGGTTCAAAACATACCTTCTATGTCAGCGCCTGTGAGTAAAACAGTTGACCTGTGGCAATCCGCTGTGCCACACGAATCAGCTGAGCTAAAAAACAGGGAAATATAGGACAGGAAAGAGCAGGGGTGGGTGGGCAGATCCAAATGCTAACAGGAACTAATAGTTTGCCCAAACTAGTCCAAACTGGCTGAATCCCACCCCTGAGTGTGTGTGTGAATATATATGTAGCATACACACATATGCTAATACCTATATTTATGCCTATACCTATACCAGCGATGGTGAACCTTTTTTGGCTCGTGTGCCGTAAGTGGGAGGAGCGCAGGGGGGTCGTGTGCGGGTGTGCCACACCCATAATGCAATGCGTGACCCCCCCAGTGCGCGTGTGCGCACTACAGGCGCGATCCCCATTTTTACATGCTTTTTTCACCCTCCCCAGGCTCCAGAGGGTTTATAGGAGCCTGGGGAGGGCGAAAACAGCCTCCCCCGCCCTCCCCGGACACCTTCCAGAGGCATCAGGGAAGCCTCCAGATGGTCCCTGAAGCCTTCGGAGCGCTCAAAACGACCCTCCAAGCAAACCGGAAGTCACTTCCGGGTGGCTCGGAGGGTCGTTTTGAGCGCTTCGAAGGCGTCAGGGAAGCTCATGAAGCTTGCGGAGGGCCTCCGGGGGGTGGGGGGGGCTCTTTTCGCTCTCCCCAGGCTCCTATAAAGCCTCTGGAGCCTGGGGAGGGTGAAAAATGGTTTTAAAAAAGGGTGAACTCAGCAGCGCCTCGCGTGCCCTGACAAATGGCTCTGCGTGCCACCTGCGTGCATACGCATACACATACACATATACATATACATATACATATACAGACTTTGGGTCTTTGTCTATTAGTTTTATGGAGTAAAACAAATAGAACAAACATTGCAAAAAGATGGAAGGGAAAGATAGACAGAATGTGTGCTTTAAGAAGGAGAAAAAATGTCCCTTCAAATACATAGAAATATTCCCATATATTCTTCTGTGTCTAAGTTCCTAGTACAGGGATGGACGATCTTTTAAGGGACTACAGCTGCAGTCACCAATCTTGCACAGCGACAGATGGGTATGGATGGGTATGAATCCAAAGCTCCCTCCTGCAAAATGAACCACCATTAATTATGTCCTCTTTTTTGGAGGAGGAAAGGAAAGGCCCTGGGGGACCTCAATACTCCTTTGTTCTTCTTCCTATCAACCGCCAAAACATTCTCCGTTTTGCTGGGAAGAAAGCAGATGCAATCAGGAATCTTCCTTTCCTTCCAGTAAAATAGTTGAATGTTGTATTAGTTTTGTGGTGACTGGGCTTATTATGTGCCTTCCCTAAGGGAAAAAAAAAACTTCCTCATCAGTCGAGGTGATGGTGGTTAATTTAGATCTCACTTGAAGGCACAAGCATGAGCAGTTTTACTGCAGGTTTATGCAGATGTCCATTACCATTTGAAGCTGGAAACTGTAATCTTCTAATTCATGTTGAATTAGGCACCCTTGTGTTTGACATAGTTGCCCTGTGGATCTGTTGTCTTAGAACATAATTATTTCACTAGCTTCGCAGCCAATACATTTTTAATGCTGTTATTGAAATTGCATAATTAAAAATAACTAACTCTCCAAATGATTTAATTTCATTTGGAATGTCAGAGGTCTATGAACTGTCTAGTCATTTCTGATGAAAATATAATTCTTTGATAAAGCGTACCAGCAGGACTTTGGAAAATTTAATACTGGAGAACTTGGTCTAATAAATACACTGTGCATGGGGGGGGGGGGAGGAAATCTCATAAAATTTTAAAAGTTCTATTTGTATCTGGATATTTGGATACAACAGCAGGCTTTCTTTAACAGCAAAGCCAGACAACATTTTCCTTTCCTCTTTGTTCATGTTATTCATGTTATTTACTTACTGGCACATGAGGCATCACTGGAGGCTTTCAAAGAGAGACTGGATAGCCATTTGTCTGAAATGGTATAGGGTCTCCTGCTCAAACAGGGGGTTGGACTAGAAGACCCCCAAGGTAACTTCCAACTCTATTCTATGTTTCCGTTTTTTATGTGCCAGTCCATGGTTATAATCTGGAAGGATTGTCTAAGAAGAAATGTTAGCCTTGTTTGGTCCAAATATGTCTATGTTAGTCCAATTGTTGCAGCCTATTATAATTCTCTCCTTACTTCCCTGGCCTTTGATTCTTTGTTAGGAAGATGTAAATAATTAGGATTAGAAAACCCATTGCCCCGCTCAGCTATGGGATAAATGAAATTTTAAAAATCCCAGTTCTCTGGATTGATTATTTCACTTGGCTGCAAAGAAAACATTTTGCTACCCAAGAAAAAGGATGAGACAACTTACTCTAGAATGTGTAATCCTGAAGAGTGTTTGAGATGAGATGGTGACCCTATATTTAAAGTATTTGGGACTTATAGACAGTACAGATTGTTTAACAGCACAACGTGGACCTTAACAGCTCAAACGGAGGGGAAGTGAGAGCCTTCAGGACCCGTGGCAAATTCCAAGTAGGATATCTATGGATGACAGGAGGTCAAAGTTTTGAGGCTCCGTGGAGAAATCTCTGGACCAAGGGATGCGCGGAGAGATGTTCTGTGGATGAACCGTCAAGGATGGAAGACAACACTGTCATCTGCTGATGTAATGTGTTTGGAGTGAGACCCTGAGCCAGCCCTTTCTGTAAGAAGTTTAACACCTGAGGAATGGAAGCAGTTAATGGATCAATAAAGAGGCTAGAGCACCAAAGAGCAAACGCTCGCCACGTGGCATCATAAATACGGTTCGTGGAACTCCTACGCGATGCCTGGATGGTAGCGATGATGTTGAGGGAGATGTTATCAGCTGTTAAGGCTTGCTGCTCAATCGCCATGCGGTTATTTTCAGCCACTGGGGGTCAGGATGTAGGATCGACCCCTGATGGAGAGGGAGAGCGTCTACCTCTTCTGCATTGGGGTCCACAAACCTCGAAAAGTACCTGGGGATCAAAAATATTCTTTGAGTATAGTAACTCAATTTTGATCAGAATTGAGTTCTAGTTTTCCCCCAAAATAATTTTCTGATATTTTTCCATTTTCTCATAAGTAAACAAATAATAATAATTCCCACAACAAAACTGTCTACAAATGCCTCTACTATTAATACCTCTACTACTGCTGGTTATTTTTCCTTCCTTTCCAAAATGGAAAGGAATAACACAGGGGTCTCCAACCTCGGTTCACAAACCAGTATCGGTCTGCAGTCTATTGGGAACTGGGCCACGCAAGCGTTGGTCGCAAGGCTCCATTTGTGCATGCGCAAGATTAAATTGTTTGCACAAAATCATCCCCTCTTCCCCCCTCTCACCACCCACTGCTACCAGTCCACAGAGTCTGAAGGTTTGGGGACTGCTGGAATAACAGCAGACAAAAAACAGTGTGGGGGGGAAAGCATTCAGACTTTGTTTGAAAGCTCCATGCATTTTAAGATAGGGTTAATTCTTCAGGGGTACTCTCTCTACTAATCCAAGCATTTGTGGGCATCCAAGTAAAATGTTTTGTAATTTCAAAATCTTTCCAGGTGGAAGCACCAAACACTCCAAGAGACTAGCAATCTTATGTGACTTGGGCCATTTATTGATTTGTTTAAATGGTTTTCCCATTCTTGGTCCTGTGATACTTGTCAAAATCTTTTGATAATATAGGCAACTATGTAAAGGCCAAAGTTATGAATCTCTGATTTCCTGGTGTATCCCCAACCAAGTAAACTACTATAGAAAGTCAAGTTGCTATCAAATGTATATTACAAAAAAAGAAGAAGCATAATCCAGATGTTTAAATTCAGAGGATTATTTTCTCCCCGATAGCTATCATTAAAGATTATTTTCCTCACCATAATCTGTTGATAGGAGCAAGCTGTAATGGCAGTGAAAAACCAATACAGTGACAAAATTAAGCACCTGAGATCTTCTCTGGAAGCTTATCAAGAAATGGTAGGAAAAGAAAAGCTATACTGGCAAGACACAAGAAAGGTAAGAAGCAAAAAGCAGTTACCTTGAATGAGAGGTAGGCAACTACATACATATCACATGCATTATTTATAAATTGCTTCTTGTCTTCTTCTGCATTCTTAATGATTGGCAGTGCTATATCGCTGTACTTTTGCTCTTTATTTCTTGAAAAGTCTCCTTGTTAAGGAAATAAAATGTCTAGATTACCACTGTATGTGTTCAGGGTTTTTTATTTTTATTTTTTTATTTTTTATTTTCAAAACAAACACAACACAAAGAATCCTCCTTCTTTACATACTGTAGAAAGTGTATCAAATGGTTACAAAAGACTTTCGTGCATCTCTTCCACAGTCATCAACCATAATTCATATTAATTCAAGTATTTTAAGTCAGATAATCGATAACAATATCTTTTGCAAACTTAAAGTTTCTTTCTGCTGTTGAAATTGTGCCATTATCTCCAGCTGACAAACACTGCTGCTCTGGCTTGGAAGGTTTTTACAAGATTAAGCATACATTTACAATTAGGTCTTATTTTCACTTTTCTCTGGTTAAAGATATACTTCAAAGGAACATCTGTATGCTTTTCTTCTTATCACTCTCTATAGACAAACAGTGAAACCTTGAAGTGCCAAGCCAAAATAATCCGTGATGAATGTAAAAGTGTTTTGTTTCCAATACACAAACCAGCCTCCGAGAAGCAGTGTTGTCTTTCCCTATGTTGTTAAGTTTTCTTTGTTTCCTTTTGTATCTTTTTTATATTCCAAGTTTTAAAAAAGTCAAACTCTTGAATGAAATAGAGAAGAAAAAGAGAAAAACACATGCAGTAATGAAGGAGAATTTTAGTCCATAGGTTGCAAAAAATAAAAAAAAGATAGAAGAAGAAAACTTAATCCATTCATTTTAAAAGACTTGCATAAATTCCATCCATGAAAATAGCATTTAAAAAGTAAGATAACACACTGTTCAAAACCATTCAAAGCTTAATTCCACTGCTTATTCTGTTCTTACATTTAAATTAACTAAGTTTTTGTAGGCAGTCTCTTTTTTAAATGGTAAAAATTCCTCACCAACTGAAAACACTTTCTCTTTCCGTATTCTTCCATTTCGGAGCTGCTCCAACTTCATCAGCCCAGGGGCTGTGCTTTTGTCACCAGCTAGAAGAACTTCTCCTGGATCAATCAGGGACTTTGTGATGTCCCTGAGATCAGCAGGACGTATTCTTCCCATTCACCATCTCTGTGGGATGGTTTAGGTCCATTTGGACCACCCAGCGGCAAAAGTATTGGCGGCAATCTCAGAACATTGAGATTGCACGTCGTCTCATTGCGACGTTGGCTCCTCCTCTCTGTATATGTTCAAGTTTGATGGGGTAGAGTAGCACACAAGAGCTGACCTCATTCCAAATCCACAGTCATAGATCCAAAAATCCCCAGCCCTTCCAATGAAACCATCAGTGGTCAGGGTTTCCTTGATCATTGCTAGGTGAGATGACTGATTCCATTTTCCTAATATACAAAACGAAGCAATAGTGAATCACCTTTCATGTTTGAAAATATGCTTCCTTCTTAGCTTTTTATTACAGCAGAAATACCATTATTGACACTCCAAGATCAACCAGCAGACCCTCATTTCCACTGTATCATTTATTACACATCCAGAAATTAGAAGAAGAAAACAGGAAGCTGCGACAAGAAAAGGAGGAGCTCATGAACCAGATCCAACTGCAAGACGTGAATGCAGACCAAGAAAAGGTAGTCCAGAATTAGGATTGTTAAACGTTCTTGGAAGCTCACCAGTTTTTTTTAAAGTAAAATTATATTTTTCTTCTTCCTTGTGTGTTTATGTAGATTATTTTAGTAGGTTTCTCATTAGCATCACTTTTGTTTTCTGTGTTGTTTAATATTTATTGTCATAAATTATTTTAGGGTTTACATTGCACTTACTGCATCCTAGAGGACGAGAATGCATTTGAGCAGTTAAGCTACTGCATGCGTGATCTTTCTCTTGTATTATTGGTTTATGAAATAATGGAAGATAATTCTTTCTGGTTTCACTGTTATTTTTTGCAGTCTTGGCTCCTAAAAAGCATTATGCAGAAGTTACACTGTTTGTACACCCAGCATAATTTAAGTAAGTGTTTTGCCACAAAAACCTTTTTTTTCATGTATTATAGACACTGCAGCAGTTATACTTTATGTAACATTTGTACTCTAATATTAAAGCATTTTATACCATGGTGTGTTACTCTATCAGCTTTTAAATCCTGATATTATAGAAAAATAGAGCTTAAGAGATTCCCACTTTGACCTTCCCAAGAATTATAATCACTTTGGATTTTTAGCCACCTAATCGAGTCCTTCCCAAGGACCAGAGTTGGGTAGATCTGAATGTTTGATGCCGCTAGATCCGTGATGACGAACCTATGGCACGCGTGCCACAGGTGGCACACAGAGCCATTTGTTAGGGCACACAAGCTATTGCTCTGTCAGCTCAGCGCACATGCGCGCACTGGCCAGCTGACTTCTGACTTCTTTTGAGGCTGTTTTTTGTCCTTTTGTCCTACCAGCCCTACCGGAAAACTGGAAGTTCAGGAATGGACTTCTGGTTTGCTTGTAGGGCCATTTTTTGCCCTCCGGAGCCTTCAGGAGGCTTCCTTGAAGCCTCCAGAGGACAAAAACTGATCCTACGAGCAAACTGGAAGTGACCTACAGGGATCCAAAAGTTCAGGAATGGTGACTTCTGGTTTCTCCCTAGGACCGATTTTCGACCTCCGGAGCCTTCAGGAGGCTTCCCTAAAGGCTACAGTGAACGAAAATCGGCCTACAGACAAACTGGAAGTCACCATTCCCGAACTTCCGGGTTCCCTGTCGGTCCATTTTTTGCCCTTCAGGGAAGCTCCTGAAGCCTCCAGGGGGGCTGTTTTCACCCTCCCCAGGCTCCTAGAAAGCCTCTGAAGCCTGGGGACGGTGAATAAACTGTGCCAAAAGCAGAGAAGTGTCATGACACATAGCATTATGGATGTGGCATGCCCGCACATGACCCCCCCCTGCACTCCCCCTGCTTTTGGCACGGGAGCCCAAAAAGGTTAGCCATCACTGCATTAGATGTACCATCACAGGATGGAAGCTGTTCTGAGTAAAGTTGCATTTTGTAGTTGACTAATGGTGAATGTGTCAATGCTGATGGTGTTCAAATGGTGCTCCAATTGTTTTGGGATGGCACCCAAGGCACCTATGACTATTGGGATCATCTTTGCTTGTTTTTGTCATTCTATTTCTATTTGCAGGTCTTTGTACTTGATTATCTTCTGCATTTCTTTCTCTTCTATTCTGCTGTCTTCAGCTATTGCCACGTCTACTACATAGACTTTTTTGTTTTTCTTATGAACAATTACTAAGTCTGGCATGTCAAATCAAATCAAATCAAATTTTATTTGATTAGCCGCAACCCTCTCCCGAAGGACTCGGGGCGGCGTACAGTCAAAAAGATAAAATACACATAGGACACACATACATACGAAAAAACAAGGACAATTACATTTGTGCATGGAGGAGAGTAGACCTGCAAGTGAAAGACAATAAACACAGCTAAAAACACAGTTAAAACACAGTTTAAAATCCCCTAAATAAAATTGCTGAATTAAAAACCCCTCAGGAGCGTAACGAAGTTATGGTTGGGCCAGGCCAGATATTTGAAAAAGGTGGGTCTTGAGCTTAACACGGAAGGAGCGGAGGTCTGTAGTGGTCCTAATATCCGGGGGGAGGTCATTCCACAGGGCTGGGCCCGCCACAGAGAAGGCTCTGCTCCTAGGCGCCGCCCCATGACATTGTCTAGTGGACGGCACCTGGAGAAGTCCCTCTCTGTGCGAGCGAATAGGTCGTAGGGATGTATGGGGCAGAATACGGTCCCGGAGGTAACTAGGTCCTGAGCCATGGAGCGCTTTAAAGATCGTAATCAAAACCTTGAAACGCACTCGATAGACCACAGGAAGCCAGTGCAGCTCGCGCAGGTGTGGTGTCACGTGGGAGTACCTGGTGCTCCCCATAATCACCCGCGCGGCCGCATTCTGGACCAACTGTAGTCTCCGAGTTATGCACCAGATGCCTGTCTGTTTGAATTCAAAAGTCCCAGAGCACTTTAACCTCTTCATTTTATATTATTTTCTCTATTTTATGGTCCCACTGTTCTTGCTTGTTTGCTAGTACTATTTCTTGCAGATCTTCCAATGCAATCTTCTTGCAGCAACTAAAAGGTGTGTCTGTGTATATGTGTGTGTGTTTTTTCTGTTTTTTTATTTATTTTATTTATATATGTTTTGATCTCTCAGCAATTATACAAATAATTCTAATCAAACCTCTGTCTTCAAATTTTCATCCTAATTGCCTTTTTTCTATAACCTATTCTTCCTAATCAGCAAAACCATGTCACAAAATCATTTTCTTTTTTACACACCAAAAATCCATTGATGAATGCCAATAATGATATTTCTCTAATGATCAGTTTTTAATACATTTTCTTGTGCTGTTCAGCTATCAAGGAACTTCGTAGAAGTAGATTGGACCTTGAAAATGTGCAAAAAATGGTAAATATCCAGATAAAACTGCAGCGTAATTTTAATTACACTGTGGTCAGCAAAATGCATCAATATTAGATGAAATAACTATTGCACTTCAGATGAAGAATAAATAGGCATGTTAAGTTGCTTATAAAGAATGAGAAAGAATAGTTCAACGGAAGAAAAAAAGTATAATATTTTCTAGTAGTTCTTTCTACTTCAATTGAAATAATATTAAACTTTTCGAGTTAGACTGTCTGGAACACCATTTTATTTTGGAATGTTATGAGGTTTGTTTTTAACTTTATATTTTTAAGTGTTTTAATTTGTCTTTGGAAATTGGATTGAAAATTTTGTGAGATTCCTTTTCTTGCTTTGCTCAGCTAATAATTTTCATGACTAAGCTGACTTAGAGATAAGCACTAGTAATTGTTGAGTGATTTATTGGTTTCAAAATCCCATCATGTCCAACAGCTGTTATTATACCAATGAAAATACTTTTAGTAGCAAAAAATAAATGAATTAAAATAAATTGGATAAAGTTTAATTTCTTTCAGGTAACTGAAAATATAGAAGCAGAAATGAATGCAAGAGAAATTAAATCTGACACCATAACACAGAATGGACAAGGTTGCTTTGTGGTAAGACTCATCTTCATCTTTCAGTAGAGGCCAACATCTGGACTTTTTCCCAATCTGTAACAAATCAAGAGTGCTTTGAGCTGGCATCATATGAGATTTTGTTTCACGAAAACATTTTAAATCCACAATTTCTGTTAAATTTTGTACTAGGGTTCGTATAATTTTAGAAAAGCAACCAAATTCAAATTTAAGATAGCAAGACCTTAATTTCATGTAAGAGCACCACTAGGGCATTACTAGCTTAACTTTTAAACCTTGCTTTTTTGTAACATTTTTAATCAAACACTTTAAAGCATGCATTGTTGTTCTTTAAATAGAACTACAGGCTAACGCATTTTACATTTTGCTAATCTGGGCATAGTTGTCTTACCATTTTTGAGGCAATATATCAAAACTTCTTGGTATCGCTCAGGTGGATATCGAAGACACCCAAGATGATTTATCAGAAAATAAATTTCTGTTGGAAGTTAAAACCAATCTGGAAAAGATCAGATCATCCTTGCAGAAACGAGAGACAGAGCTCAAGGATCTTCTACAAACTGAACATTGGGGCAACCTTCAAATCACAGAAACAGCTGGATTTCCAGCTGTGAACAAATTAACCAAGATACATGCCTCTACCTCATGAGATGAGCAGCTATATAAATTTGATTAATAAGTAAATAAATAATAAAATCTGTATTCAAGCTATCACAAGAACATTAACAGTAAATTTTAAAAAAAGAGGGTTTCTATGACAGTTGCTTGTGAAAATTCTCCAAAATACATTTTGAATTATAAAACATTTTATACTGTGTTCAAGTCTGATTTCTTGCCGGCTTCATAATTTATATGAATGTATTTATCTATTTCCTTGCTTGTTTTAAATAACGTTTATGGGCCTTCCAACTCATAGCAAATGTAGATAGCATGTAATCAGTTGAATGATTGCCTTGCCTTGATATGAACAAATATAATAAACTTTAGAATGCCCAATGATCAATTAAATAACAAGGAAAATTAATGAATGCCCTTATTTTATCTTACATTTAATTTAACATGAATATATATCTCTATATCAATTACTTAAAACAGTTCAGTCAGTCAAATAATAATACTTTTTTTCGCTTCGCTTTGCTGCGTCACTTCACTTCACTCCACTTTTGATAATTTTGAAATTGAGCCCATTAAATCAATAGTCAATGCTCATGCTTGGAAGCTCATAATCCACTCAAAACATCTCCTACTGCAGCGATGGCGAACCTTTTTTGGCTCATGTGCCACAAGTGGGGGGAGCGCAGGGGGGTCGTGTGCGGGGCATGCTGCCCCCCCAGTGCACATGTGCGCACAATGCGCGATCCCCCATTTTTACATGCTTTTTTCGCGCTCCCCAGGCTCCAGAGGCTTTATAGGAAAAGAGCCCCCCCGACCTCACCGGACGCCCTCCAGAGGCTTCAGGGACCGTCCGGAGATTTCCCCGAAGCCTTCGGAATGCTTAAAACCACCCTCCGAGCAACTTCCGGTTTGCTCGGAGGATGGTTTTAAGCGCTCCAAAGGCGTCAGGGAAGCCTCCGGACGGTCCCTGAAGCCTCCGGGGGGGGAGGCTCTTTTCACCCTCCCCAGGCTCCTATAAAGCCTCTGGAGCCTGGGGAAGGCGAAAAATAGCTTTTAAAAAGGTGAACTCAGCTGGCCAGCACGCGCATGCCACTTGTGGCGCGCGTGCCATAGGTTCGCCATCACTGTCCTACTGGGCATCTTTCAGTTTTTGCCAATGTCCCCTTGGTTTCCCACCCCTTGCCTACAGTGTTCACTCTCTCACACACACATACACACTTTTTAAAGTTTTGAAAAATAAGAGCATTTGCTGCTTTATTTCTATGAAGCTGGTTGTTCCTTGCTACAAAGTTCCCATGGGCCTATAGAGGAATGTAGGAGTGAAAGAACAAGCTGATGCCTCTGGCTTTACAATAATTATCAGAGCAATGATGGAAACATGAAAGGTCTTTGTACTGCCACGGAAAGCATAAGGGAAAGGGAGAGCTGAAGGCCTCCATGTCTGCAAACACTTGGGAAAGCAACAGAAAGTCATGGGAACTACTGAGAATGGAACAAGGCCTAAAAGGGAAAGTCAGGCATGGTACACTGATCCATGAAGAAGTCAACCAGTGATGCTGACCTTCTCTGCATGGATTGGAAGGGCAAGAAACATGGGGGGAAACCCAACCAAATCTTATGGTAGCCAAGGTCCAGACTGAGCATGAGCCCAACCCTTTATCAACCACTAGAATCCAGAGTGGAATTTATGATGGTGGCTTAAGAAACAGCTGGAAACAACAAGGGAGACAAGTAGCTTCAGTAACAGCGCAACTGTCCTAAGAGACACTAAAATCCCTGCAGTGTTTCAAGTCAAAAGCTACCAGTATATGGTTAAAGTGTCTAGAAAATGCCAAACATCAACCCAAGCAGTCAAGTCTGGAATATTGAAGAGTGGCTAAAGTTTGCTAGAACTCAAGCTAAGGCAAAGAGGACCTTAGTTTCTCTGCACTCCTCAGATGGGAGACGGTTAAGCCCTGGTAATTCATGTTGTTATAGATTATTCAAGGCTGCCTGTAAACATAAAAGAGGACTTGGGGGGGGGGGGAACAGGAGAAAATCAGTTTATGAAAATTTGGAGAGTTTATGACACAGCTATCATAAGAAGCCCATTGAATAAGATACATATTGAAAAGGAAGTTGCTGTAGATAAATCTGTAGATGCCTATAAGAATAGGATAACATGCTAAACCCATAGAAAACCCATAAGAGAAGATGCATGCATTATAGGGAGAAAATACTTAAATTATAAAGGGGTATTGTCAAATAAAGTGATGTTTTTCTACTATAGTTTTCCTTTTAGTCTTCATGTTTTGTTGGTGATCCGCACCGTTTCCCTCTGTACAATCTTGGATGCTGGTGAGGGCAGCGAGTATTGTTTGTATCCACACGTTGTTTTTCTTTTCTTTTGTAGCTGCATTATACCAGTGCGATGTATGCATACAATGGATGGAAGTAGACATTAATAATAATTTGAGGGGTATCTGTGAAATTGTATCTGAAGAAGGTCTATCTAATGTCACTGACTTTGCATGCTTCCATTGGAATTTAGTCTTCCTATGTCACTGCAGTTCTATGTATCCGATATAAATCTCATATATTCCCAGGAGCAATCATTATCAACCACTTTACGGTTAAATTGGTTTGACTCATTCGTCCCTTCTCCAACATCTGTCATTTGGGGTTTTTTTTTTTAATTTGATCTGAATTCAATCTGGGTTGCTAACAACCGTGAATCATTCCTCATCTTCAAATTGGCTTTTGCTCTGGAAAATGTTTGTATGCTTACCTACTTCAGTTTGTTTGCTTTATATTTTACTTATTTCATACTGCTCAGAGCAATCTGTAAAGCTGGAACAGAACTTTACTTTTATGTACATAGTGCTCTAGATTTGGCAGTGCCGCTTCAAAATTTTAAAGGTAGAATTTCACTCCGAAATGTAAAGCTTTGAACAAATAGTATGCTCAATGCATAAATTAAGAAAAAATACTAACCCACCTGTCTATACTTAAAATGTGTATTAGGAAAGTATGCCAAGAATGTATTTTCATGCAAACCTAGGATGAAAAAAAATCTGATTTGAAAATGGCATGAGGAAAAATCAGAAACTTGAAAGAAGATTGACCAATTCATCAATGCATGGCTATGTGGACACTTCAATTGTGTTAGTTTGGGAACCTTTGGACCTGTGATCCCAGCTCTGCAACAGCACTGGAAATTGAGTTAATGAATATCCAGAGCAAAGTTCCAGCTACTTTTAAGCCATTGCAGCTTTATTTTCCTATTGGGGAGACCCTTCATTTGTCAACTTTCCTACCAGCTCCTGAGCATCAGATGGGGATTTTTTTTCCAGCAAATGTTACTTTAAGCTGAAGCAAAGAGGAACCTGATAAAATGGCCAATTTCATTCCTGCTGACACTTTAAGGTAATGTTTAAGTAAGGGCTTTAGACCTGGTTCTCAATAGCCAGATGAAACTGAGCAGGAATGAAATTGGCCATTTGGCCAGGTTCTCCTCTGCTTCAGCATAAGACCAGCAAACTAAAGAAACATCTGGCTTTTAAGTTTACATGTTGTTTCTTCTTAAGACTTTGTAGGATTATGTCTTTTAGTGCTCATCTCCTTGACAAATCTCAGCCACAAACGTATGACACTCTGCAGGGATTCCACCAATTTAACAACCAGTTCACTGGATGCGTGCTTCATACATGCACCCATTTATGCTCACACATGCGTTTCGCTCGTGCATGCGCATGACGTGCCTGATGCATGCTGCCATGTGTGCGCAATTTACAGAAAACTCACCTTCCATATTACTGCTGGAAAACAGCTGAGGTGTGGCAATCCACTCTGCCGCGCCAATCAGCTGGACTTCAGAGAAGGAAATATCGGCGAGTATAGCGCAGGAGTGGGCGGGTGGGCCCACTTCAAAGTTGGAGTGAACTGGTTCGCTCCCAGCTGATAGTCGGAGCGACCGGTTCACCCAAACCGGTCTGAACCGGTAGAATCCCACCCCTGACACACTGACTGGGAAATCAAGTTCATTGGATTTGGTAAACTTTCAAGTCAACGTACATAGGACTATTCTGCAGATCTGCTACATGGAAATCCTCTTCACTTAATTGTTTTAGTCAGACGTTTTCTTAAAACTATATTATGTCATAGCATGCCTTGCCTTGCAAGAGTTACACTGGAGTTCATTTTGATTTGCAAGGGAGATAGGCCATTACAAAACATGCAAAAGATTCACTTATTCCAGCTGGCCCACAAAGTGCTTGCTACAGGTAGTCCTCGGCTTACACTAGTCCATTTAATGACCATGCAAAGTTACAACGGCCCTGAAAAAGTGACTTATGAACATTTTCCTCACAACCATTGCGATATCCCTACGACCACATGATCAGATGTTTGGCAACCAACTCGTATTTCTGGCATTTGCTTGCTCAGCTTCTCCACATATTTCATATGCTCTGTAATGAACAGAAGCCTCAAGCTCCTGGTTCCAAAACCAAGCTAGTGTTTCACGTGGCTGCAAGCAGAAACATTTGCAGAAAGATGGTGCCAATATTGAAAGCATCAGATCCTGTGACAGCCTCTGACTTCAGCAACCTAACAATACACTCACACCTATGGCTCTAAAAGGGCTCAACAAACAGTACAAATAGCTGTGTGTACACCGGTAGCACAGAACATCTTGCAGTGCTAAATGGATTGACTCAGAACAGAGAAACATGCTTGAAAATATTTTATTTCAAAGTTAAGCGCATCCAATACAGAATGGACATTTTTTTTAAAATGGGTTATGATTGGTCGTCAATGGAAACAGCTTGCCAAGGCATGTATCTTTATTTATTTATTAAACTTTTTCAACTACCCCACTAGCTGAAGCTTTCTGGGCAATTTACAATAAACTAGGCTACAATATTATTTGAATAAAAAGGAGTACAATCCAATCAAATAAAATGCAAACTGAAAAGATAGGAAGCCGCAGGCAGTCATTTGAAAATTAAAACCATGTGAACTACATTATAAGTAAAAACCACTGAACAAGTCGTGGTCAGGTGCTGAATGATGCTAATGTGGGAGCGAGTCAAGCTCTCTGGGGAAGAGTTGCATGAATGGAACAACCCTACAGAAAAAGCTCTTCCTCTTGCAAAGATCACCTCGCTTCTCTTCGGAAGGGGGTCTGGAAGAGGGATTCATTAGATAAGGTCAAGGTCTGGAAAGGTACTTCTTTGGTAATCTAGTCCTAAACTGTGAAGAGCTTTAAAGATCAAGGCCATGACTTTAAGCTGAGTCAGAAATGGACCAGCAGTGAGTGTAGATGATAAAGAACTAGTACAGTGATGGCTAACCTTTTCTGGACCAAGTGTCCAAAGCATGCGTGTGTGCGCCCAAACCCCCAAAGTGCAATGCACGGTCCCCATGTATGCTTCCCACTCCCATGCATGGGCGTTCCCCCCGCATGCATCCTAACCCTCGCATATGCACGAGTTGCTCACCAGCACACACCCCACCCCCGTACATGCGCCCCCCAAATGCCCCACCCCCATGCATGCGCGGCAGAGACCCAATGATCAGTTGGCCAGCAGGAGATGCATGCACATGTGCAGCAGAGCTGAACTGGGAAGATGGCTTGCATGCCCACAGAGAGGGTGCTGCGTCATGTAACTAGTATAATATATTTTTATCAACCAGTCACACTGTGCAGTCCAGTCACTCTATTTTGAACTATCCAAAGTTCTTGGACCATTTTCAAAAACGAATTCATTTCCAACACATATCCTCAGAAGTTACTGAAGAGTGTGAAAGCTATCTTTGTACATGTGAAGTCACAGTTGGTAAACCAGCCAAAGGTGATCAAGACCACCTGGACTTCTAATGAAACTGATGCATCTAGGCGCAGCCCAAAACTACGAACTTGTTCATTTCAAACAAGTATAGACTTCTCCAGGACAAGCAGGTAAATCATTCAAATCCACCACCCACAATCAATATCTTCATCTTGTCTCAGTATGCTGGTCCTCATCCAGTCCATTACTCAGCCGGAACGTAATCTGGATTTCCAGAGGGCAGAGAGGTAGTGGAGCTTGGAATGTTTGTTTGGCAAGAAAAGGATTAAAAAGTTATACTCTTGCTTTAGACTGGCAAGATTCTGTCTATAGGTAAAGAATAAAAGAAATTACTCTTAAGTAACCCCATGTGTCATACAAATATTCTATAAAACCATAAGCCTTTTTGAAGTTGATTTCCTTCAGACATACTGGGCACTTATTTCTATTAGAGAGATGGAAGTTGGCATCCAACACATTTGGAAAAAAATAGAACTTGGAAATAGCAGCTTTGCATTACATTATTTTAGACAATAATTTGGTGATGAAAGACAGCTGCTTCTTCCTCATACTCTTCTTCAAGTCAAGCACGCTGTGACACACAAATTCTATAGGGCTTGGGTGTCATTGACAGTCCATATACTGGTGTTATATCTAGCTGATCTTCAAGTAGTTTCTCCAGTCTCAGCTGCTGTAAGATAGTAGTGAGGATAACAAAGATCTCATTGCGGGCTACTTCTTCTCCCAAACATTTTCGGATGCCCATTCCAAAGATCAGAATTTTTTCAATCAAGCTCTTGTTGAGTTCACCATTTTCATTCAAAAATCTCTGTGGTTTAAATGTGTCAGGGTCTATCCACAGATTTCTGGAAGAAATAAATAAGTGTAGAAAGAAAAAGAGGAAAACTAAAATATGATAAAAATGGAAAGAGTTCATCTAGCCACCAGCATATTTCAATTCATTTCAAAAATTAAATCCACCAGCCATCTATATTGCTTGATCGTTGTCAGAGAAAAACGACACCCTCATTACCGTCTATCAGGAGGGAAATGATAAAATGTGCAAGACTATTTCATAATCAATACTGTGATTTATGAATTTGCATTGCAGCTCAAGTGCATAATTGTGGCATTTACATAACATCATCTTGTGTGTTCATCTGTAGTGAATATGAAAGGTCTTGCTAGAGAAGAACTAAACAGCATTACTACCAAGGAGACAATATCTAAATCCATGCTTCCTAACTTAATGCCTAACATATGACGCTTGGGGGAAAGGTGGTCTAAATGATCTCTAAAAATCATCCATCACAGAACTGAATGAGAATGGTCTAGCCACAACTTGAAGGGTCATCTAAAAGCCTTTGAACAGGGCTTTCTATTTGCAGAGCTTGAATTGTCCAGAGTTTTCCTCCCTACAATTTCTTCCTCATGTAGAAAAGAGACATTGAATTCTTCAGGAAAATAAATGTTTAAGAATTGCCTAAAGTAGCTTCAAAAGGTGAATGTATCTGTACTCCAATGGGTTACAGAATAATCTGAGAAAATACATTGGGTAGGCTTTAAGGTCTGGGACGCAGTGGCTCAGTGGCTAAGACGCTGAGCTTGTCGATTAGAAACGTTGGCAGTGTGGTGGTTCGAATGCCTAGTGCCAGGTAACAGAGTCAGCGCCCGTTACTTGTCCCAGCTTCTGCCAACCTAGCAGTTTGAAACCATGTTAAACGTGCAAGTAGAAAAACAGGAACCACCTTTGGTGGGAAGGTAACAGTGTTCCGTGTGCCTTAGTTTACTTATGCTGGCCACATGACCACAGAGACATCCTCGTACGGTGCTGGCTCTTCAGCTTTGAAACGGAGACTAGCACTGCCCCCTAGAGTTGGGAACGACTAGCACGTATGTGCAAAGGGAATCTTTACCTTTATTCTTTAAGGTGGGGTGAATTTAATTTCCGTGAAGAAGCTGTGAAAAAAATATGCATTGCAATTTACTGACCAAATAGCTAGTGTCAATATCTGGAATTGAATACAAATATCTGTACAGCCATCCACCAGGGCGCCAGATGTGCTACCCTTGGGACATCTTATAACTACTAATATCAGACTGTCCACACATGAAGCTCAGGCAGTAGCTAAAAGGGGGTCATTAAGTCCCCAGAATTGTTTAAAGTTATACTGTAGTTGTTTCCTGCAACTATAGGATCCATTCTTTTTTCCAAATCAACCAAGTGTTTGATCCCTTTGGTTGTTACAGGAATTGGTTGTCAAAGTCTGATATTGTGGGCTGAGAGTGTGTGTCTGGGCCAAAGTCACCTAGCCAGTTTTCATGACTAAGGCAGGCTTAGAACTTATAGTCTCCTGATTTCTAGTACCTTAACCACAAGACCAAACCAGTTCTCAATACATTTGTAAGCTACAGTAGTAATATAAAGGGGGGAGGAAGCACAGTAACAATTCTAATATCATTATTGCTATTATTATTATATACTTTATTCATTAAACATGAAAATTAGCCAACTGAACATTCCAAAATGCATTACAAATACCAGTGACTGGTGCTAATGGTTGATACGGTTTGCTGCCAGCGTCCTAGGTATCAACTTGTTGTTGTTGTTGTTGTTATTGATATTATTGTTGTTGTTGTTGTTGTTGTTGTTATTATTATTATTATTATTATTATTATCATCTTCTTCTTCTTCAAATACTTACTCATCATGATTAACTTGATACATATTAATGAAGATGCAGGTATTTTGTGGAATATAATACCCATTGAGAACAGTGTCTTTGGTAGTACTAGAAAATATTGAAAACAAAACAGCATTTAGTCCAACAAAGTGATCCTTGATTAGCACAATCATTTAACATTATTCCACAGTGTTTTCAAACATCTGAATAAAGTAACCTTGCATAAATGTAGGATGACATGTATTTTCCCACTGGAGGTAAGGTCCTAACCCTTTCTTAGTTTTTTTTAAAAATCATATTGCTAAGCCACCCCTTCTCTGTAACAATGACATGGATAGCATATAAATGCAATTAATATTTCATTTTGTAAAGAATTCCTTGAAATAAAAATGGTAGCATCCTTTCTCTCCTTGCCATAGTTATTGCATTCTGTAAAAATTCAATAATAGAAAATACAGTTCATCTGGCATCTCTTTCCCTTTCTTTGACAATATAAAATCTCACATTATAGGGGATTTTTGTGTCAATGCCACGTAGTCAGCAGAGGTGGTATTCAGCCGGTTCTGACCGGTCTGGCGAACTGGTAGTGGAAATTTTGAGTAGCTCAGCAACCCGGCAAATACCACCTCTGACTGGCTCCACCCCCATCTATTTGCTGCCTCCCGAGCCGCAGCTGATCGGCTGGGTCTTCTTCTGTTGCCCTGCATAGGAGAACGGAGTTGGAAAGCAGGTTAGTGGGGTGGGGTGGAAATGGAAATTTTGCAGTATCCTTGCCCTGGAGTGGGGTGGAAATGGGGATTTTGCAGTATCCTTCCCCTGCCACGACTACCAACCCATGCCATGACCACAGAACCAATAGTAAAAAAAAAAGTAATCCCAGCATTGGTAGACAATCAAATTACAATACTAGCAGAAGCTGCCTACAATATAAACAAACCCGTTCCTCAATTCTCCTTCTCACCAGTGAGGTATAGTGAATGGAATAAAAGAGCTGTGCCTGAAGACTTCATTGATGAAAGCTTCTGTATAATGCAAGTTTTTTCGGTCTTCAAACTTCGGAGGCCTTAGCCCAATCTTTCCATCTTCAAAGAATATATAAAACATAACATTTAACACAAACTATTTCATAACTGCAATCTGCAATCTTTATATTACAATGGAACTCAGTTTGATATATCAGTTCAGCAAAGGGGGTGGTCATTATTCTCATTAAGTCTGAGCATGTAATTGTAGTGATTGATACAAGTTGCATGTTGCAAATTATGTCATTTGCAAGTTGAGGTCATTACCCAAATGGAACGATTATCTGCATCATTTTGCAAACTGAAATTGCTCCAAAAACTTGCTCTATTAGAGTTGCAATTCATTTAGTGGAAGCTTAGTAAACTACAGTTTCACAGCATGGTATTTTCTATTTATTTTAAAGAACACAAAAATGTTACCAATTTCTTCTTGAATTTTCTTCTGAATTTCTGGGTGGTTTATCAAGTACAGAAAAATCCATTGCAAACAGGATGAGAGTGTACCGAAACCTGAAAAAGAAATGAAGCAACATTAGAATTGCAGCAACATTAGAACTTCGCACCTGAAACCTGGGCACTGGAGCTTATAACTGAAATGTGCATTAATTGTATTGGATATATTCACTCTCTTGAGTTGTAAAAATAATAATATGGGTACAAATAGCAATAGCAATAGCACTTAGACTTATATACCGCTTCATAGCGCTTTCCCAACCCTCTCTAAGTGGTTTACAGAGTCAGCATATTGCCCCCAACAATCTGGGTCCTCATTTTACCAACCTCAGAAGGATGGAAGGCTGAGTCAATTTGAGCCTGGTGAGATTCGATCTGCCAAACTGCTGGCAGCCTGTGATCAGCAGAAGTAGGCTGCAGTACTGCACTCTAACCACTGGGCCACCGCAGCCCAAATAAATAAATAAAGTAATTAAATAAATATCTCAAAACCTGGAGGGCAGATTCCGTATGATTTTTCCAAATCAAAAATCTATTATTTTTGATAGCTCACTTTTGCAATTTAGGTAACAATCAATATTTCAAAATGGGACAGTGTAGTATGTATTAATAAAAATTGCCTAGAAATCGTGCAAATAAATGAATAGTATCGTTCATTCATTCATTCTTGAATTCCCAGGTCTGTGTCCATGACCTTGGCTGGTGCTGCAAAATTTAAACAAGATGGTAGAAAACAAGCACAGAAATAAAAATATTGATCATTCAAGTAGCGAAACCTACATTGCTCACAACTTCAAGTATCCCACCCATAACAAGGCCTGAAACAAAGGCCATTTTTAAAAGAGCATTTAAAGATGAACAAGGTGGGAGCCATGGGATCTTTGCAGGGAAAATTGTTTCAAAGGGAAGGTCCCCTGTCTCTCCCGAGAGACAAGGATTGTCATCTGCGATCCACTAGGTTACGTGGCTTAATTGAATGGGCCTGTTTCTAGTCCATACAATTGGAATAAACATTGCAGGGAGACATTAGAGGGGTCTTCAAACACCTAGTTCATATGCTCCGGCTTTACAGGTAATGATCAGCACCAGTACATAACAACTCTTGCATTCCTCTTATAAGAATACTTCTGCATTCATCTACAGGTCCCTAACTAGACTCTTACAACCTCCAGAGTTGGAGAAGGCCTGGGCAGCACTCCTTAATTGCCCCAGATCTGAGGTATAACCAAGAGTCATTAGCAGATTAATGATTCCTGACCCCAAACTGATGGTTGATCTTCCTAGTGCTCTCATACAGATGCTGAACAAAAGAGGAGCATGTTTTAGACCTACCACACCTTAAACCTCTAAACAGAAATGATCCTTGGATCCATTTGTTGAGAAAGGTATAGTTTATTAGAGGTTAGGTATATTGCAGTATTGCAAACCAAGAACTGAGAATCGCGTACCAAAATCCCTAAATTCTACTTTTTGCCTCCCTTAACTCTGTCATTGTCCACCCTATTGTAACCAATCAGGTTCAGGCAAGATGTTTTCATAATGCTCAGTCAAAACTGGGGTTTGGTATGTGGCTCCCTCCTTCTTCCAGCTGGGTGACCTTGAGGCCACATCTTGAGGAGATGCAGCACTTACTTTCATTTTCCCCAAGACTCCCCCCCTTCATTCCCCCTCCCCACAGTTCATGGCAGCCTGTCACTGCATAGCAGCAAAGCACAAACAAGCATAAGGTGGCAGCTGACAGGGTGTCAAATTCTTAGACCCCTTGAAAAACAGGAGCCTCCGGACTCTCTCCAACAAATGTTAATTGGAATCAACCATAGAGAAAGGAGAATACCATAAAACTCTGCCCTCCATTCCCTCTCCCTGCAACCTGGCCAGAATGATATCATGGTTGATGCTTTTAAAAGCTAGTGTGACATCAAGAAGAACAAGGATGATAGCACATCAAGTGTAACTAACACTGTCTGTATTCTGGGTCCCAATTGAAACCTAATGGAAAAGAATCCAGATAATCCACATCCTCCAAGAACATCTATAAACCACAATCCAATGACATTTTTAGCAACCTTCCAAAAAGGTTGTTTGTCCAGGATATTAAGGTTCATCAATGGTCTTTTGAGGAGGGAGCATATCACCATCTCTTTAAAAGCCAATGGAAAACCACCTAAAAGGCTACTGACCCAAACACATATGATTTCCCAGCAGCCTTCACAAATTGGAAAGGAACAGGTTCTTCTAAGGTGGCCAGATACACAGTACCAAGGTCGTGTCTACTTTCTCAGGAATTACAGGGTCAAGTTCTTCCCAGATATCAAAGCATGGCTGTGTGTCAGTCACCTTGACTGGACCAACCCAGTTGGAGTTTAAGTTTAGGCAAATCTGAATCAGATGCTTAGAATATTCGTCACAGTGACTCAAAAGATGGTCCACAGACTCATCACTGCCCAACAAGGAGCAAGTCACTCTGGTCAGCTGTCAACAAATGCAATAGAAGGGCAGAAATAACCATGTTTCACCATCCTCAAGCTCTTATCGCCATGCTGTAACAAACATGCTAAATGATGAAGTGAGTTAGGCTATGTTCAGTTGCAATCACAGAACAAGTAATCCTTGACATATAACAATTGAGCCCAAACTTTATGTTTTTAAGTGAGACATTTGTTAAGACCTTTCTGGCCACAGTTGTTAAGTGAATCACTGCAGTTGTTAAGTTAGTAACATGGCTGTTAAGTGAATCTGGCTTGCCCATTGACTTTGCTTGTCAGAAAGTCACAAAAGCTATTCACCAGGACACCACAGCCATCATAAATATGAACAAGTTGTCAAGCAGTCAATTTTTGATCATGTGGCCACGGGGATGCTACAAAGGGTCGTAGTTGTGAAAAATGGTCATAAGTCACTTTTTTCAGTGCTGTTGTAACTTTGAACGTTCACTAAATGAACTGTTGTAAGTCGAGGACTATCTGTATGACGTCCATTTATTATAACTTCATATAAGGTTTAGACATACGAATCAGACTAGAGGTTGTTACAGAGACAGACTGGTGTCAGTCATGCTTCGTTTGAATTTCATCACTCTGAAATTGTTGCTCTGTTGCTTGCTAAACCCAGCAACCAGAATTGGGTGTGGGTGTGGGTGGGTGTTTGTGTGAGTGTGTCCTTATAATTCTTTCACATCTTCTTTGTCGAAAATATGATCACACCAAGACACCTTAACTTAAAGTATTGGGGTGGGGGGATAATACTTACCAGCTCCAAAGATGTCATTGACAGTAATTATTATTTTTTCATTTGATAAGGTTACAATTTTCTCATCTGCTTTTCTTTCATTGCTAACATTAATTAACGCATCAGTGATGTCTCTGAGAACATTCTAAAGGAAGCAAACAAAATATAGGATGCTATTTTCATCTAAAGTTCTCACACTATACACTCTGAAAACTGTAATTTGTTTAATTCTACATTGAGAGAATTTACATTATTTTTCCTATAAGCCAGGTGTAGGCCTTTAGAATATACTAAGAGAAGTTCGGGGGGGGGGGGGGGACACAAATATAATACAAAAATCAAGAGCCATGAAGAACTGCAGGCTAAGCAAAAGCAAACTAAGAATGTAGAGGTAGTCCTTGTTTACTGATAACTCATTCGATGATCATTCTAATTGACAATAGGGAGATTTATGATTGGTCCAGAGGTGTATTGCTCCCAGTTCGGCCTGGATCAGGTGAACCAGTAGTAGCAGCAGCGGGAGGCTCTGCCCACCTGTCTGGACGCTTCTGCGCATGCGCAAAAGCATCGTGCAGAAGCGCGCCCAAACTGGTATTTAAAAAATTGGCAACCCATCACTGGATTGGTCCTTATAGTTGCAGCCATCTCTGAATCCCCATAGTCACATGATTGCTATTTGGGCATTGGACAACCATCTGGCAATTGCAATGATCAGAGCATCCTGTTTTCATCTGATAATCACTTGCAACCTTCACTGCTGGCTTCTGGCAAGCAAAGTCGAAAGTGGAGATCACAAATGGCAATCAGATGACATGTTTAATGGAAGCCAGGACTGCCACAATTGCCACCATAAGTTGCTGCAGTCACATGACATTGCACTTTATGACAGCATCGCTTAGCAACAGAGTTGCCAGTCCCAATTATTGTTGCTATGCGAGGACTACCTGTAGAACCTCTAAGCATAGGGTGGAAATATAAGTGTCAAGGAATCACACAGCAGGGGTCCAAATGAAGTCAGAGACATTGAAACAAACTTGTGGTTTTATATAAATAAATATATTTAACATCTATGTTCACAGCAAACAAAATAATCGGGAACATCATGAGGTAAATCATCAGGTAAATCTCAGAACAACATACAGAGCACACAGAAGAAAAAAGGCAGGAAAAAGAGAAACTCCCCCTTCTCACCCAGCAACAAATCATAACGTAGATTGCCTCATGCAGGAGTCCGCACTCTCCAACAACTACAACTGTGTGTTCTGGCCTATTATACACTTTACTGTTCAAGCTATTAAATTGAATATCTTAACAATAAGCAATACAGAAACATTTTCAATTCCCACTGTTAAATGCTTACCTTATCATATGTGGCATAATGGTCTTCCACATGTTTTGCCACAAAGTTGTTGAACTTTCCATAAAACGCGCGGGCAACCCTCGCAGCAGGGAGTGGAAAATAACGAAGGCACGGGATGAAGTCAGCGGGATTGAAAGCGCCTGAGGCTTTTATAAGATCGTGATTCATTTGGATCACACTCAGAAATTCTTCATCCCTGTGGCTGTACCTCTTACCAAAACAGAGGGCACAGGCCACATTAGCCACAGTGCAGGTTGTCACCGCAACGGGATCAACGCTCCCTTTCTTGGAGAGTTCTAAAAATGTTTTCACCAGTTCGGATGCCTCAGTGCAAACATGCTCTTCTAGAAGACAAGAGCAAGTGGAGGACTTGGCTTCAGATTTGGCCAGTGACCTCAATGCCTTGGCCGCAACCTTTTTCTGCAACTTCCAACTCTCTCCAAACTTCACCGAAAATGATAAGCTCTCGCCATTGGCAAAAAAAGAAAAAGTGTGCATATCGGGTCGGCCCGCAAAACTTTCTCCATCCCTCAGTAGGACCTGTCTGGCAGCATCCAGGCCATTAACAACCACAACAGGAACCCTTCCAAGCTGTATCTGAAAGACATCTCCATATTTCTTCCTCATCTGATCGAAGAAAACGTAAGGATGATCTCCAAGCTGGAGAAGATTCCCCAAAATAGGAAGTGACCAAGGTCCTGGTGGGGATGGTTGTTTGTTCTTTGTTAACATTCGTACATAAATGAATAGGGACACCACAGTACATAAAGCAATCATGATTCCTGAAAAGGAAACTTCCTCAATTGCAAAACTCATTTTCAGAAAGGATCTGCAAAGGAAAATGCCAGGAATTGAACAAGCCATTGCTTAATTCTGCCACGGTTTTGCACAAGTTATGATATTTTGATTGATGTATCATGTAGAGCCACAGGTTTAGAACTTGCATTAAATCCAAAATCAACAAAAGACACTTAGCCCAATGTGGCAACTCAACATTTGACATTAGAGGGCAAGCAAGGTCAACTCCTCGCAAAACAAAATTTCAACCAGGAATGGCAAACAGGGTAGAAGGGCATTAACATCAAAAAGAATTAATCTAAGAAGGTGCCTGGCTAAAGCAAAAACAGAACATAAAGCAACTATTTGGAGGAAAATACAAAGTTTTTTATTGCAACTAAAACACAACTTGCAATTGGATTTCAATTTAATCTGCATTTTTAAGGTGTCTTGAAGACTATGAAGATATGCATACAAGGCATTACGGAAACTAACTGCTTGCACAAATGGCATACTTTGAGCTGATCCAAACTTCAATTTTTTACATGTTTGTGCCTCTAAACCTAGAACTGTTTATTGGCATCATTCCTTTCCTCTGATACAAAATTCCTTTTTTGGTTTTTTTCCTGGGAAACTGGGGAAGGATTAGGAGTGATTTTCAGACAGAAGAATTCTGGACAACATCCTGCTTGCAAAAGACTTCACAACATAAACAATCTTTTAAATTTCCATCTCACTTACAAGCAGTAGGAAATCTCCCTTCTAAAAAGAGCTGAAGGATAGAACTTTGTAGAATTTACATCTACCAAAACGTTTTCCTCTTGTGTTCATATGAAAAAATGGAAATAAAGTTGGTCATTTTCATAAACTGTACTTTTATTAAATTTTGAATAAACAAATACACTATTTTCAAATGACTTTGCATTAGCTTTGCACTACCAACATTGGCAAGATTAAATTCAAAAGAGAAAAAGGTTCATGACTCAGGCTATTGCCATTACAAATATTGCTGGTGCCAACCTAGCTGGCATTACACATGATAATAGGAGACAAGTTTTGTTTTGTTTTCTTTCATTGTTTTTTGATTATTGCAAAACCAAACTTTAGTTCTTTTATTACTATTATATATAGGAACATCATCTCTCTAAGAACTGAAGAAGCTACTTGGATAAGTTTGGTTTCAAACCCCAAAGAAACGAAGTCCCGTTACCATGACTCAACTTCCAATTCTAAGTTCAATATATTTTCTAAAATACGATTTTAACATTAAACAGCGCTAGGACCTAGAATGCGTGTACCTTGTCCTCATACAGAAGCCTTCATCCAGTTCCAGCCCTTCACAAGTTCTTAGCTCGCCCTTTCTCAGGAAGTAAAAAAGAAAACTCGACCTAGTCCTTAGACCAGGGGTGTCCAAACTTGGGAACTTTAAGACTTGTGGACTTCAACTCCGAGAATTCCCCAGCCAGCCATGCTGGCTGGGGAATTCTGGGAGTTGAAGTCCACAAGTCTTAAAGTTCCCAAGTTTGGACACCCCTGCCTTAGACTGATGCGCCTGCCATCATCTGGGCAACCTGCAAAGCTGGAGGCGTGAAAGAAATCTTCCTTTATTGTTCCAAAGGCTTTTTGATCTGATTTATCGAAAGAAATCCTTCTCCGTCCCCTTTTTTAATTGCCTTTCCTTCAACCCGGAGTCAAAAACCTGGCGGGACACCGAACAGAAGCGCCCAGCCATGAAAACCCCACGCGGGCACCGAGGAGACCCGAGCCCGCTCTGCCCGAGGACCCCATCCCCAAACTCACGTGTCTCAAGACGCAGCGTGAAGTTGCGAAAGTTGCGCGATCGCCACGCTTCTTTTGCGCCGGGCTGGGGCTCTTGCGCAACGCTTCCCGCGGGGGGACTATGCAGGCGGCGGCGCAGCACGACCCACCGGCGTGGCTCTCAGCTCCCTGCCAACTGGCGCCTTGTCCCCTCTCCCCGTTGGTGTGATTGCTGGCTGGACCGAGTCCGACTCGGGGAAAAGTCCATCCTTGTGTAACAGTCGAAGAGATGAGGCTGGAATTGGTTGCCAGGGTGGGCGATCGTATTCTTGAGCATGTGAAGAGGGATGTATCTCTCCGTGGATGATGGTTAGGACTTCTGGTAAGCTTCACGCAGCTTAGACTGGAAAGTCAAGAAACATCCTGAAACGACATGCCTAGGTCGAGGAAAGATTTTTTTCCCCTTCTATTTTCTGTTTCATGTGAATAGATGATAAAAATAATAATAATATGCTATCCTAGGATGTCCTTCGGCAAGAAAAGGAAAAAAAACTATGATAGCCCATTTGGTGCCCCTAAGTGAATTCCTGAATTAAGTTTAGTTTAAACTTTAAGTTTAAACAGAGTTTAAGTTTCAAACAAAGGAAGTCCATCTGCATTTGAAGAGCACCTGTGGGACAGAGGATTGAGAATCTCCATAGACAGAGTTTAAAAGAATTTTCCCTTCACTGGGCAAACACTGTGTCTTGCATCACAGCTCCCATGCTCCCCAGCAACAAATATAGATGGGAAATACAAAACTGAGTCTAGAATATTTTGTGACCAAGAAAGTGAAGACTAGTTTCCAAGAAAATTGCTTCCCCGTGCCCTCTTTTGCCAATTCTTTGCAGGTTAAAGGTTTTTCTGCTCTCCCATAATTTCCAGATCTTTCAAATGTTGTTTGAAGGCTTCTGCTCTTCGGCCATTGAGAACCAGGATCAAAAAAACTCAGTTTCCCTCCGACTAGCTGTAAGCCTTCTGTAACAAAAAAATCCCTTTTTCTCATTCCACATTAAAGGAAAATAAAATAAATTACTTGTGCGCAGACACATTATATTCACATCTTTTACTTCACACTACATTAATTTGTCGGGCTGGCTGTAAAATAAAATAAAAAATCCTCAAAGCATCTTTCCCCTTGAAAGACTTGCTAGCCCAACTGTGATCTGGAAAGCAAAGTAGCAAGGATTTAGCAAGACAAATGTTAAAGGGCCCTACACCTGGTCATAACTATGCTATAACTAGGAGGAGGAGGAAGAAGAAGAGGAGGGAGAGGAGGAGGAGGAGGAGGAGGAGGAGAAGAAGAAGAAGAAGAAGGAGAAGGAGAAGGAGAAGAAAAAGAAGAAGGAGAAGAAAAAGAAGAAGAAGAAACAACCAAATCCAGACTGAACAGCTGACTGATTGTGCAACAAACTATAATAATAATGATGATCAGGCTTCATACCCATGTTTGAAAGACCTAGCTCTGGGGAGAAGGCTAATGCTGGGAAAGATGGAAGGAAAACGAAGACGACTAACAGCAAGATGGATTGAATCACAATGGTGATGGGTGAGTGTACCATTGGAAGCCCTCATGGGCCAGACCTCATCATGGAGAAAATCTATCTCTGTGGTCGCTAAGAATTGATACCAACTAATTGCACATATCTAATGAAATGAATTAATATACAACCAAAAGTATTTTTAATGGAGTGTTGCATAACTTGTGAAGATTTTCACAGCCAAGATAGCAATATCAATAGCACTTAGACTTATGTATCTTTTCATAGTGATTTACAGCCTTCCCTAAGCAATCTGGGTCCTCACTTTACCAATCTTGGAAGGATGGAAGGCTGAGTCAACCTCGAAAAATCGAATTCCTGGCAATGAGCAGTGAGTTAGCCTGTAATACTGCATTCAAACCATTGTGCCACCATGGCTCGGTCAGGGTTATAAGTCCATCATGCATAATAAAACAACTCTTTATGTATTTCACAGTTGCAGCAGTGATTAGAAATACCTTTATACATCTTAGACAGTTCCTTGGTGTCATATACTAAAAGGTGTATCATTTTAAAAAATAGAATTTTCCCATAACTCCATTACTTCTATGTTTTATAATTTATAGCATACTAGCTGATAACCTGACGTTGCCTGGGTATTTATTTATAGTGGGGAAATGTCCAGATCAAATGTAATTTCTAATGTTGGATTGTCCCCCTTACAAGAGGGAGCCCCCTTGTGGAGTATTGGGAAGTCGATACCATGGCAACTCCACTGCGCTGCATATTAGAAGCCATTTTACGGCAGTACAGTAGAAGCCATTTTAAGGCACAACAGGCTGTATCTTAACAGAACACCCCCCCCAAAGAGTTTTAGGGGTGTCTTAATCCCACAATATTTATTTCCAGAGAGTAAGTCATCTGTGTACCAGTTTGGTTGAAATTGCTCAAGGGGTTCCAAAGTTATGCTGGAACCCACACACACACAGCTATAGATATAGATATAGATATAGATATAGATAACAAACACTTTTTTTCTGCAACTAGAATATATTTTCAGTAAATGGCTGAATCTCTTGGAACAACCAGACTAGCAAGGCAGATAGTCAATAGCAATCCTAGCCTTAACAACAGCTAGAAATCAATGGGTACATTTAATATTTAACAATATATTATGGACCTCTGTACTATTAATAATGTATGCTTGCTATTAAACACTAAACTTCAATATCTCTGGTCAATGAGCATTTTAAAAAAAGATTAAAACTGACCTCTTGAAAGGTTTTTCATATTATTTGCCAGGCTGATTGCCCGGGACAATTCCTGATTGCTTCAGGATGAGTTTTTGTAGAACAGCCAATACAGAAAGATTTTCAAAAACCAAGAAAGACAAATGATATTTGAATTCACAGTTTAATAAAAAAAATATTATATAATATATAATAATGTTATTACAAAAGGCAGCTTTACTCGGAACAGCATACATCCTGTGATGATACATTTAACCTCATCAAACATCTACATCTGCCTTGGCATCCTTGGGAAAGGCTTGAGCCATCTCATTCGGTCAAGTAGGGAGGGCATGCAGTGTATCCCATAGGTCAGGACTGTCAGGATATAGAAGGACGGCTTTCTTAGCTGCTGCCCCCACCTTAGGGAATATCTCCCCCCCTCCCCCGAGGTGAGGTGAGCCCTGGGTTTGCCAATTAGCGTGGGGCTCTGAAAGTAGGATGGAGCCTTGGGGGTGGCTGCTTGCCTAAGGCTATTCCCACAGCCCTGTTAACCTCCTAGTCTTGAATTTTAACCTGATTTATTTTTACCTGTAAATTTTACCTTGTGTTTAATCCTGTTTTAAGCTGTGCTTTGATTCATGCATGTATGGTTTTATTACGTCATTGTAAACTGCCCAGAATCAATTAGGTTTAGGAAATTAATAAATAAAATAGAACAACAAAATGAAATAAAGTAGTAGTCAAACAACAGAACCAATGCAACCGGATTCTACCACACTTTCAATATGATGACCTACCTCTGCCTTCCCAAACCCAGTGCCTTATCAAGGTGTTGGGCCAGAGTTCTTATCTAAGCAATTAAGAGTTTGGGAGATTAATGATCAAAACACAAGTGGATGGCTTACATAGGCCACAGATGGGTTGCTGGCATTACTTTGTGCTGCTCGGTCTAGATCAGGGGGTGTCCAAACTTGGGAACTTTAAGACTTGTGGACTTCAACTCCCAGAATTCCCCAGCCAGCATGGCTGGCTGGGGAATTCTGGGAGTTGAAGTCCACAAGTCTTAAAGTTCCCAAGTTTGGACACCCCTGGTCTAGATAAATCAGCAGCTTTCTTTTCTAAGCAAAGTCCAAGACAAGTTCTAATGGGGCCCCAGTTATTTATGCAAAGCTCTCTTGTCCTATGTGCCAAAATCTGGCTCTGGGTCAGTATTTCCTCCTTTTCTGCCCAGACAAACTATTACCAAATACAGAATTTTCTAGATCTAGACTATGACTTGGAAAGAGCAAATCTTGATCCAAAGTAAGTGTAGGTAAAAAATGAGTGTCTGCCCGTCTGTCTGAAAAATAAAAATCAGATTTCAGAAATTATGCACAAAACAAACACATCCTTCCCAAAGGAAAAAAAAAAGATTTTAAATCTCATTATTTCATTACTTATTTTCAGTGAAATTGTGATATTTGATATTTTATAGAGGTTGCACCATTATTTTACGATAAGAAATGAGCGTTTAATTATCAAAACGATCTATTTCTCGTTCAATCCTAATGATACATATTTTACTAGAGAATATTTAGAATAGTAATTTTAATCAGATTGGCTCTGTTGTATTTTCTTTACTTGCTTTACTACACAAAAACTCATACCAAAATAGTCCTTTATTTGGCCCATTTTATTATTAGAGAATAAGCACTCATTTTAGGACATTATGGGACCACAGAGTTTGAAGCCCCTGACAAATTAGCCTTCGGGTTTTGGGGGGCTGGACTAGTATAGTAATTTTATAATTGAAATCACTGATATGTGATTCTAGTTTATCCATGTTTTCCTGTTGGTGAAGTACAACAGGAAAACAGTTCACAGCAGTCCCAGTTATTGCTAGGAACTGTAAGTGAACATCTGAAAATCCCCAAGTCCCCTTGCTTACTGCCCACAAGAAATTCTCACCCTGGACGTTGTAATACTTTTTTGCCACCAGGAGGTGCAATTTACTCTAGTATATTCTTTTTCCCCCCTCAGAATAGCAATTTCACCAGGTTTGCTTTGTTGAATTTTCATTGACTTTGCAGTTAAAAAACAACTACTTGTGAAATAGTTTTCTCTATTCTATTTTGGTGTTGGTGAACAATCGTTTTTCCTGCCATTCTGCTTCTTTAATTCATTTTTTTCTTTTGTCCATCCATGTGGATTTCACTTATTACACACAACACTTGTCTTAAATAAATAAATAAATAAATAACCACCTTGTAGGATGAAGTACGATGTATGCATAAGGTAAAGCTAAAGGTTTCCCTGCACATGCATGCTAGTCATTCCTGACTCTAGGGGGCGGTGCTCATCTCCATTTCTAAGTCGAAGAGCCAGCGCTGTCCGATGACGTCTCCGTGGTCATGTGACCAGCATGACTCAACTTCGAAGGCGCATGGAACACCGTTACCAAAGTGGTCCCCTATTTTCCTACTTGCATTTTTTACGGGCTTTCGAACGGCTAGGTTGGCAGAAGCTGGGACAAGTAACGGGAGCTCACCCCGTTAAGCGGCGCTATGGATTCAAACTGCCAAACTTCTGATTGACAAGTTCAGCGTCTTAGCCACTGAGCCACCAGGTCACCTTGATGTATGGATAGTCCTCATTAAACAACCACAATTGGGACTGACAACTCAGCTGCTAAGTGACGTGGTTGTTAAGTGAGAAATCATGTGACTGTGATGTATGATTTTAGTGCTGGCTTCTCCATAGACTGCTGGGCACCAACCATAAAACAGACAAATGACAATCATGTGACTGTGGGACAGTCATAAACACCTAGTGGCTGCAAAGGATCTGAATCTCAATCATATGACCCCCTGGAATGCTGCAATGGACATAAGTGCGAGACTGACCGTAAGCTTCCTTTTTTCCAGAGCTGTGGTAACTTTGAACGGTCTCTAAACAGGGCAGTTGTTAAGCAAGGACAACCTGCATGGCTTCTGCACAGGAGGAAATGTTTAATGTGCTCCTTGCCCTTTCTGAAAGTATACATCTCTGACCCATGTTTAGTGTTTAGCTCAGTTTCCATTCTGAATTTCTAGATCTTTTAAGAGAAATTCCTAAACCAGTTACTTATTAGCTGAATGTGTATCTGTCTCAGCATCAAATAATGCTCAAATTAGCCTGCATCAAAAATGTCATAAATAGAATAAAGCATCAGTAAAGTACATATCAAAAATCATAACAATAAGTCAGATAATATATCAATAAAAATATAAACCAACCAATCAGAGGTGGGATTAAGCAGGTTCTCTCCGGTTCGGATGTACCGGGAGCAGTGGCTGCGGGAGGCTCTGCCTCCCTGCCCTGATATAATGCGCGAGCATTGCGCATGCACAGAAGATCGTACACATGCGCAGACAAGCTGTTTGCACACAAAGCGAGCACGCACGCCCACTCACATTTGCGAACCGGTAGAGAAGGTAAGCGAATCCCACCTCTGCAACCAACCATGTGTTAGCAAGCTTTCTCAGATACTACAGCCAGTGACTACCAATCACTGTATATATTGCAGCAATTGCAAAGCGAATATACTGAAACATACAAGAAGGTTGCAAATGAAGCTGATTGCTTTGTTGTATAGGTTGTGTATACTTGGGACTCTGTTTTTCTATTTATTGTTATATTCCTCAACTGCTTGGTGTCTGTTTCTTCTATCCATATTTACTCAGAAATTTACCAGTCATATTAGTCTCTGTTAAGATGAACTCACTCACTCAGGTTTGGTCCTCCATATGTACTGTATATCTCCTGTGAAGTGCAGTTGTTTACAAGTTTTCTTTCTCCCAATTATTATATAATTTTTGCTGATGTTGATATTCCTTTGATCTATAGTTATGTCTAATTATTTATAGCTAATAAATAAAAGAAATAGTCCATTAGTATATAGCCATATAGCTTTAATGGTGAGCTTTTGAAAGTTTTCTTCATCTTTCTTGTGTATGCAAATTTTTAAGAAATGTGTTGCAGAAGCTAAGGCTGATACTCTGAAATTAGAGTAAACCTAGAAGTAGCTAGATAATAGAAAGAACAAAATCATGCTGAAACTCCTACTTGTACTGGTTTTGGTATTACTATTGGTAGTAATTTATGAAAGGTTACATATTATCTCCAACTACTACAGCAATATAGTTAATGATTAAGATCTCGGGTTTGAAGCAGTGAGAGCCATAATCAAGTCTTACTCAATCACAGGCTTCAAAAGGCCAATCATTTTCTATCAGTCCAACCTATCTCACAATGTTGTTGCAAAGACAAAATAAGTGAACCCTGATCTCTATCCTAAGTTCTCAATTGGATAAAAATATACTAAATGTGTCTCTACACCTGATCACTGATATTTTAATTGCACTGCTTTGTATACATTGATATATTCCATTGATTTCAGCTGGTACTTTCTTGTCCATTCTTCTACTGTAATTGCTCCCAAAAGGGGGTTTATCTCTCCCAATGTAGATAAAGATCACAATAAATCAAAGATTACCTTCATAATTGCATCTAAGGTGAAAAGATGAACAGAACTGTAGCTCAAGGTATAATATAATTCTTTGCTGTTCTTTCTCGTCAGAAAAAAACTGGAAGTATTTTTGACCGGTCACATACTACTTGTAAATCTTGTATTCTGTATGCTTTCTCTTCAGGAAAAAGGGAATACTTACATTAAAATGAAAGAACCCAGGGCCTCGGTTAATTCATCAGAACATCAGTGTCCTTCCATGAGTTGATAGAAATGGATTGCTGTAGATCAGGGGTGTCAAATTCCTGTCACATGACATATTGGGACTTCTTTCCCCTTCGCTAAATCAGATGTGGGCGTGGCCTGCAAATGACGCATCTGGCCGTGGGCCAAGAGTTTGACAGCCCTGCTGTAAATGTATTGCTGAAGACCTCCCTGTATTATTGACCAGGAAGATAGCAACTTCCAGGCCAACTGCACTCAATTTGAAATCCTTGGGGTTATCAGAATTACTGTGGACTTTGTTAGCTCCCCATGCTCACAAAAAGACTATCCAAGATGTCTTTGGTGATTTGAGGGCTTTCGCCTGGTTGTGCGTCTGAGGTTTCTCATTCCCCGTTACAAAGTTCCTTGGTACATCTGAATTAAAGGTTATCGAGCAAAGTGGAAAATATTTGATTCTTGATAGAGGAGCAGTCATGCTTTGCCCTCTTTTTATAAGGCAGCTTTTGAAATGTGATGGATCTTCCTTAATCAATGTACCGGCATCAATGTACTATCTTACTTAATCAATGTCCTGAAATACAAATAATACCTGGGTTTGTATAACTGCTGGTTAGTGTCCAGTGGTACCTTTAAAAATAAGTTACTTTGATCCAGCATGAATCATTACTTTAAAAAGTGTCTGTTTCAAGAACTTTGGTTTCTGTTATTTTTCACAGATGCTGTGATGTTCTCCAATGTCTTATTTATTTTGCCTTTTTTCAACACTAAAGGTCTTGAGTTAATTATTTATTTATTTGCAAAATACAGAAAATCTGCAATATTTAGTTTTAGTTATAGACAAGATTGTCTAAAGGCTTCTCGGGTTCATTTACAATGGTGAAATTGTCAATGAGTTAATAGAAATTTCTGCAGTAATCTCTACAACATTTTGCAATACGACGCAAAAAGATTTAGTAGAACTTTTAGCAAGCCTAATAAAGGAGAATGTGTCACAAGTGAATAAATAAACTAGATCTAATGCAAATATAAACTCAGGGAAACCTGCTTAGAACAATACCTGATTGTGCCATGTTAGAGATTTTGAGATGGTGTCCATAGGAGGTTGGGTGAGATGACTTTTAGGCTCCCGCTACTTATACTCACTTTCTGTGAAGCAATATCTGAGATGTTGAATGAATAAAACACTGTTTACTGCTTAATCATTTGTTTAATTTACCAATGTTTGTTTGCTAATTTATCAATAAAATGTATTCATGACTAATTCCACATGGAGAAACCATCAGTTCTTTTGCCCTGATGGAAACTGGGTGTTAAAAAAATTTCTGGCTCTAATTCAGCCTTTTCAAAAAAAAAATCTTATTTTAAGAGAAAACAAGCCCATTCTAAAGACAGTGTGCCTTTTAGAGTTTTCGGGCTGTTAGAAAAATCGGGAATTCTGCATGCAGTGGATGCAGTCCTTTGCCAAGTCAAAAAGTTCCTTGTTTCTTTTGTGGTGTGCTACCATGGACAGCATAGTGATATCTTAGTGCTTTCCATGTACAATTGGGAGCTTCCAGTAGTAGCTTCTTCGTTGTTTTAAATTAATTGATTGATTACGTATAGTCAAGTCAGTGCCAACTCTTAGTGACCACCTAGATCAGAGGTGTCAAATTGGCAGCCTGTGTGCCGGGTGCGTCATGCACAGGCCAACAAATTGGAAAAATGCCACAAAACATCATGTGACGGCAATGTGACATGGCGAGTTTGACATTCTGTGACCTAGATTGATTTTCACTTTGGGTTACTCCCTCCAAAATGAAAAAAAAATGGACGGAAAAACACGAATGCCTGCTAGCTTTAACAGAATATGCTTGCATTGAAAGATGGCAGAACTATAAATAGTGCTTTGCAGTGTATCAATGTCATGTTTAATTCCAATTCTTATTTTTTTAATATATATATATATAAAAGAAATCAAGTAAGCACTGAGTCTGATTAGCACTGAGGAAAGTGTCTCTGTGCACGCTCACCATAGCGGGCACCATGTTTAGGGCTCAGGACTCTTCAAAAATAGATGAGAACGTTCTCCCGAACCGGTAGTAAAAATGCTACTGTTTCACCTGAACCGATAGTAAAAAAAATGCTTTAAAAAGGTTTCTAAAAAGTTCTGACGATCAGCTGTGTGACAATCAACTGTGCCGCGCAGTCATCGGAAGCTTTTTTTAAAAAAAATTAAGCATTTTTTTTACTGCTGGTTCTCCCATGCATCTATTTAATGCATAAATACATTAAATAATGAATTGCTTGAGACAATAAAATTATGGATATATATGCGAGGAATCAAAACCACTAGCACACAATTCACTGTAATCTTTAAGCAACTGTTTACCAAGAAAAAATAGAATTTAAATTTAAGAGTTTTTGTGATACACGAGAAAAAACAAAATAATAGTTGAAGTTGCTGATATGTAAGGTGACCAATCGCCCTCCTTTAGGGAGGACAGTCCTTCTTTTGTAAGTTCTGTCCTCCCTCGAAAAGTGTTCTCCTACATGTCCTCCTTTTCGATATTTGAAGACTAATCTGTTGCGCGTTATGTGACGTATTTGTATTTGACATGACAATTCGTCAAGGCTCAGTATAGTGCGGTATAAGACGCGATTATGAGACGCATGTGCTCCACACGGGAAACTTGAGAGAGAGAGCCACACGCAAGTGGCTTTGTTTACTTCTTACCGAAAATGACACAGCACATAAGCGCGCAGTAGACTCACGGCACGTCGGCAATTGAATGACTCACGGTAATTATTTCTTCCTCAGTGAATATTCAATTATACAAAGGTAAGTACAATTCACGTTTTGTTAATTCATTATCTATTTAATAATTTCCAAATATGTATAATTTTATTTACAAGTTTATACAACCCTGTTGTCAACAGAAGTGTAAAATAATTTAAATTTAAATTTTAGTGAAGTTTATTCGCTTATGTTATTAAAGTTTCAATTGTAATAATTAATTTTATTTATTCATAATGTGCTTGCATCGTTCGTGTAGCTTTATATTTTATTTTAAATTTTAAATTTCATTAGGGATGGAAAAATCAAAAAAGAGGAAATGCTATTTCAATGATCAATTGAAAAAGGAATTTCCATTCCTTATATCAAAGGAAGATGCTATTGTTTTCTGCAATATTTGCAGAGGAGAATTTTGTATTGCAGTTGGGGGCAGCAGAGCAGCTATAATGAAACACTTGTCCACCAACAAACATAAGCAATCATTAGATGCATCAGCTTCCAGTCGTAAAGTAACAGGTTTTTTTAAAACTTCAGATTATTCTGAAGATGAAAAACAGCTCAATAGAGGGAACATTTGTATTTCATACCATAATTCACAATCAAAGTTTTCGTAGTATGGATTGTACAAACTAGTTTCACAATGCTAAATTTTCATGCGCCAGGCTATTAAATGCGAGGCTATTAAATCAGTATTTAAAAATTACTGCAATAAAATACTTACAGCAGACTTGAAAATTGCAGCATTTGATGCATCAAATTATAATGAAACCAAATTGTATCCAACACTAGTAAGATATTTTAATGTTACCAAGGGGATTCAAGTAAAAATTTTAAATTTAGAATCCATTGCGGGTGAAACTGCTGAAATTTTGTCAAACCATCTATACAGAGTAATAAATGAAACAATTTGAAATCCAAAGTTGTTGCACTAACAGCTGATAATACAAACACAAATTTTGGTGGGCGAAGATGCAAAGGGGTGAATAATGTGTATGTAAAATTACAAGATTTACTCCAAAAGAAAATACTAGGAATAGGCTGTAATGCACATATTTTGTCAAATGCAAACAACACGGCCTCATGTGCTATGCCAATTGATGTAGAAGTAATAATAACTACAATTTATTTGTATTTTAGTTGTTTTACCGTTTGTGTGGCTACTTTAAAACAATTTTGTGAAGAAGCGAATGTTGAATACAAAAAACTTTTAGGATATTCAAAAGTTAGATGGCTTGCTCTAGCACCTGCTGTAGAGCATGTTCTACAATTATTTGAGCCTCTCCGTTCATATTTTTTAAGTTTAGACTAATGTCCTAAAATCCTGGAATTGTTTTTCAATAATGAAATATCTGAGATATTAATGTATTTTGTACATAATCAAACATCTATTTTTCATAAAACGATTCAAAAGATTGAAGGTGAACATATTTCAGCTACAGAAGTTAGTCTTATTTTGAATGACTTTATCCTTCAATATAAATCTAGATTTGAAGATAAATTTCTTCCTTTAATTATAAAAAGAAAATTGTCAGACTTAGAGGAATTAAATCCGGGCATAATGGAAACGTTTATCAAAGAAGTGCAGAATTTTTACCAAACCTGTTTTCAATTTATCGAAGAATGGTCTGAAACAAACATCACGGGAAATAACAGTTTTCAATGGTGTTTTTTGACTTCATTGCAAGTATATTGGACAGATATTGAATCTTGTGTTGAGTTTTTATCTAAAGAAATGCCAGACATTAAAATAGACGACAATTGTCTCTTTGAAGAAATTAGAAGACTGAAAGTATATTTAAATTCTGAAAAATTAATACAATGGAAAATCAACACGTTGAAATTGATAGAAGATGGGTGGATATTTTCAGCTATTTCAAAAATGAATGTATTCCATGTGAAAATTTATTTATACTTATTCAATTTATGTTGTGCTGCCCTGGAACTAATGCAGCAGTTGAAAGAGTTTTTTCAATTGCCAATGATTTTTGGACAAATGAGAAATCGAGATTGAATGTTGATACTCTAGCTGCAGCACTTGCCGTAAAATTCAATATGAAGGATATTTCTTGTTGAGATATTTCCAATATATTGTTAGATGATACATTGACAAAAATATTAATTCAATGGAAAAGTACTCATTTAAATAATAATTAATTGGCATGTAAGCATAATTACAATATACAATGTTACAAATGTTTTTATTATTCATATATCATTTTAGTGTATTATTATTACAATGAATAAAATATTTCCTTTATTTACAATATTTTTTTCCAATTTATTTGTCCTCCTTTTCATTGTAAAAAAGTTGGTCACCTTATGATATGTGTATAGTTCAGCAGACTTTGCCAAATAGCTAAATAGAATAGAGACAGCACTATTAACACTGATTAGTATTAATGAATTATTTTGAAAAAGTTTTTCTAGATAAGACATCAGTCTCTATTTGCTAGTATATTTATTGAGTTTGAAAGAAATGCATGGCTAATAGTTAAGCAATTCTGTGTAAATAGCGCCCCTGTTTACATAGGGAAAATAGGGAAAATAGATCTTAATGCAGAATGGTTCACAGACATGCTAAAAATCATATTTCACTGCTCTCTTCTTTAGTAAAGATAACTTATGATGACATATCATCACCATTATTATCATGAATCAGTGTTATCTGTTCATCCGGCAAATTGCATAGTATTTTTTAATGATAGATGATAATGATTGGAGACTCTGATTGAGCAAAATACATCCTCTCATTTTCACCTTAAACGTGGATACATTTTCTAGTCAATTTGATTCTATTGAATCAAAACTTTTTAAATCAGATTATTATTTTTAATTTTTGTGTTTTCAACACTATTTCAGTGTATTCAAACTCATTATATAAGATCATAGTCTAGTTAATTTATAAAAATAATTCTAATAAAATAATGTACCATCTGAATCTTGGTTACTTCCATTCTTCTTTATCAATGTAGGCTTCATTTAAAAATAATAATTTTGAGATATCATAACATTTTGAAGTATTATGGCTAGTTCCTTGCCTTTTGATTGGAAAGTGTCAAATTCTTACATTCATGATAATATTGCTTTTATATGCATCAAATAGTTACCAAAATAAGCGGGGAAGAAACCAAGAATAAAACTTAAAATAATGCAAGACATACGGGAAAGAGGAAGTTTGAAAATGCCCAATTTAAAATTATACTATAAAGCAGTAGTTTTAACAACAATTAGTGATTGGATTAATTTAACAGAGGATAGAATTCTGAATATTGACGGATATGATTTGGTATATGGTTGGCAAGCCTATTTAATATATGATAAGAAGGTGGATAAGACTTTTAAAAGCCATATATTAAGGAATGCCCTATTGCATGTCTGGAAAAAATACCAATATAGGTTAAATGATAAGATACCTACATGGGTAGTACCCAGACACGCTATAGAGAATATAAGTATAGAACAAAAACAGGATGTAATTACATACAGAGAACTTCTTAATATAGAGAGAGGTGTACTACAGTTAAAGCCTCTGAATGTACTAAGAGAGGAAAGGGTAACTCAAACCTGGTTCCAGTATGGACAATTACAAGCTAGATGGAAAAAAGATCAGACAATTGGTATTACGCAAAATGAGGATAGTCTGGTAAAACAAATTAGGGACCAGAGTCAAATGCACATAAAAAGGTTGTATAATATACTGATAGAAATAGATTCTGAAACAGAGTTAGTTAAAGTCTGTTTGATAAAATGGGCACAAAATTTCAAAGAGCCAATAATGATGGAAACATGGGAAAAGATTTGGGTAACAAATGTAAAATTTACGCAAGCTCAGAATTTGAGAGATAATTTTTATAAGATGTTGCATAGATGGCATTTAGATCCCAAAAATTATCTTGTATGTATCTGAATTTACAACCTAAATGTTGGAGATGTGATTGTGCTGATGCTACGTATTACCATATATGGTGGACTTGCAAAAAAGTCAAAGATTTTGGATAAAAATATGGTGGGTTATTCAAAATATATTTTAAAAAAGGATAAAGTTCACCCCCCTCCCCCGTTTTTTTGTTAGGTATAATTACAGACTGTACAATTACAGAGACTAATTTGATTTTGAACTTAACGACAGCAGCAAGATTGTTGGTGGCGCAGTACTGGAAGAGGGAATAATTGCCTACTATTCAAGAATGGGCGCTAAAAGTAATAAATCTAGCAGAGATGGCCACAGTCACAGCATACTTGAAGGACCACTCAGATGAGAAATACAAGTTCGAATGGAAAAGATGGATTGACTATGTTCAAAATAAATATCGGACTAAAAAATTTCAATTAGCTTATGAGTGAAGGCATAAGGAATGTTACAACTTACCTAAAGTTAGCATAACAAAAGGGGAATTAAAGCACAAGAGGAGGTAGGATGTCGAATTCAGTTAACTTATGTTAGCATATGATTGTTAAATGTTTATACCCTGTATTTTGCTCTGGGAGGTTGGGGGGAGGGAGGGGGGAGGGAGGGAAGGTGAGGGGGTAATATTTGTAAATTTTATTAAAACTTTTAATAAAAAAAATAGTTACCAATAAAATTATGAGAGTTAATTGAAAAATAAACTAAAAACCTTTTGGTTTAGGGTATGACTGGCTCCCATGAATAGTTTGTACAAAGAGGTAAAAATAAATTATAAAAAAAGTAATTGTCATTGATATGTTTATGTCAAATATATTGGAAAAATGGAAACGCCCAGTCAAATCTTAGCAAACAATTTATAAAAGAAAAAAAGGACAATAATTGTTGCAATGGTTAAAAGTGAAGAAGATAAATTATGTAATTCCTCTGAACTGGAAATTTTCAGTTTTAAAATTCTACTAATATCTGGACAGCCAATCTGAAAAAGATTTTCATGAAGAGATAGAAGCTATTGTTGCCAAGATATCTTTTGAAAAGTGCAGATGTCTATTAAACAGAATTATCTATTTTTCAAATTGTATCTGTTGACTAGTGTTAAATTTTAGGTAAATCTCCTTAGTAGATATTCTTCTTCTTGTCCCCACTGTGTACATTACTATAGGATGCTATTAGTTAGTTGGATTAGGTCTCTATTCATGGCACCTTTAGTTAGTCACTGTTGAGATCAGAAATAGTTCTGTTACTATTACATCAACTTGAAAATTGTATTAATCTTTTTCTAGAAACTGGCATTTTGATCCTTTATCTAATGGTAAGTTGTTGGTGCTATCCAGTGAAGCAGTTGTCAGAATTACTTTATGGAAAATGTGGATGGAAACCAGGATTTATACCCTGAAAAAAATGGAATTGTTATTATTATTATTTGCTTTAAATTGAAAGTATTAATGACCTAGGAGACTAGCTGGCCATATTTATCATTCTATCTATTGATTTCCCATTTGGGACCTGCATGTTCAACTTCAAAACATCTAATCTGCTACAAATTATTATTAAATCCTTTTTATTTATTTATTTTATTGTTACTCTAGATCAGGGGTGTCAAATTCAAGGCCCACAGGTCGGATCCACGGTGCCTCTGCCGATGAAAACAGGCCAAAAATGGACCACTTGGGGGTCTTGGGAGGCCCGTACTGCAAAAGGCCATGGAGAGTGAAAACAAGGCATGGGGGTGCCGCATGAGGCGTGGGGGGCCTGCGTGCACCCCACCCTACCACATTTTGGGCAGTAAAGTGCTTCAGGAGGCATCCGTCCTGTCTCCCCCTGCTCTCTGCAGCCCATGGAGGAGAACTACAATGCTGATCCAGCCCTCAAAGCCAGTTTGACACCCTTGCTCTAGGTAGTTTAAATAAAGTACAACCAGGATATACCATATCTTGGGCCCCAGGCTTGAAACAAAACCAAATTTTCAAGGCCTTATAGGTGGTCAAGAGGCACAGTGCCAATCTAATTTGAAGGGGACAATGTACTAAGAGGCTGAGGCCATGGCAGAAAAGGCTCTCCTAGGTCTCACCGTCAAGACTCCTTAGCTGATGATACTTGGAGCATGCTCCTCCTCATGATCAGGTGAGACAGGTACAAACAATTAGAAGAGGTGGTCCCATAAGTAGCTTGGTCCCCAGCTATGCAGGACTTTAAAGGTGACAACCATCACTGTTAGAAGCTCCCCGTTAGGAGAGCGAATGCGCAGAGAAGCGTAATGAGAGTGGTGTTGGAGAACACACATACCAGCATACAGAGACACTGCAGTTTAAATAGGTTTTTACTTTCATGGAAAATATAGGTATTCAGAGTTCAATTTACACAGGGTTCAGTCAGTCAGTTATCAATCGAACACAGTCCAGTATCATATAATCAGTTCAGCACACAAAGTCACTAACAGTAGCAAAACTCACAGTAACTCACAATACATCTACCGATCAGCATCTAACAAACAGAGAGCTAACAGTCATTCTGGCTCCATCTTATGGCTGCTTGAGGTAACAGCAACCAATCCCATTACAGCAGTATTTAAAGAAACAGTACTACTCTCATGGCTTATATATTGCTGACCCAACCGTTAGCTTACATTCCTAACAATCACTTTGAATTGTGTCTTGAAGCACAGTGGAAACCAATGAAGCTGAAACAGTGGCGCCCCATACACTGATTAACCAGTACCAGTAACTTCCCTGCTGTAGCATTCTGCACCAGTTGAAACTTTCAAATACTTTTCAAGGGTAGACCTATGTAAAACCCATTGCAATAATCCAATCAGGAGAAAACAAAGGCATGAGTAACGATGGGCACAGCCCTATGATAGTAAGAATTTCATCATTAATCTTTCTAAAGGAATGATAATGAATTAATTAATTTGAGGTGCAAGCTGTAATAATTGACTGGAATAAAAGGATTCCTATTTTGCCTAGATGATAGGAAGACATTTTAATATTAATATTAAAAACTTAAATAATTATTAGATTATATTTTATTCAACAAAAAAAATCAGCATTTTGTATTTGTTAGACTGCTATGTTTTTTATAGAAAGTGCTGGATCAAAGCATGAAGATGTAATAAAAGTACAGGTTCTAACAGGATTGTCCTATCATAGTTCCATTTAGCCGAAGAATTTGGGAAGAAGAATCCAATTCAAGTCACAACTGAATATTTTTGGATATTCATATTCATTTGAATTATATTCATATTTCATGGGAGTCAACACAGATTTTAAAAAAGCAGAATCTCGGGGCCTTCCTTTTAACTAAAAGCCCTACTTGTCAGCATTCTTTTTTTTAAAGTGGGTCTAATTACTCAGTGATGCCCAGATTTGATACTAGTAACCTAAATATATCACTTATAAATCTGATGCAGAATAGTCGTAAATGATTACAATAAAATATGGCTACCATTCATTTCAATGCTTATTTAGAACATTTATGTAAGTGTACTGCATGCATTTGTGAAATTACGCCTATGTTTTGGTGTGGAGTACAAACTTCCTTCCTTCTGCACAAATAATTAATCGAACTCTGTTGATGTTTCCTCTTTTATATTCCATCCCTTAAGCTGCTGAATAAATGCTATACAGTATTTAAGTAGAATATCTCCTGGCCTCAGCACCCCAGAATTTTGACTTGAACGATTTTCACCACCCCTTTCTAGTCTGTCTGTTGGGGGTGGGGTGAGATGAGCCTTTAAAAAGCAACGGCTTTACTCCATTTATCCTGATTATTTGAGATAAGGTGCTTTCCCACAGTTTTACATTGGGTGCTTTTAGCACAACCAAATTTATGGCCCTTTTTTTGCTTTTTATTTACTCTGATATTTGGAAAGCACTTACTTGTGCCAGATTTCCCTAAACAGAATTTCAGAAACATAGGCATGTTTCTCTGCTAGAGTTTCATTTTCCGACATTTGAAAATGACTCACTAGTTCTCTTTTGTTAAAGAAAAAAAAAACATTTAAAGCTTTTTCCTCTCTAATTATTACGAGCTTTAGAACTACAGATGGTTGCTTGGCAACATATTTAGTAGTTTTCTAACTAATTCTCTCCTAGAGAGCATCAGATTAATTTGTTCTTTTTTTTAAGCCAGTGATGGAGTCCCAGTCTTTATTTCATCTATTTCTCAAACCGATACCTGGCATCTTACCAAGATAGTTTTTGAGATACTTTCGGTTGCTTGTAGAGTTGAGCATTTTTTTAAAAAAAATCTAACTTCCTTACCTCCTTCCTTATTTTGTTTCAACCTTCCTTTCCGTCTTTATAAATGTTGGCAAGACCTGCTCCCAACTAACTTCAATATTTTTTTAAATTAAGTCTAACAAAATATTTGGGACCCATAAGAGGGTCACATCCAGGAATTCCCCCAGTTCTCCTGACTCTTAAATTCAGGATATTGTGCTTTTCTCCTACATACAGGAAAGATAAATCAGCCTCAAAGTATTCCTGGATAATACTTGTAGGATGACTTATACATCTTGCTCCAGGTTGTTTTGTTCTGTGCTGATATCTTACGTTGCTAATTCCATTTCAGTTCTGCTGCTAACCTGATTAATGGACACCTGGGCACCTTCTTCAAAAAGAAGATCAAGGTTGGACTTTTTGAGGTCATTAAAGAACATCTTGCCTCTGTTCCTGTCTAGGTGTCTTACTGTGGAAATATGTTGGAAGAATGATTTACCTTGAAATATCTAACTAGGTACATACCCATCAAACATATTGGAAGCAGGCAATACCTTAAAAAATGAACAGAATGGCTGCTAATCCTTGTTCTAAGCTTCAGTCTTACCTACCTTTCTTTCTGTTTATCACAGCTTTCCCTTCCCCTGTCACATGAACCTATAGACTGGAACTCTGATCAAAAGATTTGTCTCTGGGGTTTTCTCCTATCACATTCCCAATGACAAACAAGCTCTTGATATTAATATGTTAGTAATGTTTTCTTTAGAGTCCAACTTGCCTGAAAACCCAAGAAGCCACCATAAACATGGAACTGGAAAGGTGGGTTTTATTGAAATGAATTAAGTGAACCATGGTATAGAAGAAAAGAGGGAATGTCAAGGTGGCATTTTCAAAGTGTATTGAATCAACTCAGCAATGCTGAAATTGCTGGGCCAGCAAAAACCTGGATTATTATAAAATAAAAGCCACCTCTGAAAAAACCTTGACAAAATACTACAGGGACTTTGTTCAGGGGGGTCTCTGAGAATTATAAAATTCTCAATACTCAGGTTGAGCCAAGCCATCACAAAGGCAACAACTGAGGGAAGGACTAAAGATCACCAGTCTATGTCCTTCTTTAAAGGCATTCAGTCACTGGGGAGACGTGATGTATTTATAACAAAATGAAGCGTGGGGGTTGTTATGTTTTCTTATCTAGGCATATTGCAGTTAAAGTGGATTAAACACTATTTACGTGTTCTAATTCTGTTCAATCTACAGAAATAGATGTGTTCCTTGGGACACGCACGAAGACTGCAGCTAGTCCAGAACGCAGCCGCGCGGGCAGTCATGGGGAGTACTAGGTACTCCCACGTAACACCGCTCCTGCGCGAGCTGCACTGGCTACCTGTGGTCTTTCGGGTGCGTTTCAAGGTTTTGACCACCATCTTTAAAGCGCTCCATGGCATAGGGCCTAGTTACCTGCGGGATCGCATCTTCCCACACACATCCCTGCGGCCAATTCGCTCTCACAGGGAGGGGCTTCTCCTGGTGCCGTCCACTAGGCAATGCCAACGGGCGACACCAAGGAGTAGGGCCTTCTCTGTGATGGGCCCAACCCTCTGGAATGACCTCCCCCCCGACATTAGAACCACCACTGACTTCCGCTCCTTCCGGCAGAAACTGAAGACACACCTGTTCCGACTGGCTGGCCTGGCATAATTTTTAACGTCTACCTCCTGGCATATATATTTCCTACTGGTTTTCTAGGGGACTTAATTTTATACACTGGGGTTTTAAATTCTGTATATTTTAAATTATTTACTTAGCAATTACAGTTCTGTCTATTTTTATCCTCCTCTTATTTATGTATTTATCTATTTAATAATTTTAATTGTTTAAATTTTATTTATGATGTTTTTGATATGGACTGTACACCGCCCCGAGTCCCTTTTGGGAGAGGGGGCGGTCTAGAAGTGCTAATTAAATAAATAAATAATAATTTAAAAATTACTGCATATAACAGCAAGGCTTAATTTTCAAAAACATTTTCCAGAATAGAAACATTCCAGTTTGGTCAAACCTAATGAAACAAAGTTCCTTGATATTCTCAAATGATAAATTCTACTACAAAATGCTTTTTTTCTTGACGATCTGAAAATTTCTTAAATGCCTGATAAAAGTTCAATGAATGAGGATTGTGGGAAAATAAGCAAATTTTGCTAATATAGAATTCACCACTATTGTTCCAAGCTGTCCCAAAGGTTTTTTTTTTTCAAGAAGCAACTGGACTTTCTTGTTTTTCTTTGAAGACGTTTCACCTCTCACCCAATAAGCTTCTTCAGCTCTGACTGTGTCCACTTGCCTCTTGACAAACTATCTTTGGGACAACTGTGACCTGGATGACTGAGAATCTCCATAGACATTGTTCAAAGCTGTTTTCATAACCCATATTCATGGTTATTGGAGGCCAGCTTGGTGCAGTGCTTAAGAAGCTGGGAAACCATGAATTCTAGCCTATCTTGGGCACAAAGCCAGCTGGGTGACTGTTGCCAGTCACATTTTCCCAACCTTAAGAAAGCGGCAATGGCAAACCACTTCTGAAAAACCTTGCCAAGAAAACTACAGGGACTTTGTTCAGGGGGGTCTCTGAGAATCAGACATGATTGAACAGTTGGGAAAAAATGTATCACGGTTATTTGCCAGACTTAGCAGGGTGTCTTTGTATCTTTAGATATTTCAAAAGCAAAATGCTTCATTAATTATGTTTTGCAGTACAGAGCTGGAGTACGTGCATTCTTTCAACAGCAAGTGCTTCCCAAGATCATGTATTTGGGAGAATTTAGCTTTCTCAGCCTTCAACCGCTAACACGTTCTTCAAACGCAAAAGAGCTTTTACAGCATTTCCTTTCTAATCAGTAATGTATCCTTTGTTAAGACTGGAAATCTATTTTGGCTTACTTTGACTCCAAAAAAGTTCCCAAAAGAACTTTGCCCCTTTGTATTTTGGATTAACAATTCTGTGCCTATTTAAGGAAATAAAACTCTTTGTTCCCTACATATCATGACTGAGATGCCTTCGCTGTACATTTCTCCTATCTGGTTTTTTTCCCCTTGAACAGGATCAACTCATTTCACTTCCTAATGCTATCCAACCATTTAGTGGCAAATTAGTCACAAGCATTTCAATTATCTATTTCATTTATTTTTCCCTAATAAACTTAAGAGAAGCTTGGCATTGCATGCAGACACATATTTATTTAGGTCGAGAATGTGCAAAGCTCTATCTTTAGAGAGAAGAAAGAATTGCCAAAGAATTTTCCAAACTTTTTGTTGTCTCTCGCAGTACACAAGGATCTAATCTGGGGACAGTTGATAGTTTTCCAGAATTACATGTGCTTGGAATGAGCATGGTTTGTACAGAACTCTCTGTCTCTCTCCTTCGTCCTCCTACCCCTCTCTCTTTGCCATGCCATATGAACATGTTTCCAGAAATGCCTCTTATTATATTATCTATGTTATTGAAATCAGAGCAGCATTTTCTTTTTAAAAAATGGACAGAGTTACAGTGCTTGTAGAAGACAATGCAGGCAAACAAATGGTCAATTGAAGCATAAAGGGGCAAAATGTTTCTTACTTTACCTGCTTGGATGATGAACTGAATTTGCAGGCACGGCAATACATTGGATGACTTTTGGGCTCAACCTACTTCACTGAGTTGTAGTAGGAATAAAATTCAGATTCTCATTTAAACCACCTTAAGGTCTTGTGAGGAGAAAAGGGGGTACTAAATAAAACAAAGTGAATAATGTGAAAATATTGTCCTCCATGGCATATGCAGTTAAATAAAGAAGCAATGGGACTGCATCTTTCCTGGGATCTCAGGATTCTTATATTCTAAGTAAGGATAATTTAAGTCCTTAAATTTGTAAGAATAGAATCTTCAACTTACTTATCTAGAATAAAATTAGCCAGATCATTTTTTGAAGGATGCCAATAGGTTCGCTATTTATTTAAATGTGAATGTTATCTAATAGCAATTACCTCTGGACAATTATGATTAGTTTGGGTTATACCAATGTCTTGGTTAGTTTGTAGTTTATAAGGTAAGGAACCTAATCTTGTTACATTTGGAGGTTTTTTCCAATCCCCTGTTCAATCTTTGAAAGATGCACATGAGCCTCTTTTTCCAAGTTGGTACCCTTCGTGAGCATTGGACTACAGTTCACATCAACTCCCATTATGAGCTACGCCAGCTGAGAATGATGGAATACATCTGGAGATAGTTTATTATTATCTTAACATTGAAATAATTGTTTTCCTTTTAGTTTCCAAAAAACAATTGGAAGTAAAATATGAAATACCGGGATTTGCAGATCAAAGTTGAAGGCTTACCGGGGAGACTTTTTTATACTAATTGTGATTAAGTCTTGTAGCAACGCGTAAAGGATTTCTTCAATATCTGGAAATATTGAATTTATCAGACACCCTAATTTTACAAAAAAGCAGCCAGCTTGGAACTGTCTGTATTCTTAGTCGTTATCTTAATAATTCTTAGCTCCTTGTTAAGGTCTTGAATTATTAAGTTTCCACTAGTCCTAGACTGGCAATCTAACTGTTGATAACCCACACATAATAAATAATAATAAAAGTTACCTAATTTTGTTGCATCTGTTCCTTTCCAACCCTTTGAAGGATGTATACTACATGAGTGTCTTTCCCAAGGCTTGTGCCCTTTATTAACATTGGACTACAATTCACACCAATGCCCATCTTTAGCTACGCTGGCTGAGGATGATGGAATGTATCTCAAGAGTGTGGGGCCAGATATGAAAGGCCCCTTTCTAATCTCATTCTTTCTTCTTCAATCTCCTTCTCCTGATATCACAGTTCTGATCTGCTCCACCTTCTTCTTCCTTTTGCTTGGTCCTCTGACATCGTCTGAGGTGGTTAGGATACATCAGGTCACACCTCAGCCTGTCAGGACACAGTGCTTCCTTTTCTCCAGCCCATCACTTCATTTCAACTTCAAAGAGGTTGCTTTCTGGCTGGCCTTGTTAGGCATAAATAATGACAATGAACCGTGTTGCCTATTCTTCCCCTTTTAAGTTTTGGAAAGCAGTAGAAAGCATCCTCTTCAACCCAGTCAAGCCATGACCAACAAAGACACATGTATTATATGTACATAAAACAAAGTCTTTACCAAACGTGGCACTTCTGTTTTTGCAATAGAATCAGCAAATGCATCCTGTTCAAATCAACCTAGAATTATTCTCATGTCTTGGAGTTTCTACTATAATTCCTATATTATCTACCTCATTTCCATCATAGTGTAATTGTGCATGTGTACATGCGCATGTCTGTAGAAAGAAAGGAGCAAAAATATTGAATTTATGAAAAACCGCATTCCTTGTATGGCTTAGTACCACTGGGCCAGGGGTCGTATTCACTTACTTTCCCTACCGGTTTGCAAATGTGAGTATGCGCAGAGCGCCAGCTTCGCTCACGCATGCCCTGTCCACACATGTGCTTGGCCTTTCACACATGCACTTTGATCGTGCATGCGGCTTGTACACATGCGCGTGGCTTGCAAACGTGCCTAAATAGGACGGCATAGAACCGGGGCAGGTGCGCGGGCCCACTTGCGATTTCCACTATCAGTTTGGGTGAACCGGTCCGAACTGGCTGAATATCACCTCTGCACTGGGCCAATAATTAGCTATGACTTCTGATACTTGGGCTTCGGCTCTGACAAGATCCCATGGCCACTAAACTTTGCGGGGAAAAACCAAGGCTTTCTAGAAGATCAGGAATATCTTTACTATCACTAAATTGGGAACAGAGAGGCAAAAGGAAAGAAGCAGAAAGATAACAAAAATTCTTGGAGGAATATATATTACTTTATTTTATAAATTATTTTCTTTCTATATAGGATTGTCCTTTTCATGATAAACATTTTGCATAACTGCCATAATAAACACCACCCATAGCCTTTCGAACAGAGTGGCAAAGTTGCCAAGGTGTACGTTTACATAAAGGAATGCCAAGGCTATCCACGCCAGCAATTCCTACTGCTGTAATAATATATCACAAAAGTGGATATACTTGAGATTGCAGAAGTAATGGTTGGATGATGCTGTACAATTTTGGCTAGGTTTCCCAAAGTAGAAGTGCAGGCATGCAATACTACAAATCCAGAATTCCGTTGAATACACAAATTGGCTTCTCATGATCTTGCCAGGTGGAATCCATTAGATATTAAATATTGTTATGGACAGAGCAGAATTTACTATGCTGGGAAGGCAATCTTTAGTATTCGCACCCATGAATTCAAAATTGCCGTATAAACACATTTGTGTTTGGAAAAAAAAAGATTCTCATCTTGCACATCTTGCTATTACACTCAAATCAGTTATGTTAAATCAGGCTAGCACAGCTAGTGATCCAACAAGCTGAAAATGAAGTTTCCAAAGTATATATATTGTGGTAATATCAGGTTTTGGTAAATCTCAGAACTAAAGTCCGAGGCAAGCAGCAGAACTCAAAGACAGGCTCAGCATTATTTGTGATGCTTCAAAAGTTGTGCAGACCTACATTAAATTGACAAAAGGCTTGATTTGTTAAGAGCTGTTTCTAGTCCTACTCCAGTACCAAAACAACTATTTCCACCTCCTCACCTGCCCTACATATAGTAGCTGATAGGTTTCAGCCAAAGTGTTTTAGCTTTATTCTTTCAGGAGCACGTTACCTGAATTCTCCATTCTTGGAGAACGGAGAATTTGGAAGGTGTGTCTGCAGGAGCACTCCTAGTCTGTTGCCATTTCCTAACTTTCCTGTTGTGCAGCAGTTGCGCTCTTACCTGGATCCTGAGCCCCTTTGCATGGTCACACATGCCCTAGTCACCTCTTGGCTGGATTAGTGCAGCACACTCTACATGGAGCGACCCATGAAGAATATTCGGAAGATGCAACCCGTGCAGAATGCAACAGCGTGCAGAATTCTGGGAGTTCCTAGCTGATCCCAGCTGTTAAGGAATTGAAAAAGGGAACAAGGAAGAGAACTTTTTCCACTGTGGCCCCATTCTCCTGAAATGTTCTACCACCAGAGGTGAGATCTTTGAACCTTCTGGAAGGGTATTAAACCTGGCCTGGGACCTGAGAGGATCGCTCACCACTGAAGATGGCTGACTCATCTCCCATGCATCTCTTAATTCATTTGTTTCATTAGATTTTAGTACAGTTTTTAAGAAATATTTTACTCTGCATAGTTTTTAATATTTGTTTTATAACTTGTAAGCCATCCAGAATCAATTTGTAGGGGAGATGGGTGGCATAAAAATTAATTAATAAAGAGACCAAAAATCAGAATCACATGCACAATCTTACCTTTGTGCACACACACAGCCTCTCGCTATCTTTCTGTCATGGCCTGTTTCACCATTTGCATCAAAGAGAGAGAAAGAGAGAGGCTGCTGCTAAAGGAATCATTGGATCTTCTCAGCCTCCCTTTTGGAGAAACAACAGAGTGCAGAGTGCCAGATATATGCGACCTATGAAACAAGTAGGAGGTAACTGGGAACTAATTTTATTTGCTGTTTGGCTGTTGACTATTGAATGGCTCGGAAAAAAATTAATGCTTGACTTATGGGCAATTTACCCATATTAAATTAGGGTTCCACATCTACGCTGTGACATAATAGTTAAAGCCCATCAGGACCATTCATGGAAGGAGCGCTAAAAAAATCAAGATGACATCCAGAACTGTGGAATTGAAGCCACACCCTAGTGCTGGGGTGTCCAACCTTGACGACTTTAGATCTTGTGGACTTCAACTCTTAGAATCCATGCTGACTGTGGTGAATTCTGGGGGTGAAAGTCCACAGGTATCAAAGTTGTCAAGGTTGGACGTAGTCATAGATCCATTGTTGCCCTAATCATAGATCCATTTTTGACTTCTTTTATCCTCTCACAGGGGCCCCTGATGCTCATTTTGCTTTCTATTGGCTGATCTTGGAGTACGTGGTAAGAACATCAGGATGGATGGGCCCAACCACAGGAGAGGTGGGTTGGTGCCAGTTCAGCCTGGATCGACCGAACTGGTAGTGGCAGTGGTGGGAGGCTCCACCCATCCGCTCGGACGCTTCTGGGCATGCACAAAAGCTTCTGGACATGCGCAGAAGCATCGTGCGCTCATGGGAGTGCGCCAAAACCAGTAGTAAAAAAAACTAGTAACCCACCTCTGGATGGACACCAATTTGTCAACTGCCTGTTACTAAAAGGAGAGATTTTCTGAAAGGGATTCATAAGATTTTTCCTGTCTTCCTAGCTACAGGGATTTCATAGCAGCAAAGTGAACTAAACCCACCAAAAATGACTTATTAAAGTGCAGAGTGGCAGTTAAAAATTAAGCAAAATCAACCCTCTCTTAGCCCACCATAAACCAAACTGGCCATAGTTTGACTAATTTCAGGAAATAATGCCAAAGTACTGGAACCAAATAAATAAATATTATTTATTTATTACATTTATTGGCTGCCCGTGTTACCACAGGATAATACTGGGTGAATCTGTATTATAAAGAATTCAATTTCAGAGAAGCTGAGGGGCAGACTTTATTTCCGCCATTTTCCTCTACTTTCTTCACATTGCACCCCAGGTCAATATGTACTGTCTTTATTGCCTTTTTTCACTGGAATCAATGCCCAGCAAACAGGCGGCATAGAAGGTCTGTGGAAATATTTTAGTAGGTGAGTTGAATGAAAAGACTTTATCCTGTCTAAATTTGTGGGATACAGCTTCTTCCATTACAGGGCGGAAACACTGCCCTCATTTCTCAGTCTGTAAAATACCACACCAGCTTGGGGTGACTCACAATCAGAGAAACAGAAGTACAATAATTGCATGGTCATATGAAACAAAACAAAAACAGCATCAATAAGTGGAGACAATTGGTTAAAAATAAATGAGGATATAAAGTAACCTCTCAAGACCCTGAATTTTTTGTTTACAGTCTGTTGTTTTTGACTACAAATATGTCTTGAGCTTAAATGGGTTTTACCATTATATTGTCGTGTTACTAGATGGTTTATTCCTCATGGCATCTTAGACTGAAGATGTTCTGGAATATATTGAAGAGAATATACTGGCAGCAGCATTCAAGTCTAACATCAGGGGTGTCCAAACTTGGCAACTTTAAGACTTGTGGACTTCAACTCCCAGAATTCTGGGAGTTGAAGTCCACAAGTTTTAAAGTTGCCAAGTTTGGACACCCCTGTCTAATATGAATGATCCTTGGTGCTTTCTGAGCTTGCTTGTTTTCTTGCAGATGTTTCATTACCCAAACTAGATAGATACTAGCACTGTTAGTTGTTACCTAGTTTGGATAAGGAAAGATTTACAAGAAAACAAGCAATCTGAGAGAGCACCAAGGACACCTCTTTTCAACCCTGAGCTACAAATATTCTCCTTTACTGGAATTCAGACTATAGACTTTGATGAATATGTCAATGAAGAGTCTCAACCATCCAGGTAGACTCATCTGAAAATTGAGTCAGGACCTTGTTTGTTTCAAATGAAGAAGCTATTTGAATAAGCAACGATGCCTTTTGAACCAACAAGAAAACAAGTTCCGTTGCCATAACACAACTTCCAGACACTTTGATGAATGGAAGCACGACTTTTATTCTAGGCTACTCTTTGCCCTCATTACTTTTAGCAAAGAACACAGCTCTGTAAACTTTTCTATAGCAATAATAATAATTTTTATTACAGTCACGGGCCAGCGTCATTTTTCTATACCAAAAATGCATTGTACCAAATCCTTCCATGAAACAGAAGCTCAGTGGCTTGTTTAAAATCATCCCCCTCCTCCTCTCCCATTTTCCATTCCTCTCCCTCCCTGCCAACCCACCCTCATTAGTTTAACTCGAGTTAATTAAGAATAGTAACTGAACTTCAGTCTCTTATGTGTTAAAGCAGAACAATCCCAAACAGAAAGACACAGACACAGCTATGTGGTTTTATTGTCTCAAGGAGACAGAAAACCAGCAGGGCTTCCTTTATCAAGGCCACCATCTTTCCAATACTTAATCTGATGAGTTTAAAAATGCCCTGCAAATACATCATCTAGGAAAACAATCTTTCCATGTTTCCTTTCCCACCCCCAGCTCCCCTTGCCCAGTTTCATCCCTGGTCAGAATGAGTGAATTGGACTGACATGGAGGTGATGGAAAGAGAGAAATGGTCTGAATGTCAAAATGACAATGTATATTACATGGTTAATAGAATAAATGGTATGTGGGTATTTTCATCCCCTATGTCATAAATAAGATGGGGTGGTTTTTTTGCCATCTAAATGTATTTTAGTTTCTTTCCACTTAGTGCTTGCTTAAAGGGTCACTTTCAAGGATCAGTCTTGATAAACAGGGCTCAAATAGAACTCTTGATAATCACTTGTGTGTCTGTAGGCATCGGTGTGGGTGTCTATATGTCTATCTATCTATCTATCTATATGTGTGTGTCATGAATAATATTTTGTCGTGTTGACTGCAGATTCCGGGACATAGTGTGGTGGTTTGCTATTAACGAGGACGTGCATCAGATATACAAACTAACTTTGAAGTTGAAAGGTAAAATTTATTTACCATGTTTATATATGTGTGTGTGTGCATATATGTGTATATATTGTTTTGGAATATGAGAAAAATTGGCAATCATATTCTTAAATTCAAGGTTTTTTGAGCAATCACAGAAAAGCTCTCTATTGTCTATGGGAAAGTTTTAAGAATGTCTTTCTGCTGCAAAGAGCAATGCTAAGAAATTGCAGGGTGTCATTTTGTTTTCAAAATCCATTTAAGTTATATTGAATATGTGATTGATACTTTGCCTCTATAACAGAAAGCACAGAGGGCCAAAATGCAGCAAGAGATATTGTATTTTTGACAAGGAAGAAGACAACAGTCCTTAGCTTATAAAACAGGCAGCAAATTCTTATAAAAGAGTCTTTCTCTTGAAACGTAATGAAACATAGAATTTTCTGCCTTTTGCTTTTCCAAATCTGTAATGACTAAATTGGAAATAAGGGGATTTTTGTGTGGGAGGTGCAATCCACACACATAGCAATCATTATTACTTCAGACGAAGAAATTGATGGACACCTTTTCTTACAAGAAATATGTTTAGATACAGTCAGAAAACTCTGGTTATACTTTTTAAAAGTTATAGATATTTTATATAAGAGGATACTGTAGTTAGCCTGTAAGTAGTTAGTCTCTTTGTTTCATTTTTAAGTTTCAGAGACTGTGCTTTGATTGAAGGAAACATTAGATTTAGGCATGCACCTCCGTCTGAAGAATGTTAATTATTTGATGACTAAAATACAAATATATAGAATGTACCCCAGTAAACACAGCAGGACGTATTTTGAGATAAACATGCGGTAATTATTCTACCAATAGAAATAAATAGATTGAAACAGAACAATTTTCAATATGTGAACTATTGTGTCAATAGTTCCGCCCCGAGTCCCTTTTTGGGAGAGGGGGCGGTTTATAAATTCAAGGAAATAAATAATAAATAAATAAATATTAAAAAAATACAGGTATGATACATTTCTAACTCTATACTACTATACTATTTAGAAATAAGTATTGATAAGTAAAACCAATAAAATTGTTCTTTTGCTAACATAATGGGAAGTTTATTATATTAATTTTGACTACTGAAATGGTTATCCTTAAGATTCTCCAAATTCCACAACGATCTACAAGAGCAATTGCTTCTCATTAATCAAGATATAAATATTATTCAAAAGCTGTAAAACTGGCAATTTGTTAGTGTTAGGTGAAAAATAACATTTACATGCCTATCCTAACAGATTAATGACATCTAATTAATGAATGAATCTCACAAACATTAAGTATATACTTTAAATATTGCGGGTACTAAAATATATAATACTTTGCCGCTTTCAAAAGTACCATCCATTTTGATAGTTTTTTTATTCCATATCAAAATATTTAATAGTGCAATTCTATATGCATTTTCAGAAAGAAGTGTCACTGAAATATTCCCCCCAAAATGGTATCCAACTGCAGCATGTATATGTGTGTTTATTGTCATTTGCCTGTGATTATTAAGTATAAATTTGAATTTTAAGCAAGGCAAACAACATTTACTTATTTTCCTGTCATAATTTACATTTACATTTTGGCCAAATATAGGACAGAAGACATGCTCAGATTATGTTCATGTACACTTATATGCAATTTCAACTAAAATAAAAGATTCTACTTATGCTTGTCTTCTATCCTCAGAGGGTTATGCTGCATTATTTTACCCAAAATTAATCTTCCTGTCCACTTTCAATTAGTATGATTGCTGTCAATATTTTCTTAATGTTGGCAGTACAGAAACTCTTGGTTTTAAACCATTCACTATTTTTCACATCTCCTGCATGTAGTTCAACAACATATCCTATATTAAATTTACACAGTAATCCTCAGTACTCAAATCAAGCCTTCAGTTGAATCTTATACTGTAACGTTTCCACTTTTAAAGGTTTGCTGCCTTTTCATACTTTTTGAATAGTTTTGAATCTTAAATCAGTTTGAATTAGTTGTACACGTTAGAGGTCACCGAACTTAACAAACATTTCGACAGTTCGTTGATATTTGCTGTAGATATTTGTTCAAGCGATTTGCTGTGACAGAAAAATAATTAGTAAAAAAATGTACTAGTTTAACCTTTTCACCAGCAATTATCCAAGTGATTGATCTTTGTAATGGTTAAAGATAAATAGGCTCTAAGTTCTAATGCAAGAATTGTGCAGGCAGATTTTGTGGATCCTCCTCTCATAGATCTATGTTTAGTATTGTTGGTACCCATAGTTCATCCATGGTAGAAACCTAGCATTTTACTCAGAAATAAATCCCCTTAGTGCATAGAGTTTGCATTTCCAGGTTCTTGCCTAAATTATGTAATTTCAGAGTTACTATCCATATGTATCCTCATGTGTTATAGGCAGCTATAGGTCTTCTAGTGTTAGTAAACATTCAAGTACCTTTTAAATCAAAATCCATTTGCCCAGAAGTATTTGGGACGGTCTTGTTCCAAATGTGATTACTGATCCAGGTCAGCAAGTGTCTCTGGAAATGTCATAGATTTAAACAGTTTTTTCTAAATGCAAAGTCAATGATTGTCTCTTCTCAAGACTGTTGGATCCAAATGTGTACATTGATATAGGATTGTTATTCACATGTACAATCTCTCTCTGGTCAAGAATCATTGTCAGCTTCTACTTGAATCCACCCAGTAAAAGATTGGTTCTTTTATCCCAATGTTCCTCATGTTAGAATATTTGTCCTAATACTCTGCTAAAATCTGTCTTCATTGCCCACATCTTAACTGCCTTCTGTGTGATGTCCTTTAAGGTGCTTGAAAAAATAGCAACTGTAGCATATCCCCCCACCCCAATCTTCTCTTTTCAAGGTCAAATATTCTCAGTTCCATCAGTTTCTCTTCAGCCATGTCTATTCCCAGATCATCCTCATTCCCTTTCTTTGAATCTGTTCCATTTGGGATCATTCTTAAACTATAATACTCTGCTGTGGACATAATATTCAAGATGAATTATGACCAATGCAGAATAAAGTATAATTATTACATGTTTGATTGTATCAGCTTTACCTGGAATTAAAGAATAAAGATTCCAGCTTTAGTAGACATGTATTATTTATGGGCCAGGGTATCTATTTCTTCCACTTTGGTATTCTAGAAAGGCTACAATTTATAAAATAAGCGTATTATAGATGATAAATCGTAGGGAAACACAAATGGCTAATTTATCACAAGTTACTAGAATTTTGTCAAGGAAAATGTAAAATAAAATCAAGAGAAGAATTGGTAGCAGAGAGATATGATTGTCAATGGTTCAACAATGGATAATTACTAGAAATATTTAAAGCAGACAAAAGAATTTGTGGTTCTGAGCATTGTACATCTGCGTTTGAAATAGAATGGTGTACAAATGATGTAATTGCTAAAATGTATACTAATTGCAATTTGAAACGAAAGAAGAGCAAGTGAAAGAAGGATGATAAAGTAGGCTAAAATGTTGGTTACGAAAAACTGATGGAACAACACAAAAATATGTGTCTGAAAGGATTGAAAGTTACACCATGTTACAGTCTTAAAGTTAAAATATAAAATGATGCATTGTTGGTATATCTCACCAGAGAAAATGTTTAGAATATATAAATTTATACTGGGAATGTGAGCCACAAAAAGACACATTTTAAAATCATGTTTAGAGGTTGCATTAAAAAAGCTAAAAAATTCTGGATTCAAATATTAATGAAAAACACCATTGATTCAGAAGATTTTGGAGATTAATATGACAGCTGAGACCAAAGATTTTTCTTTCAGCATTGATGGATAAATAGTTGGGGGGAAAGTTATGGAATTTTCTGTTTGTACATGATAATTGCAAAGAGATTATCATATGCACAAAGATGGAAAGAAGAATGGAAGAATGGTTGGTGAAAACGGTGGAACCTTGTCAGATAGCTAAATTGATTTCCTTCAACTGAAAGCTTTCTGGGCATTCAGTTCTCATAGTCAGTCATATTGCTGACTGGAAATCCCTTAGAGACTTTTTTGTAGGACACAAAAATGGTGAACATATCCATATTTATGGTTTTGATGATTAGAGATGATAGATGGAAAGAAGAGGGTTATGCTGTAACCATAAGGTAAGAGGTAAATTACTTATGACTACAGTTAAAAGATTGGTACTTCTTAGTATCTTTTTTCTTTCTTTTCTATTTTATTTTGTTCTTGCACTTTTAGCTTTAACGTTGATTTCTTTTTTTGTTAGTTTTTCTTAGTTTATATCCATGTGCATTAATTTTATCTCCCTTTTAAAAAATATTTACTAAAATGTATATATAAAGAAAGATTTACATAATTTGTGTAGACTCAAGGTGGCTAACAATCTATATAAAACATAAATCGCTGATAGCAGTAAGCATAGGTAAAAGATCCACAATGAATCATGCCAAATGTAAGCAGTTTCAATAACCATTAAAGCCATAACTTCTCCAATAGCTTTAAAATTAAATATTCAGACTTCCACATAAACCCAGAAGTAGCCAAGAATTCATATATTGTGAATACATTAAGGATGAACATCAACCACAAAATTCTTTTTTTAGCGGTCTCTGGAAGCCCCAACGTAGATTCATCTAACATCCCAAAGCAAGGTCTTCCATAAGCAGGAGGTTGGACTAGAAGACCTCCAAGGTCCCTTACAACTCAGTTATTCTATTCTATAATGTTGATTCCTTACAGAAAACATTATCTCCTCATCTGAGCCCCTTTGATCTAATTGAAATGCTGCATAAATCACAGAATAGAAGGGTTGGAAGGAACCTTGGAGGCAGTGGTGAAATTCAACTTTTTTTTACTAGTGGTTCTGTGGGTGTGGCTTGGTGGGAGTGACAGGGGAAGGATACTGCAATATCTCCATTCCCTCCCCACTCTGGGGCCAGACAGAGGTGGCATTTGCCGGTTCTCCGAACTACTCAAAATTTCCGCTACCGGTTCTCCAGAACATGTCAGAATCTGCTGAATTTCACCCCTGCTTGGAGGTCTTCAAGTTCAACCCCCTGCCCAAGGCAGGAATTCTTATTCCACCCCAAATGGTTGCTCAATCTTTTCGTGAAAACCTCCAGCGATAAAAGCACCCACAACTCCAGGATATAAGCTACTCCATTGGAAAATTGTTCTCACGGTCAGAAAAATTCTCCTTAGTCCCAGGTTGGATGTCCCTTTAATGAGCTTCCACCTATTGCTTTTTGTCCTGCCTTCATGCACTTTAGAGAATATGTCAATCCCCTTATCCCTGTGACAGCCCCTGAAGTATTGGAAGACGGCTATCTGGATATGTCGATTATGGTTCAAGAAAAAAAGTCCTGCAAGTTCTTTGGTGCCATACCATATGTTTTTATGTTTTATATGTAAGTCAAAACAGTGTGGTTTTTTTTAAACCAAAGGTCTGTGGACAGCCAATCTACAGATCCTTAAGGTGTAATGTGCTGCTGCTGATTAATACTGACACTGAGTGGACCTCTTTTTTTGCTAGTATCTGAAATACTTTATTTTACAAAAATAAAGTAAGTAATGATCATTTGCCTACACAGGTAGTCCTCAACATACGATCACAACTGGGACTAGAATTTCCACTGCTAAGCAAGGAGATTGTAAGCGAATCCTGCTCAATTTTATGAGCTTTTTTTTTGCTGCACACACATACAAAATCATCCCCTTTCCCCCCTCCTGCCACCAATGCCACTGTCTCCGCCAGTCTGCCAGAAACGTTGGGGAACACTAATGTAAATCTAAGGATGTTGTGATAATAAGTTGAAGGACTAGTCATAAGGCACTTTTTCCAGAGTCATTCAAATAGATGTAGGTAACATTCAGTGTTCAGGCTAGCAACTTTGGTGAAAGGGCCTATGTATGCCTATATATATAGCATTTGTGCTAATAAATAAATAAAGGGAGACTAGTATAGATCTATTTCAAGCTATTTAGCTCTCATCAGCTAGCCAGGAAAGCTTGTGGCTTAGTGGCTAATACAACTGTCTAAAATGTAAAAAACAGCCCAGGTTCAAATCCCAGCAAGTATATGGCTAGCTGATGAGAGCTAAATAGCTTGAAATAGATCTATACTAGTCTCCCTTTATTTATTTATCAGCACAAATGCAACACAAAAATGGTTTCCTGCCTGGAAAGGCACCTAGGGTGGAGCTGAAAGGCAAAAGAGAAGCAGTATGCTCCCTCCAATATTTGGGCATACCAGCTGGTTTGACATAACACAACACACACACAAAACATAAGAAGAGAATATTTGTAGCTCAGGGTTGAAATGAAGGGTCCTTGGTGCCCTCTGAGCTTGGTGGTTTTCTTGCAGATGTTTCATTACCGAACTAGGTAATATCATCAGTGCAGAAATGCCTGCAAGAAAATCACTGAATTCAGAGAGCACCAAGGATCATACAACCAAATAATTTTTAAACAACAAAAAAAAAAAACTTGTACTTTGGAGATTTATGTAGGGGTGTTTTGAAGCTCACCTTCTTTTTCTCTAAAGCACTGTCTCTGTTCACACCGATTATCACTAAGTGGTCTACTCCAAGAAACCTGCAATTAACTACTATTCTAAATTAGTGACTAATTTAGAGAGGTTATGGCAACATGAAATGAAAGCCAAAGAACTGAATTTGAATCTGAAGAAAAAGGAAGTTTTTGTGATGCAGAACATTTAGATGTAAACAGTTGATGATCCACAGATTAATTACCTGGAAATTATTATCAATTCTGTGTTGTTGCTATGAATCGAGGTGTTTGCAGTAGCTTGAAATACCTTTTAATTTTTTTTAAACAAAGTTTTATTGGTTTTTAAAGAAATAAAAAGGAAAGGGGTGATGGAAAGGGTTACAAATTTTGGCAGTTACAGTATGTGGAAGGTGTCCCCTCCCCCCGTACTCATGGTATTCATTTAAACAAAATTCAATACTAAATAGCAATATTTGGTCAGCATATAAATTCAAATAATAGTTTCAATCAATTTATATCAAGCAGATTTTCTTACTCATTTTTGTGATCTGAGTTTTCTTGGTATTGCCCCTTCTCCCCCCGCCAGCAGAGCTCCGGCCCCTCCCGTGTCCTGTAGATCTGTTATAGAATCGTCAGGTTTATCTAGGAGTGCTTTATTTTTTTCCATAAAGGTCTGAGCCTCTATGGTTGTGTTGATTCTAACTCTTGTGTCCTCCCAGAATATTAGCATGCCTTCAGGCATCAACCATCTAAACCACACCCCCTTCTGGTAAAGTTTCTTCGCTAATTGCGAATAATTTTTTCTTTTCTCTCTCACTTTCTTGGGGATCTGTTTCAGAATGGTTATTTCTCTATCTTGGTGAAATACCTTTTAATTTTGATTGCTGAACCCCCTGCCATTATTTCTAGATAGATATATTCTGGATCTGATAATTCATGCACTATTAATTACAAGCCAATGTTGTCCTTAAAGTCAATTGAGAAGCTTCAGCACATACAGAATTGAATAGATATAATTTTATCTATTTTGCTAGATTAGTTCATGTCATTTTAGTTTATAAATCAACCAATCAACCAACCAGAACCATTGATTTAAATGTCTAAGTTTGGAGCACAAATATTTGAAAAAGCACCTCTTCCCATACCAGTTTGTCAGTATCTTAAGATCTTCTACTAGACACTTATTACTGTATAAGAATTCCTTATTGGAAATGTGTTGTGCTTTTTTTAGTACCAATGAGGAGGGCCATTCCGCATCATCTTTTAATTTACTGTATTTTTCGGAGAATAAGACACACCCTTTTCCCTCAAAAGAGAGGCAGAAAATCTGGGTGTATCTTATACACTGAATACAGCATTTTTTTGCCTCCCGAAACCCCACCCTTCACCAAAATGGCCGTGCATAGCCCCTAGGAAGCTTTCAGAGTGCTCCTGGGGGCTGGGGAGGGCAGAAATGAGCAAACAACGTCCCAGGTTTTGCTCAATTTTATCCCCCCCAGCCTCCAGGAGCACTCTATAAGCTTCTTAAAGGCTATCTATGCCATTGTTTGACAAAAAACTGGCCCGTTTTTGCAAAAAATGGGCCATTTTTTGCTCATTTTGGGGGGGCACCCCCCAGGACCATTCTGCAAGCCTCTTAAAGACTATTCATGCCAATTCCTTTGGAAAAAACTGGCCCGTTTTCATGAAAAATGGACCATTTTTGGGAGGTTTGCAGAGTGCAAAACCTTTTTAAAAAAATTTGCCTCTTCAAAATCTTGGAGTGTCTTATACTCTGGTGCATCTTATACTCTGAAAAATATGGTAAGTGGTTGACCTGATACCTAATTTAGACCGTTGTGGTGTTAAAATGTTTCTTTTGAATTTGCATAACATCTTTAGTTTATTTGTATAATTTGGATTGTTTTCTGAGATCAATTTTACTATATCCGTTGAAACAATAGTTCTTGATTGTTAAATGGAATCTACCAGGGTGTAATGAACCAGGGTGGAGGGCTGCATACATAAATACATAATTAACCATGATTTGATTAGGTAGCATCAGGTTTGTCTCCAGGCTTAGTGATCACAAAATATAGATCGATTTTCTCCAGGATGATCTGTCTCTAATCTGGTGTTTCAGGACTTCCACAGAGTCCATCCTTCTTACTGTTAGTCAGCTTCTTTTTCCTTCATTAGAGTTTTCTGGAGATCTAAGGTAAAGGTTCCCCGCACATATGGTCTTAGTCGTTTCCGGCTCTAAGCTCATCTCGGTTTCTAAGCCAAAGAGCCAGCACTATCTGAAGACGTCTCCGTGGTCATGTGGCTGGCATGACTAAACACTGAAGGCGCACAGAGCGCTGTTACCTTCCCATCAAGGTGTATTTTTCTACACACATTTTTTACGTGCTTTCGAACTGCTTGGTTGGCAGAAGCTTGGACAAGTAACGGGAGCTCACTCCATTACGTGGCACTAGGGATTCAAACAGCTGAACTGCCAACCTTCTGATCGACAAGCTTAGCCACTGAGCCACCACGTCCCTGGAGAGCTAAGCCTTAGCAAAATGTGTCAGAAGCAGATGTCTATGGAGATTCTCAACCATCCAGGTCATAGTTGTCTTAAAGGTGCTTTTTTCTTCAAAAGGCAACTGAGTGGTTTTTTTTTTCTTTGAGGAGGAAGAAGAAAACGTTTCACTTTTCATCCAGGAAGCTTCATCGGTTGTGATGGAGGGGGCATTACATGCTCGGCATTACAAGAAGATAGAAAGATCCACATGTGGATTGGAGAACAAACAAAAGTATACGTCATCAAGAGAAAGATAGGACATTAATGTATAAATAAAAGAAGTAAATATATGCAGTAGCCACATCTATTTCCAAACCTGTACAATTTGTCACATCTGCTGGTCACCTTGTTTTTAATCAATCTCCTGGGACACTTGTTAGGATAACTTTATTGTCTCTTTAAATGTACACTAATCAGCATACATTAAAATGAATTTTCATTATATACCGCTCTCAAAGGATCACCACCTCCAATATACACTACATATATATGATAAACAAACAAACAAACAAACAAACAATAAATAAATATGCATATATACAACCCAGTCAAGTCCGGATGTATAATTGTATATGGCAAGAAAAATGAATCTTGTGAGTTTATCAGGCGGATGGCATAGGGAACAAAGCTGTTACAGAATAGAGTAGTCCTGCTAGAAATATTTTGAAGCCTTCTCCCAAAGGGGAACAACAGAAACAGACCGTAAAGTTGGTGTGTAGGGTCTCTAACAATGCTTTGAGCTCTAAGCACATAGTGCTTATAAGCTAGCTTCCTATAATTTTCTCGGCTGTCCTTACCACTCTCTGTATGGACTTTCTATCTGAGGCACTACACTAATATGACTTTAACTCACATTGAAAATAATATTCTCAGATAAATTCTTTGCCTATGTCTCACACTACCAATGGGATTATAGGTAGTTCTTGACTAACAACTATTATTTAGAAACCATTCGAAGTTCCAACAGTTCTGAAAAAAGTGACTTTTGATCGTTATTCACACTTACAACTTGGAAACTGGCATGTATTTATGACGGTTGCAGTGTCCCAGGGTAATGTGATCCCCCTTTATGGTCTTCTGACAAGCAAAGAAAATGGGGCAGACAGATTCACTTAACAACCCATAGTACTAAGTTAACAACTACAGTGATTAATTTAACAATCATGGCAAGAAAGATCGTAAAATGGGGTAAAACGCACTTCACAACTGTTTTGCTTAGCAATAGAAATTTTGGTCATAAGTCAATGACTATCTGTAAAATATTGCAGAGACACAAAAAGTATCTCATATTCTTTGAGGATTAAAAAAAACCAATTGCCAATCATTGCAATTACTATGTAGTTCTAGCACCCAACAATCTGAAATAACCATATTAACAGTGATTTGATTATTTCAGTAGAATTGCATCAGTCTGGTTTTACAGAGACTTCCCTGTTCTTTTCTGCAAGCAAAAGAATGTATGTGAACACCATGTATGCAATTAGGCATAAATCCTTTCCCATGACATGTTTTAACAACATTTTGTATGCTTTGGATTGTATCCATTGGGCTCAAATCAAGGAAAGAGGCGTCTAAGTGACTTTAAAATCAATAGGATTTGAGTCCACAATAATTTTTCCACATTCCATTCATTTCAAGCACATGTAGACGTATCCACCTTTCTAAAATTGTCTTTCCATTTGTTTGGGAAACAGTTACGACATTTCTTGCACAATAGAATTGCTGGCACAATAAAATCTAGTGGTCTTTATATTTTTTTAATAAATTCACAAAGCAGACACCACTATTCTATACATTAACTTTGATGCAAACATTAATTGGAAAACATCAAGTACACAGCAAGGCCTATTACTAATTAGGCAGCCTTCACATAGATACTAATTCCTCATAAAGCTACCAGTTGAAATTAACTGTTCTGCATTAATATCTGCTCTGTATAATTCATCTATTCAGGTAAAATTCATTTATTCGGGTAAAATTAAGATTTCTTGTCCACACTAAGTGGATTGGATTCCAAAACACCTATGCATGTTTGCAGAAGGAAGGGAGGTTTCCCATTATTTCGGTCTTTGCTTAACCTCTTAAAAGTAACAACAACAACAACAACAACAACAACCTTAATAGAAGTTGGAATGATTCCTAATCATTTAATATTGGGGCTGTTTATTTTAACACAACACATAACGTAAAGACCTCTTGGAAGAAATGTCCATCTGGGTTCAGTTGCAAGTGGGGAGAAAGACACTGGAAACATGGAAGCTGCTTGAAAAGATGGTTTAATGATGGACAGGACCACATGCTTTGAGATCTTGGGCAAAAGAAAAAGCACATGGGTGGGAGAGGGAGAGAGAGATTTATACCCTCTCTTGGGTCCTGCCTTGGAGCTTCCTGTTCCTATGTAAATGTATTCTGATTGGTTGTCAGACTCCCATGGAGCCATGCAGGACTAACCTTGTAGTGTCTTGAGTCCCAAGCTTAGTTGAATCTTGCTGGGTGATGTAATCTCCCCAGGGTGCCACGCGATGAATTCGGTTGCTAGATGAGTAGAGGGCTAATCCTACCTTTGTTGGATCCTCATGAGGGCACTTGCTTATGAATAGACCTAGCTATCACTTTATCTCTTAAGTGCTGACATCTGCTGTGGGCTATTGAGGAGAGTGGGGGCTATTAAAAGTGTGTCTGCTTCCTGCCTAAAAAAAACATGTTTCTCCATTTCTCATCCAGGGAAATACAATATTCTGCCTTTTTAATATTTCCTAGAATATTTCATTTTTCTAGGAGAGGGGTGGGTGATAACTTCCTACGGACCAAATGTTTAAGAAAAAGGCTGCAGGCCAGATGTGTCATAAAGCAAAACAACTTTGGGCCAGGAATCGTTGTGTTGAAATGAGAAGGGCTAAGGACAAGGCTAAACATATAAAGCCTTAATATTTTGAGCTGCCACACCTTGCATGGAGTGAGCTCCATAGAACTATGTTTTGGGAGGAGAAGAAAGGAGAGAGAGGAGAGGAGAAAAAAGGAAAAGAAAGGGAAGGGAAGGGAAGGAAAATTTCCCACATACAACTTACTAAAGGGGTTGTTACTTTTTTCCCAAGGCAGAAGTTTGTTCTCAGAACATCCCTTTCTATATTAATCTTCTTCGTTGGGAGGGGGAATACTTCATTTGTTGTATTTTTTATTTAACATATAAATATGGACATTCTTATGGGGAGGTTGGATTTGCTGTTAAGTTTTCTCTGAGCTTTAAGATCTGTAGATTTCAACTCCCAGAATTCTCAGGCCAGCTGGCTAACTCCAAATTGATTATGGCTGATTTAGAAAGCCAAACAGAAGTTGGCCCTACTTAGGATTTAAATGAAGACATCTGGAAGTCTAGGGTTGCAGGCTAGAATGCAACTGTCTTACTTGCAAAAAGTGGCAAACTACTTCTCTTTCATGCAAGAAAATTGTGTGGAAGTGCGACCCACAAACAAGTACAATTCAGCTAACCTTAATGGTTTTTACTCAGCAGAAATTAAATCCTCTGAACTTATCGGTCCTACCTCCAAAATAACCCACACAGCTGCTGTAAAAATAACACACAAACATACAAACCAAATTTTGTGTGCCTAAAATAATAGGCTTTGATCCACAAAAGTTTATGCCATAGAACAGTCTTCCTTAACCTCAACAACTTCTAAGAGGAGTGGGCTTCAACTCCCAGAATCCCCCAGCCAAGTGTGCTGTCTGGGGAATTCTGAAAGTTGAAGTACACACACCTTAAAAGTTGTTGAAGTTGAGAAACGTCGTCCTAGAAAAATCCAATTATTTTCAAGGTGCCGCACAAATGTTGGTTTTATGCCCGAAAACGGAGAGAGAGATAGCTCTTGGAGAATTTTTCTTTTTCTTTTATGGGATACTCCTATTTTTAATGGGCCAGAGTTCTCATCTCTGCAGTTTCTGCCAAAAAAAAAAAAAAGGAATTACATTCTTCTGTCATGCCGCGTTTAGAAGGAAACACGGAAGATTAAATAAAAACACGTGCATTTTGAAATAACTTCAGACCTTCGCAATTGAATGCTTTACATGAGACTATAAACTACTGTTGGGGAAGAGCAGATTATTCGCCGTAACGCATGTCGATTTTTGCCCCTGAGCTCGTAGCTTGCTTTCTTAAGTGTTACATTTTCTTTGTACTTCCCCCTCACACACACACACTTTGCTATGCGGTGGATCCTCCAATCATAGTCTTCCATGCAAATATACTATAGCGTGCTCAGATAAAAAAAGGCACAATTAAACCTAAGTACTCAGAGGGCAAACATAAGTGAACTTTTCTAAAGCCTGCTTTCACCTGTGTTGTAGGAACCGCTCCAACCATGTCAGCTGCAAAGACCTTGCCTGCACCCCTCAGTGATCTGAAGATTCAATATACTAAGGTTAGTTCTATTTATTCTGGCTAACTTTACTCAAACCACGATATCCCCAAATTGTGAATGTCCTCCTCGTTCATGCTGCTATTCTTGCTTCGGCTTCAGATCTGAAGTGACTTGTGGATTTATTCCAGTGCTCTCCTCTGTCATCTATTGGCCTAATGAATCATTCTAGCCCAAGAAGGTATCGCAGAGAAGTGAAACAAGGTTGAAACCGCATTTATATTAACACAAAAGCGTTTTAGGTTTTGTGTTAAATACAGGCACAAAAACTACATGTGAGTTCTTGGAATTGTTCCCTGCTGGCCTGGACTTTTCTGCATGTTTACATTAATAAATCTCACTAGGCCTCACTAGAACTTAAGTGGGAGTAGTGAAATGGAATAAGCATAGCTGTAAATGCAGCTGTAAAAATTCTGGAATGTTGTGATTGTTTGACAATAAACGGTGCAGAAATTATATCCCTGATCCCACAGCTGTCCACTAAGCTGAGGGTTGTGAGAACAGGCTAAAACTTACGAGAGAAGATTTCGTTTCTCAGATCAGCGAAAGGGTGAAAAATAGAATACATTAACAATCAGAAAATTTTGTTGAACCGGGGTTTTTCAGTTTGAATATATGGACCCATATTTGAGAAAGTAATTTTTATCCAAATCAATTGTAAAGAATCTAGATATAGCTGGACAATAAGTGCGTGGAAGCAAAAAGCAACCTCAGAATTACAAAGCCATGACATTCAAGTAAGTAATCAATTATCCTTCACCCAGTTAAACTGGAAAACCTAGAGGTAGGCAGATTTGTACTGCGGTGCTACATGAAGTGGAAAACAATTCACTGTTCTCAAATAAGCTCAGCTTCAGAATGTTACTTCAAGTGGAGCTAATTGGGCCTGAAAACATGAAGTTTGGCTAAGTCCACTGCAATCAAGCTGAAGAAGCTTATCTGTGACAGTTGGCAACATGATCCACAAACTGGTTGAGCTACGAAGTCTGAATTTAAACTAGGGGAGAGTAATTCAATGGCATTCCTCTGATAGGAGATGGATTGATAATATTACATAAGGCTTTGACTTATGCTGTATAGCAGCAGAACACATTATGTAGTTGCTTCATTCCAGCAGAAGTATTTTAATGCTCAGAAACTTCTCCCAATGAGTGGGTTTTTATTATAGGGTGGTGCAATCTTTTCTATGTCCAGTCAGAAGGAAGGAGTTTCATCATTCATGGGATTTAAGAATGAAGTAGGTTTTGAAAAACAATGTAATCTCAATGTCCTAGAAAAAGGAAGACATTCTTTAAGAAATTAATACTGCTTTAGATTCTTGAAGACAAGCTTGGCATATCCAGTCAAGCACTTTGCTATGAACAAGTCTGCCTCACAAGTATCTAGTAAATTCTTTCTCTGTTCATGCAGAAACAGATAAGAGGAAACATGACATATTATTTTGGTTAACTTTTCAACCAGTTCTCTCCCCCCTTGCCCCCCCCTTTTTCTTGCGCAAGACTGATTGATGCAAAATACCTCTGAACTTTAGCCGGTAGCTAGTAGAACCCCCTGAATTTTCAAAGACTGTTAGGTGAGTCTGGAGGGGTGGGAAGAAATTGTGAAGAACAGCTCTCTAATCCAGAAGGAGGGCTCTGCAGAAATCCAGATGTGAAGGGCTAAAAGTGATTCAGAGAATTTCTGGTAGGTGCACTCTCTGACGTACAGTTTGCTCTTCAAGTTTGGATTCTTGCATGGGCTCATCAAGAAGTGTATTAGTTGTCTCTTTGTATTTTTATTGAGCCTGAGTATAGAAGGATCTTGGAATCTAGATCTATCAGAATTTCTAATATTGCATTTGCACATACAACAAGGCTTGATTGTTTAACTTCATCTGGAGAAAAGGTTAAGAGATAATTTTTACTGCGTGTTAAGCTGCTTTTAAAGCAAGAAAGCAAGGAATGGACAACTATGTATTTGATACATCCCTGATTATCTCAAGTCAGGAATGTATATGTAAACCAAAGTTGAACACTCTAAAGTCCAGTTGATTTTAGTGGTAAAAAATTAAATCCAGACGTAACACTCCCACAAAAATAAAGAAGATGCTTTACCTTTGGCTGGAATGTGTCTCAGTTATATAATCATTCACAAGGCCAGTTTAAGAATCAAATCAAGGCACATTGAAGCAATTGGGAAAAAAGGGAACTGACCTCTTTGTTCATTAATATGAAATTACGGCAGCCTCCCCACCTTAAAGCCAGTCCTAGCCCATCTTAGTTATTTTACTTTTTGTGAAAAGCTTGTTGATGTATTTGGTAATATTTCACAAGGTTTTTCCTTAATTAAATGATGTGCATAACCTGCAGGAAAATACTTGAATCCTACAATAGATCAAATAGAAGAGGATGGTTTTATTTTTTTAATGTAAGAAAATTTTGAAGTCTCCCCTGATGATTGAACTCCATATGCTAATGTTATTTCGCTTTTTTCAGTGCAAGGAATTTTAAAGTAATTGTTTGCCCTGATTTAATTTGACAGTTATAAAAAGATAATATATGATGACCAAGACTTCCGCTGTATTCTTATTTTATTTGCTCTGGCACTCATAAGGCAAAAAAAGTCTCCCAAAAGGACAGTCTGCATACTATTATAGTTATGTAGTATATGTCATCAGTTACTGTCTAGATGTATGGATCGTAACTCCCATCATCATTCAGCACAGCCATGAGTTGGATGGAGATGATTGGAGTTGCCATCTATATATCTATAAATCTAGAAGAATGTTCTCTATGATGCCAGAGTCTAAAAACAATCACTTTACTCAAGAATATTGTTTTATAGCTGAAAAACCTAATGCATGCCCAGAAGCAATTTTACTGAGTCTATGAACACTCAAAAGGTGTACAAAATTACTATTTGTTTACTCAGAAAGTAAATTTAAGAGCAACGGTTCCAAGGATCACAGCCTAAAACTATGTCAGAAATTGATACTCTTAGAAATGAGGTGTTCAGCCACTTTATTTAGCCAAACTGGATTTCCAGAAAGTCCAGTTGCTTCTTGAAAAAGCACCTTTGGGACACTTTAACTAGTCTCTCTCTCTCTCTCTGCAAGATCAGTTTCAGGTTTTTGAGGCCTGAGTATAGGTAGAGAGCAGTTGAACAGATGCATGGATCAGCGAATCATTTTGATTCTTCATCTCATTCCTTTTTCAGTTGAATTGAAGTACTGGTCGGGTTAGATGCAGGAAGTGAATCTTCAATGCACGAGCAATAAATACCTGATGCTTTCATGAAAAGAAAATCACTCTTTTAAAAGAAACCCACACTATACCTTCACATTTTAACAACTATCAGATGGACACAAATACCTCCACAATCTTAACCTAAATGGTATTAGATCTAGTCTTGATGAAATCAATAGAATTTAATTTAAATCCCAATTGATCATTTCCACTGAATTCACCAGCACATGTACGTAACTCATAAAAATGATTTTATCCTTCATTCTTTCCATGCCTCAAATTTATACCAAAGGTCAATCAAAAACCTCAAGAATGGTGTGCCTTTTGGTGCACAGATATGCAAAGTAGTCGAAAGAGTTGATAAGGTATCTCTCCCCTAGTAAATATTTTACGAAGTTGTGGCTTGAACTTTAGCAATGGTTATCTAACCTCATCGATCCTATGAAAACTTTTTCAAATTTTCATTTTAAGAAATGCTTCCAATCTTACTTATCATTACTTAGTATTCCGGTTTCAGAGCTTCTGCAAACACATTCATAGCTTCATACGGCACACTGCGCAATATTATTAACTATGCACACAAAGGGGGGGGGGAATGCACTTCTTTGTCACCCTTTATGAAGCTTGAAAGTAACAAAAACATTAATTAGATAAGCATGAAAAGCAAAACGCAAATAGAAGTGTTAGCTGTTTAATTAGCTGTTGAAAAATGTCAAAGGCCCATGGGCTTTAGCTTAATATTGTCCCATCGTTCTTTCTTAAGCAATAAACAATAGCAAACCTATCACCTTCCCTTCTACTCAGTTCTCACGTTTCCTTCTTTATCTATTTATGCTGTATGTTCATAATAATTTAAATTTGCATGAATTCATATGAATCTCTTCAATAGCCTGTGCATTTTCTTTGACATAATATGGCTTTTTAAAAGAAGATTCTCTTTGACACCAAATCAGTGTTATTTTTCATATGGACGCATATTCTGATTATACATTTGTACACTTATTGAGGCAAAATGAATCTGAGCTATATAGCGGCTGTGCGCTTTGCTATATCATCTTGGGAGGCAGGGCAAAGAAACTAGCCAAAGGCATGGTCAAATAAAAGTCAGATGAGCCCGCAGCAGGAATTGGGGCAAAGAAAAAGGCTCAGAAAACACCCTCCCTAGTTTTGGGCTGTAAAGGGGATAATGGTAGAATTGTTTTTTAAGACTTTCAAGATTCTCTTAATATAGCTTTACAATAAAGTAGAATTAGCTCATCTGGTTGTGCTTCCTGTCTGGTCTACCTTTCACATCTGAAAATACCTTACCCCCACCTTACTTCTACTTTCCCCAAAGCTAGAGAAGGTTTCTTTTTAGAAATCTTTCTCCACTCCAACACCTTATCAGACTCAGGGTTCATTTATGTGACTATTGTCTAAGCTGCGGCTCTTCCTCCTGTCTTGTAACACACATAACACACTTACATATACGCTATGCTATGTTATGTTATGCTAAAGGCTTTTCCAAGGGGAAATGTCTACTAGGATTTCTTTCTGTGACATCACATCAGCTCCACCAATGAAAGCAAGAAGAATTATGGTGTCCTGTGTACGTATCAGTGGCCTCAAGAAAGGATCGGGTAAAGAAACCATCAAAAAGAATGAAATTCCTTGGTATAAGTCATACTGAATATTTTTAAAACCACCCATCTGGGATTGAACCTTTTAAATACTAAATATTTTAGGCTATGAGTTCTTCTTAAAGATTTTTCCTCATATCCAAAGTCAATGACTCACAGACTGCATAAGAGAATATCCACGTTTCATGAGGCTGCAGAGAGAAACCAAAACCACAATTAGCAAAGTAAACACTATAGAGGACACCTCATCCTATACTTTCCAGGACTTGTTCAGAGCAAAGAGGGCCAGTTCAGACAGGTGTAGCACAGCTGTTGATATTCTTGCTACCTTAGTTGTTCTGTCTTCCACCTTTCAAAAGAAGGGATATGCACTTGTGCCTTGCTAGAAGTGAATGCAACTGCTTGAAGTAAGGATATTCAGACCAGCCAGGGTTTCTGTGACTGAGAAGCTAAAAAAATTAGGAAAGTTAGGGAAATAGGAATTCAGCCAAAATCGGGAAAAGTAGATGAAACAGAGCATAGATGGAGATTCTCATTCTTCTAGATCATGGTTGTCCCAAAGGTGCTTTTATTGTAAAGGCAATTGGACTTTCTGATTTTTCTTTTAAGACATTTCACTTCTCATTCAAGAAGAAGCTTCTTGGATGAGCAGTAATGCGTCATAAAGAAAAATTAGGAAATCCAATTGCCTTTGGAAAAATATATTTGAGGAACACAAGGAAAAACAGTTTTTTTAAAAAAATGCACATTTATTTGACTCAAAGCAGGAAAAACAGTCTGGGAACTTGTTGGGCTGCTAAATGACAAAGATATGAAGGGGATATTCAAGGACAATACAGAGATTGCAAAAAAGCTGAATAATGTCTTTGCTTCCATCTTTGCTACAGAAGATATAAAATGGACCGAATACATAATCCGAGCCTGAAATCATTGGGCAGCAAGTTGGATTGACTAATACAAACTGAGGTGGCAAAAGAAGATATTCTAGAACAGCTGGAGAGATTATACAGTAATATGTCATTGAGCCATGGTGGTATCTGTAAGCCATGATACCATCTGTATAAGATGATATCTTATATACCACTGTAAAGTGCTATTGCTATCTTCCAGACTTAGGCAGCAACAAAAGAGGAATAGTTTTTAAGATCAGAAGAAGTGCTTGTACCACTTTATACCACACCAATCAGGCCACACTTGGAATACTGCATTCAATTCTGGTCACCCCGATAGAAAAACGAAATTGAGACCTGGAAAGTGTGCAGAGAAAAAGAAGAAAGATCATTAAAGATCTGGAGGCTAAATTGTATGAGGAACAGTTGAGGGAGTTAGCTATGTCTAGCTGACTGAAGATGATAAGGATTGAGGAGACAAGATAGCAGTCTTCCAGCACTTGAGGGGCTGTCAGAGAAAAGAGAGGATTGGCTTAATCTCCAACGCACTGGAGGGCAGGACAAAAAGTAGAAGAGAGATCCAACCTAGGAATAAGGAGGAATTTTCTGGGAGTAAGAACAATTAATCAGCGGAATAGCTCGCTTCCAGAGTTATGTGTGCTCTTTCACTGGAGATTTTCAAAAAATAGACTAGAGAACTATTTGACTGGGATGGTATAAGGCTCCTTGAGCAGAGGGTTGGACTAAAAGACCCCCAAAGCCCTATGATTTTTTCTCTTACATCAGAGAGAGTTATTCACTTGCTGATTGAGCAACGATTTAGAACTTTCCCCTCAAACAATATTAATCCCAAGGACCTGGTGAAGAAGAGACAGTTGGACCCCAGTTTTTTTAATGTCAGTTCTGTGCAAATCTCAGTATTAAAGTTCAGTGTTGCCTATAACACTTAAGGGCAGGTAATGTGTCTCCTAATCTGTTAGGAGTGTATCTCTTATACCAGTTGTTTTACTCAATTACTGTACATTGCCCCAGAGCTGCATTTGGTGATATGGGCAGCTGTAAAAGTTTGATAAATAAATACATACAGGGGGAAGGGGTTCCATCTTCTGCTTGTGACTGTTGGGTTGGTCACTGTCAGAAGCCAAATGCTTGATTCTGACAATCCTTGGTCCATCGATCAGTGCTATTCTTACATTCATTGTATTAGTAGGAACCACTGTTTGCATTTATGTAAGCTATAAATTATTGGCTGCTGCCAGTCACCCATGACAAATCATGACAGGAAAGGAGTGCTTGTAGGAACATAGGAATTGTGTCCTTCCCAAGCGGTTCTATCTTTTCAATAGTAAAGTATTATCCACTCTTACAGGAGATTTTATCATTTTCCATTACCTGATCCATTTTAAAAACCTGGAACATCTATGATCAAAACAGGGAGCCTGTGCTTTCTGCAGCTTCTAGGGGAACAAGATTGGTTAACAAAACATTGATAAAGGAACAAACAAACAAAAAGCACAGTTTTGTTGGCTTAGTATGGAGACAAGAAACCTAATACCTCCAGACTTTGGAGACAGAGTTTCCAATAATCCAGGAGGCATTCACCAGAGATTATATAAAGATTCAAAATACTCAAGGAGCGGGGATATCAGGATGCCAACTTCAGTACCATTTCAGAAAGGTTGGGATAGAAATGTAGGTAAGCTGAGCAGAACCTTATCTATATAAAAAGAAGAACCAGGGAATGAAAATTAAGGGGAATAGTAATTTTTTCACATGCTAAAGAAGGGCATGAAAGTTCCCTGGTAATTTACCTTATAAATTGATATTTTATGAAGATTTGTAATTTACTTTCAAGCCAAAATATTAAGGGCATGGAGTTTGCCTAATGTATTTTCCCACCAAGTAATTTAGTTTGGAGTAACAGATAAGTAACTTTGGGTGTTTCATGAGTTCCAGCTTGGAGATTCTACAGCTAGCAGTGGTTAGTACAAGAAATTCCTGTTTAAGTGGTTGATGTATTCCTCAAATCTCTATTTAGCATTTGAAGTAGAACATTTCCCTGGAAGGTTATGGTTGTCTCATGATTATCTTTCCCATTGATCAGTGCCAAGGGGGGAAATGATAGTCTGAACCAGTATTTGAGTATGATCACCCATATTCTAGCCTCTACTTTCACAAAGCCTATTTTAGGGTGGCATTAGAAATATATTTTGGGGCTTGAAAGTCCAAATCCTAGGAACAAGTTGTAATGGTGTAAAATTGGAGAAGGGGCTCAGTTGAGAACATAGAAAACTTATGCTAATACCTTGACTTCAAATAATTTGAGTGCTGCCAGAATGTAGGAACTACCTAAGGATGGCAGCTGAGCTTTTCTGTTCATTTTCAGTAATATAGTCTCTAGAGGGTAAGAATTCCTACTATTGGCAGAGTGTAGGACAACTCTCAGATATCTGAAACAGGTGACCTGATCAATCTTGTGGCCATCTATCCTTTAAATGTGGTGCCTTTTGGCAAATGCTATGATTTTGGTTTTCTGATAGTTGATTTCTAGCTGGTCTTCCTTGCAATGTCGTGCAAGTGCTTTTAAGGACAATAGATGTTCTTGAATGTATTGATGCAATGTCTGCATAAACAGAGATGTGTCTTCCAGATAATTTGGGGGAGTGAAAGTGTGTATTAAGGAGATGGTCCACTGTGGAATTGGTAGAGACGTTGAATAGGAATGGGGCCAATATGCAGGTTTAGTCTAACTTTAACCTTTCTCAGTTCCAATGCCAGTGGGGAGATGGCTCTGGGGATGACATCTTGCTTTGAGTGACGTCCCTTCATGAAACATACATATTTGACGAAGTCAATCAAGGATGCCTCTAGTTTTTCCCAGAGTTTGGCTTGTGATGTGGAATCAAAAGTTACTTTGAAGTCTATAAAGGCAGCATAAAGGGTAGATAGTGTTGCAGGAGTAGTAGTTTTCAATGAGATGTTGGAGGACTAAGCACTGGTCTGTGGTAACTCATCCTTTCTTAAATTTAGCTGGATCTTCTACAAGTATGTCTCCTTGTTCTCCTTGTTCTAGGTGGTTCTGGAGTTTCCATAGTGGGAAACCTGCGCAAACTTTGCTAATTGCATTGAAGAGGCTGATCAGTCTATAATTGGCAGTAGCACCCTTTTCCCATTTTTTGTATGTAGGAACAATGATTGGGCGCCGCCAATCCTTGACTACAGGCCCATAGGTGTCAATATTAGTAAAGGGCAAGGCCAGGGTGAGGGTACAGAAGCTAAAATTATTTTCAATCATTTCGGGAGGAATTAGGTCTTCTCCCAAGGTCTTCCTTAGTCTTCATTGGCAATCAGAATCTTGATCTCTGTCACTGGTGAAATTTGTTAAAAGTTTTTCTCCATAGTGAGGGGAGGAGTATCCAGGATGGGTTGACCTTGTCCTCTCTTGATTGGACTGAGTCAGATAAGCTCTTTTAGCCACGCCTTGGTCACCAGGCTCCACCCAGTTATCGACTCAGTCCATCAACGAACGGCTGTGTTCATCCTGAGATCCTGAAGAAACTTAAAGGAAAAATTTTAAATTGCTGCAAAAGCGATCGAAATTGCCTCCACGCTGCCTGATCAATCACTAGAGGGTGAGGAAACCCCCAGTGGGGGTAGAAAGCCCGCGCAGCAACCACTAAGGCGGCACGCAGCCCAGATCACCGAGCGAGACCCAGCGCACTAAGTGAGGACTCACCAAAGACAGGCAAGCAAGCTCCGCAGAAGCCTCTGCAGCAAGGGCGATGCCCAAGGAGGCTCTAATGGCACCGGAGTACTCCACCGCTCTCGGGTTTAGCGACGAACCATAGCATTTTAAAACGCCCCGGAGCGCCCGTGCTGGCAGCGATCGCCAGAGAACAAGGTGAGAGCCGGAGTGAACTGCGTCTGCGTCTACTGAGTTTTGCAACGCACTCTAGTGGCTGACCAGTGAACTGTGCCTGCATCTACAAAGTCTTGCAACGCACCCTAGTGGCCAACAAGTGAATTGAACTCAAAGAATTCATAATACATTCAAGAAGTTTTCTGAGCTAATCTTAGTCCTAGAAGTCCTTCTAGCCATGGCAAAAGGGTCAGACAAGCCAGTCCCCATGCCTGAACATACCACAAACTCAGAATTTGATGTCCAACTATGAGAAAACGCAGAAGCATCTCAGATAGCCTATGACAGCATTCGCTGAGGGCAGAACATATAGCAGGGGTGGACAACATCAGAGCCGACTGGCTCAGCTGGACCGAGGTGGACAATTCAGAGTGGAAGCTGCAGCCAGCAATTTTCAAGGAGCTGGCAGAGCGCTTCGGACACCCAGAGGTCGACCTATTCGCCACCCTTCTCAACACCCAGCTCCCGAGGTTTTACTCCAGGTACTGGACACAGGGGGCGGAGGGGATAGACGCTCTCCATGGCCCTTGGCCCCGTGGGCTCCTCTATGCCTATCTACTCTTACTCCTGATCCCCAGGGTCATAGAAAAAATCTTGCAGAAGGGGGCGGAGGTGGTACTGATTGTCCTACACTGGCCCCGAAGGCCTTGGTTTGCCGATCTCTAATCCCTGTCGGTGGACAGGCCCTGGAGGATCCCCCAGGAGAGGATCTCCGTCAGTCAGGGGTCGCTGGAAAACCCGGACCCTCAATGGCTCCAGTTGACCACTTGACGCTTGAGTGGAGCATCCTGAGGGAAGATCACTTCTCCCCTAGGGTTATACAGACTATCCAGGCAGCACGTAGACCCTCCACGGAGCGCATTTACGGCGCTACAGGGCAGGCTTTTTCAACATGGTGCATCTCTAGGGGCCACGATCCGGTCCGGGCCACTGTTGCACAAGTTCTGGACTTCCTTCAGGCGGGGCTGGACAGAGGGTTGGCTCCCAACACGATTAGGAGACAGGTCTCGGCCATTTCATCGGTACTCCTGTGTGGTAGATCTCAGACACTGACTCACCATCCGATGGTCAGGCAGTTCCTCAAGGGGGCCTCCAATCTTAAACCGCCCACGGTGCACAGGTACCCTTCCTGGGACTTACACAAGGTGTTGGATGCTCTGACAGGCCCTCCGTTCGAACCATTACGTACTGTCTCTCTGAAGTTCCTGACACTTAAGGTGCCTTTTTGGTGGCCATCACCTCTGCCAGGAGGATATAAGAAGTGCAGACCCCTCCTTCATACCCAAGGTGTGTTCTTGCTTTCATCGCTCGCAGGAGCTGATATTGCCCAATTTCTGCCCGGACCCTTCTCACCCATTAGAGAGGAAGTGGCACACCTTGGACGTGAGGAGGGTTCTGAGGATTTACCGAACAGGAAGTCGGAAGACCTATTGGTTTTCTTCCAGCCGGAGTCCCTGGGGAACAAGGTGACTTCCACTACGATAGGCAGGTGGTTAAGACCCTGTATTGCTTCTGCCTATCAGGCACGGGGTCTGCAAACACCGAGCTCTATCACAGCGCATTCTACACGAAGCGCGGCCACTTCGGCGACATGGGCCATGCAGGCCTCACTATCTGAGATCTCTAGGGCAGCCACAGGGTCTCCCCTCTCACCATTCGTGAGGAATTACACGTTGGACTCCTTTGCTTCTGCGGAAGCCTCATTTGGACGTAGGGTGTTGCAGGCTGTTCACAGGGCGGGGGACATGCCCCACCAGGCATAAGTTTGGGCATATACTCAAATATGTAACCCTCCCTAGGGATGTGTAGGCTTTGGTACGTCCCATCCTGGATACTCCTCCCCTCACTATGGAGAAAGGGTGTTGGCACTTACCTGATACGCTTCTTCTCATAGTGGGCAAGGAGTATCCAGTCCCTCCCTGATATGGGTATGTTGCGAAATTGTTATGTTGTTTGTTGAACTGTTCTGCTGAAGTAATAAATAAAGGTTTGAAACTAAAATAAAGTCTAGAGTGTATGACAAAGCGAGTTGGATAGAGTTCTTTGCCGATAACTGGGTGGAGCCTGGTGACCAAGGCGTGGTTAAAAGAGCTTATCTGACTCAGGCCAATCAAGAGAAGACAAGGTCAACCCATCCTGGATACTCCTCCCCCACTATGAGAAGAGGCGTATCAGGTAAGTACCAATGCCCTATCTCATAAATAGAAATTCAATCCAAGCTGCAAAAGCCCAGGAGATTAAAACCATTGAAAGAGATGTTTATGCTTCAATGTACAATAATAAATTGATGATAAATGAAACCTAGAAGTTTCTACTGCAGTTTCCAAGATTCCTTCCAGTTCTTGCATTAAAGCTCCTTATTGATGTCTGTGTGATTCTTTCTTTGATTGTGCCATGCAATGCTGGGCTTGACAACTGATAGATCACTCCAGATATCAAGGTTCTTTAACGTTATTTACCTAGATTTCTTTTTCTGAATGAAATATGGTTTATGATGATACACCAAATAACGGCTCCAAATATTAATGGGTGATAGTGTTTATCTAGATCCATTTCAACCTCACCTTCACTATGCTGAAATGATATTGCCTCAAGTGCTTTGGTTAATATCTTGGCCAAGAGAAGGTGATGGAATAGTTGGGCTGTTCCAGGTGATATTATTCCTTACAGGTTAGAGCACAATACATTCAGATGAACTCTTCATTAACTTGGGTTGCGGTTCCAGCTCCGACCTTTCTTGAAAAAGGAAGATTTTGACTCCAGAGCCATTTCCAAAGCATCCTGAATGAGAATCCCCTGGGAAGTCTTCTAAAATAAAAGATAATCCCGAAATCAGAGGTGATCTTGATAACTGAATCTTGCAGAGAGCACCTATTACATCCGTGCTTGAAGAATTTCAGGGTTTTCTGGCTGGCTTCTAGATAAACCCATTATTGCTCATAAACTGTAAATACAATAGTCCAGATCAAGATAACTGAATCGACCCTCAGTTACCTTCGATGAATCCCAGAAGGGTATGGCTAGCTGATGAGAGCTAAATAGCTTGAAATAGATCTATACTAGTCTCCCTTTATTTCTTTGTCAATAAATATAAATTTAATACAAAAATAGCGTGTTGCGAAAGCAACTGCCTGTGAAGGCTCCTGGATTGGGGCTGAAAGGAGAAAGCAGAAGCAGTATGCTCCGTCCCATATTTTGGTAGACCAAGTTGCCCTGATTAAAAAAAATAACACTTTACTGTACCTCCTGTATGTTTTTGAGCCAATGGGCTAAAAGGTGCTAATAAATTACATGCTACGAGACCTTCCAATAAAGGCATGCATCATCATTTTCACAAACGTACATGAATTTGACATACTGTCATTTCACAGACACGGCACTATTATATTAATATTTACCTTACTCTGTCTTTAGGAGCTGAACGAGCTGCCAAGTACCTCTTTTTTATTTTACTTAACATTCTACGTGTTACTTATTCATACTTGATTTAGTTTTTATTGTGAGTCGATCACTCTTGGATTTATTCATTCATTCAATATCTGCCTGTGGGCCTAGTTACCAGTTTCCTCATTAGATTCTTTAATTGGTCATCTTATACCAACTTTATACACAAGAGATTTTGAAACCAAGTTTATTTCCACTGCTTCCCAATTTAAAATTTGATTTAAAACTTGATACTATGGTTATATCTAACTTTTAAGAAATGAGTATGATTTCCCAGTTTAAATCATAGTCTGTATAAGATTAAAGTAACACCATTATTACCATTATTGTTCTTAAGAGATGGTTTCCTGGTGTGGGAAGATGAGAGGCCAATTTCATGATTTATTTGTAATCTAAAAATTAAGTGAACCTTGGAAAGAGGACAAATTATAAATGCATTTATAATTACTATAAAGTATTTTTTTATTTCTTTTCTGTTTAATGATCATTTTTCTTTTACTTTTGTTTACTTTCTTTTTTTCTTTAAATTGGTATTGTTTTTAGGTGTAAAAAAAAACTTTGTTTAAAAAAAAGGTTAAAAACTTAATTAAAAAAAAAGCTAGGCCAATAGGATGAAATGATGAACTGAGGCTGGATCAGATGATCTCATCCACTGTCCATCCCATAAAATGGAACACACACCGAATCATCTTCCCATGTGGTGGTGTAATATTTCATTGCAGGGAAGAACAAAGGGAGAGCCTTGTTGTGTAACCTGTGCATGTTGAGTTGTGTGAGTTCTAGTCCTGCCTTAGGCATGTAATCCAGCTGGGGGACCTTGGACCACTCCCCCTCTCTCAACCCAGCCCACCTTCTTGTTGTGAGAAAGTAGGAGGAAGAAGGGAATATTGTGCATGTTTGCAACCTTGAATGACTTATAAAGGCAGGATTAAACTATAATATGTAGGTAAGTGCATGGATACATGTGAGAGAGGGAGAGGGAGAGAATGAGAATTATATGTTCTATAGGGGTATTATAAATTAACTGGAGAAAATATGTTCCCCAATCAGAAGTGGGATTCACTTACCTTCCCTACTCGCTTCGCTTGCACACGCCTTGTATGCGCGTGTGTACCGCCTTCTGCGCATGCACAGTGCTCACGCATCATGTTGGAGCAGGTGGCGGAGCCTCCCACAGCTGCGGGTACTGGTTCCCCTGAACTGGAGAGAAATGGCTGAAGACCACCTCTGCCCCCATTGCTATGCTAAAATTAGGAGAGAGCCTTCCATTACTAGTCATAACAAAATTAGAATTACTAGAATTGAAATTAGAATTACTACATTTGATACAATTTCTTACATTTCAGTGTAAATAAATATGAAAAAATAGTAAATGACTGCAGAGTTAGTGAGTTCCAATAAATAACAATTCAGCTGAGCTGTTTTTATTTTGCTGTTCACCTGATCTCCACCCTGTCCATCCCCACAAGGAAAGGCTAGACCAACCCTAGAAAAGAATATTTTAGTGGTAGAAGGGCATTAAAATTTTCAACAACAACAAAAAAGGTTAAGAAAGCATCGGTTTATATTTAATCCGCCTAGGTTACCACCTGTAACTTACAAATACGACAGAGAGGAGCCAAAAACAACATGGCATGCCATGTGCATACCATGAGATTGCAATTTATTTTTATGATTGTAATGTTGTTTTTACACTATTATTATGTAAGCCACCGCAAATTACTTTTGTGAGGGAGGCAGCATAGGGATTGATTCAAAACATACAACTCTAACTACACATCTACACACCCTGGAAGTCGATTGTGACTGTCTTGGCACGTCCCATGCAGAGAAAACCGGGTTTATGGAATATCTGAGAGGCTTGAATAAAATAAGATTTATAGAGAGGAAAGATTAGAGGGGGAACACTGGCTATTTTAGTAATCTTTAGTGGTCAGTGAGCTGTTTAAAAATGAAGCGCAAGGAAAATACTTTTTTTTTAACTCCATTTCTTGGCTGCAAACCAAAATTCCCTTCAGTCTCAGTCAGTCCTAAGGCCAGTTTAACCAAACATTAAGCTTTGACTAAAGGACTCTTCCCTTCTTACTATGTCCTGTTCTCTCCATCAGAGGTGGGTTGCTGCTGGTTTGGCCCTGTTCAGACGAACCGGTACTGGAATTCAGGCCTGGGTCACAGAACCAGCAGCGACCCAGGCCTGACACGCCTCTGAACTGGTTCCCTCACTGTTGCTTGGCTGCCGCCATTTTGAATTTTAGTGTCTGCATGTGCGCAGTTCACTGAAAATTGTTCTGCGCATGTGCACAGAACAATTTACATAGAACTGCATGCGCAGCGTGTGTTTGGCGCACATGTGCATGCACAGCGCGTGTTGAGAACCGGCAGTAATGACAGCAGCAACCCACCCCTGCTCTCCACATAGGATACATGACCACACTTATAATTGTAGATTGGCTTCCAATTACCATGTTGGGTGAAACGCTTGTGAGCCAGAACAGTTTTGAAAAACTGAAATTAATCTCTCTCTCAAGCCTGCCATGAGGACTGTCTTGTTTCTTCTATTGACAAGCTTATCCTCCTTCCCTCCCTCCCTCCCTCACTTATTTACCTACTACCTACCTACTTATTTACTATATTTATAGGCTGCCTATATACCCAAACCCAAGATGGCAGCGTGCGTAGACACTGTGGCTTTGAGCTCCTGGGGTCACAGTGGAGTGTGTAATGGATTGCACCAGTGAGGCTAAAACAAATTTCGTTGTATACATGACAATACAATGACAATAAAGGCTATACTATACTACTACTATCTCCCTGTGGAAGCGATTATGACATTCCAGAAGACCGTGATTGTTCAGTATCATCTTTTATTTCAAACTATTTGCATACTTTTTGCAAATAATGTGTGTGTGTGCTGTGTCTGTGTGAAAGAGACAGACAGGCAAATCAGAGAAATGCGATATAGCATTCAATAACATTGGTGTCAACTTTTGTGTTGTATTTTCTTTCAGATATTTATAAACAATGAATGGCACAATTCAGCCAGTGGCAAAAAATTTCCTGTCCATAATCCTGCAACAGGAGAGAAAATTTGTGAGGTGGAAGAAGGAGATAAGGTACGCTTTTAATCTTTGCTGTGTCATGGATTTCCTTTCCAGACAGCGCGACTAAAACTGGAACATCTATTTATGTGCATTTCCATATTTAAGTTAACCCATAATTCATCTCCTCAGGTTTCTGAACTAAATATAGCAAAGACACATGCAGAGAGAGGATTAATACTTGGAAGGGTTTCTCAGTCATAAATAAGCTTTCAACAGTACCAACACTTCCATAATTCTGTTGGATGCAAAATGATATCCTAGTTCAGTGATGGCGAACCTATGGCACGCGTGCCACAGGTGGCACGCGGAGCCATTTGTCAGGGCACGCGAGGCACTGCCCTGTCAGCTGGCCAGCGCACATGTGCGCACTGGCCAGCTGAGGTCACCATTTTTAAAAGCCATTTTTTCGCCCTCCCCAGGCTCCAGAGGCTTTATAGGAGCCTGGGGAGATCAAAAAGAGCCTCCCCCGCCCCCCCGGAGGCACTCTGGAGGCTTCAGGGACCGTCCGGAGGCTTCCCTGAAGCCTTCGGAATGCTTAAAACGACCCTCCGAGCAAACCGGAAATGACTTCCGGTTTGCTCGGAGGGTCGTTTTAACTGCTCTGAAGGCATCAGGGAAGCCTCCGGACCGTCCCTGAAGCCTTCGGAACGCTTAAAACGACCCTCCGAGCAAACCGGAAGTCACTTTCTGTTTGCTCGGAGGGTCATTTTAAGCGTTCCGAAGGCTTCAGGGAAGCCTCCGGACGGTCCCTGAAGCCTCTGGAGGGCCTCCGGGGGGCGGGGGAAGCTCTTTTCGCCCTCCCCAGGCTCCTATAAAGCCTCTGGAGCCTGGGGAGGGTGAAAAAAGCATGTGAAAATGGGGGGGTCGCGTCTGTTGTGTGCGCATGCGCATTGAGGGGTGGCGCATTGCATTATGGGTACGGCACGCCCACACACGACCCCCCTGCGCCCCCCCCCACTTGTGGCACGCGAGCCAAAAAAGGTTCGCCATCGCTGTCCTAGTTAGTCAAACTGATTTTCAAGCAGGTTCTGGACCAAGTTGATTTGTGATCCTGCTTGAGTGGTTGCTGGGATTTTCTTTTTATGTGCATCTCTACATGTGGCATTTTGTGTTTCATGGTTTTTTTTAACAGCAACTTTAAGATGTGGGGATTTGAACTTCCAAAATTCTCCAACCAGCATGGGAGTTGAAGTCCTTACATCTTAAAGTAGCCAGGTTTGAAAAAAACAAATCTATTGTACGCTGCCCTAGAATCATTTCTGATTTAATGGCCTTATCAATTAAATAAATTAATACTATTGTGAGTAGATTGCTAACAAGCAATCGCTTCCTTCATTCAAGAAGTGAACTTCCCTCCCCATCTCATACTCCCACCAGATGGGACTGCTAAACTTGATAAGTAAAGAAAACCCAAGCACAGCCAAGAAAAGCTAAGGCCATTATTACAACTATTGCTTTCTTTTGTTATTACTGCTGTTAGTTGCAAAGTCGTGTCCAACCCATCGCGACCCCATAGACAACGTTCCTCCAGGCCTTCCTGTCCTCTACCATCTTCTGGAGTCCATTTAAGCTCACGCCTACTGCTTCAGTGACTCCATCCAGCCACCTCATTCTCTGTCGTCCCCTTCTTCTTTTGCCCTCAGTCTTTCCCAGTATTAGGCTCTTCTCCACTGAGTCTTTACTTCTCATTAGGTGGCCAAAGAATATGAGTTTCATCTTCAGGATCTGGTCTGGCCTTCTTAAGAGCAGTCATGGTTGATCTCCTCTAGGACTGACCGGTTTGATCACCTTGCAGTCCTAGGGACTCGCAGGAGTCTTCTCCAGCACCATAATTCAAAGGCCTCAATTCTTTGGTGCTCAGTCTTTCTTATGGTCCAACTTTCACAGCCATACATTGCAACTGGGAAAACCATAGCCCTGACTATATGCACTTTTGTTGGCAGGGTGATGTTTCTGCTTTTTAGTATGCTGTCTAAATTTGCCATAGCTTTCCTCCCCAGGAGCAAGCATCTTTTAATTTCTTGGCTGCAGTCTCCATCTGCAGTGATCTTGAAGCCCAGGAAAATAAAGTCTGTCACTGCCTCCATTTCTTCTTCATCTATTTGCCAGGAATTGAGAGGGCCGGATGCCATGATCTTGGTTTTCGTAATGTTGAGTTTCAAGCCAACTTTTGCACTCTCTTCCTTCACCCGCATCAAGAGGCTCTTTAGTTCCTTTTAACTTTCTGCCATTAGAGTGGTATCATCTGCATATCTGAAATAGTTGATATTTCTCTCAGCAATCTTAATTCCAACTTTTGATTCATCTAGCCCCGCCTTTCTCATGATGTGCTCTGCATATCTGAAGACTGAGCATCACCAGATCTGGGCTGCAGAAATCTGAAACACCATGAGAAGCAGCATAAAGACTTTCCTGAGAAGCTTTTTTTGGTGTCATTTAGTGATGACAGCCCATATATAGTAGCCTTTTTTTGCAGCCCATCTATAGTAGCCTTTCTCAAGTGCACAAAAGTTGTTTTCGTGCTTTTGCTGGATGGATTGGGCAGGCAGCTGGAAATGGACATTTTCTTCCTTTGATAGGTGATGTTTAGTGCCCAGGACAATCCCAAATTAAGGATTGTCTTAACAAACAGAGAATGTATGTTTAACTTATCTTTGGTTTTAACCTTGTTTCTAATCCTTAAGGCTAGAGGGAAGAAGGAACCCCTGATAATATAGGAAGGTCCAAATTTGGAAAAACAAGGGTCAACTGAGATGCAGGACGCTGTAGCTCAGTGGCTAAAACTCTGAGCTTGTCGATCAGAAAGGTCGGCAGTTCAGCAGCTTGAATCCCTAGCACTGCGTAACGGAGTGAGCTCCCATTATTTGCCCCAGCTTCTGCCAACCTAGCAGTTTGAGAGCATGTAAAAATGCCAGTAGAAAAATAGGGACCACCTTTGATGGGAAGGTAACAGTGTTCCATGCGCCTTTGGCATTTAGTCATGCCGGCCACATGACCACGAAGACGTCTTTGGACAGTGCTAGCTCTTTGGCTTTGAATCAGAGATAAGCCCATCCCCTAGAGTTGGGAACGACTAGCACATATGTGCAAGTGGAACCTTTACCTTTGCCTTAAGGGTCAACCGAATTCAGGTGGGGCTAGACTTAGAACACTTTTGGGAATGCAGTGACTCTAAGCTGATAATGTGTTTAACTCCACCTCCCACAGCTCTGCCTGCTCTCCTCCAAATCCATTGCCAGAACATATCTGAAAAGTAGAAACCATTGGAGGGAAGCAGTCTCAGATATCCATGTCCTAAGCCATATAGTGTTAACGGTTGCTAATAACTAAATTGTTTTCTGAAGCGCACAAATCTACAAATCATACAAATTAATGTAAACTCCAGATTCTAGCTTTTAATAGATGAACCGATAAATTTTAGGACTTCGATCTGTGCTTACAATTGACGCCACAAAGGATTATTCATTTCAGAAAACACGTTTTTTCTTGCTCCGAAAATCAAATTATAAGGGAAAGAAATACACGGGATTGTGAAATAAATCATTTCACTCAGTTTATTCGTTCAAGCTACAATCACTAGGAAATATTTAAACATGATTATGTTTTTACATAGTCATTTAAAGAAAAAAATGCAATCTTAACATGTCTTTTTCCAAAAGGCAACTGAATTTTCTTGGGGGTTTTTTCCTTTGAAAAATGTTTTACATCTCCTCCAAGAAGCTTCTTTGGTTCAGTTCTTAGATAAGAAGCAAAATGTTTTTTTTTCCCAAAGGAAAAAAAAACAAGAAAGTCCAGTTGCCTGTTTGAAAAAGCACCTTTGAGACAACTACAACCTGGATGATTGAGAATCTCCATAGACATTTAGATGACAATCCCATACGTGTCCTGCTGATTTAAGAGTACTGTAAACTACCATAATATTATTGTTGATAAGTCTCATTAAAACTGAATAATAAGTGTAGTAATTTGTTTATTTCCACTTGTATGGACTTCTGTTATTTAGCACCATGGAGCTTAATTATTGTTCTTTCGCCAACTAGATTTAATTTTAATTTTCTACCATGAAATTAATTCATGAACAGCATGCTGTGGATTTGCTAAGATGTTTGCTAAAAGGGAAAAGTGTTTTTTTCTTTGTGCAGTTTTCAGTAGGAACACAGTTTTTCAATATTATTCAGTGAGATAACAATTATGTGCTTTATCAAAATTGTTAGCAGATCTGTTATACTTGAAAGCCAGTTTGGTGTAGTGATTAAAGCATCAGGCAAGAAACCAGGACATTGTGAATTCTAGTTTTACCTTGGCATGAAGCCAACTGGGTAGCCTTTGGCCAGTTACTTTCTCTGAATCTTAGGAAGAAGGCAATGTCAAACCACTAATGAAAAACCTTGCCAAAAAAACTGCAGGGACTTGTCCACGCAATCTCTGAGAATTGGACATGATTGAATGGAAGAAAATGCTACCCTTACTTATATCTTCTGGAGAACAAAGAAAATGTTCATATGTACTAATGATAGCATTAAGAAAGGAAAATTGTGCTGATGTGGGCGTTTGCAGAATTGTTGTTGTAGTGAACAATCACTAATAATCATGATCTGAAAAGTATTGATATGACATTTGTGAGGGTTTTTTCCCCCCACAGGAAGACGTTGACAAAGCTGTTAAAGCAGCAAGGAAAGCATTTGAGTTTGGATCCTCCTGGAGGACAGCAGATGCTTCACAAAGGGGCAGACTGTTGAGCAAACTGGCAGATTTAATTGAAAGAGACTCTCTTCTCTTGGCTGTAAGTCTAATATGCTGACTCTTAAGCAAACCTATCTTTTTAAAATGAGATTCTTTTGACGCCTTTGAGTAACTCCAGTGAAATGATAGTCTTGTTTTGAGAGAATTTAACCAACCCAAAGTCATAGTTCATTAGAAAAAGCCCACATGGTTTCCTTGTCAGAAAAGCTGGCCTGTTGTGTTCAGCCAGTTATACAAGATAGATTAACATCTCCCTTGTCTTTCTTAAGCAAGACAGAAAAGTGACCCAGTGTGATAAGGTAACATTTCATCACTGCTACTGAAGAAAAATAATGAAGTGAAGAGGGCACCAGTTAATGCTCCTAGTATTAATTTGAAAACCAAGTTGCACTGAGGAGAGTCTCCAAATTTCTCCAAGTAGCCTTTAGGTCAACCACAATTTTAGAAGAATGTTGAAAGTACAAGAATGTTGGATTTGTTTTGCTGCTTCCCTGCGCAAGCCCATCTAGTTTGACACTGTTCACCCCAGGACTTGAGAATGAAAAGTTGAATCTTTGGTTCAAAGCCTTAATCTTTTTTTAAAAAAATAAAACATCAACTATACGTTTGATGCAGAGATTATCATCTCTCAAACAAGGAGGAAAAATTGGAGAAATTGAATGAATTCATTGACTTATTTCAAAGAATGTGGGTGTATTCCAGATGAAAGAATGAAAATGGTTGTGGAACCCATCCCAATGGGTTTAACCATTTCTTTTCCATTCTTTGCTTAGCCCACAAAATCAAATTTACGAATATAAAATACCCTGTTTCCCTGAAAATAAGACCTCCCCAGATAATAAGCCAGTTGAGCTTTTGAGCGCATGCGCTAAAATAAGACCTCCCAAAAAATATTGCAACACAGCAGCAGCCATGAGGTGACCACGCTCACCGCCTCCTGCACCTCAAAAATAATAAGACCTCCCCGAAAATAAGACCAAGTGCTTATTTCGGGGGTCAAAAGAAAATTAGAGCCTGTCTTATTTTCAGGGAAGCATGGCACTGTAAATATCTTCATTCAGAAAGGAGTGCGAAATAACATTTTCTAAACAATTCAGCAATTTCAAGCAATATTTAATGGAGGGGTCTCTTTTGTGCTATTGTAGATTGTCTATGTGTGTGTTTTTTTTAAAAAAAATAAATTGGTAGTTTACTTAAACTTTGGAAGCAGTCATTTGAAAAATCTATTACACAGTCTTGACAGCTAAACTGTCATATCTAACTAAAGTGAATGAATAACCTAATGTACCGGTAGTAGTCTAAAAAAAGTAATAGAGGATTATGTCCTGGGGCTTAGTTCAAAATGCAAATTATTTTCCTTTTTCCATAGAGTGAATTCCATTCTAGAAATAGTACTCGGAACATCTTAGAGCAAAATGATACAGCAAAAGTCAAGCAAAGAGTCTGTTGGCTGGCTGCAGTCTTCTCTGAGATTAAACAACTCCATTCTCCAGCAAATACATGCTGATGACCACTATTCTTTGAGACCATATATCAGTTAGATAACGATCCTCAAAACAGCAACTCTAGAATTACTCCCTAGGAAACCTCTCAAAGCTACAGATTCAGTTCAATGTATACATTTCTGCAACATGATCATAATGCTCAGTTGCTTGTTCTGCCCTCTACTGAAGATAATCTTACTTTCCCAATCCCATTCCTAAATCATCATGACCTAGTTACTGCAATTCTTAATAAACCAGTGTTAAAGATAGTTACATTCTTTCATTTATCTACAATGACTAATTTTTTTAAGCCCTTCTTTGTTTCAGACAATGGAGAGTCTTAATGGAGGAAAGGTTTTTTCACACGCCTACCTAATGGACTTGGGTGGTTGTATCAACACTTTGCGCTACTTTGCTGGCTGGGCTGATAAAATCCAAGGTCGTACCATCCCCATGGGTGAGTCACTCTGGACAAGGTGTCCATGAGATAAAGTTGGTTTAATGTGAATTAAAAGAAGCTTTGAGCAAAAGAACTTTTTCATCTGAGAAAAATGCATCCTTTAGAAATCTGTTACATAAAAGTATATTGGTAAAAGCTTTTGTCAGTAAGGATTGTTTTGGGTTGTTGTTTTTTTCAATGTTGGTACGTCTTGTATAATTCATTCCTGTAACTCTCCACCCTAACTGAAGTTCCTTCAGTTCCAAGGATTAGCAGGTTTTATTATAAATGCTTTTGTATTCTCTGTGTGTAAGAATACAATTATATTTTCGTTACCAAGGGATGTTGCCGTCTGACAGATTGTATAACCATACAAATTGAGCAATCTTTGGATTCTTTTTCCCCTCAAGAGCCCAGCTTTTAAAAAGAACAATATCTAAGACTGCGGGAAATACATTGTTTTTTTTACTTTAAACAACACACACACAGTTACTTTATAAGAGACTCAGCCATGTAAATGACATCCATATGGAATTCATCTTAACATCCTGAGAAAAGGCCAAATCTTCACAGCTTTCCAGAAGACCAGAAAGGTCACAACCTTCCTCTGAGTTGACCTCTAGTATCTTAGCCTTTTGAAATCCAAACTGTTTTTTTTTGTCACTTGTCCTAAATAAGAAGTAGCTAAACTGGCTCCCCTATCATCTTATATACATTGCAAGACTTACCTTCCAGTTATGTACTCCCTTTAATTCTTGAAGTCATTTGCAAAGGACAAGATATTATGTGGTCCAGGCACATTTCAAAGGATGTTAATTGCTGATCTTGAAACTAAATTTCTCAAATAACTAAATAAACTAAAGAACAGAAGAAAGAAATGAATATAACATTTGTCCATTTTTGGTTTTCTACATGTCTAAACTTCCATTTGAACATATACACTGTAATGTATACCAATAAGAACTTGCCAGCATTTATTTAGGCAATAGAGGTTGCCCTCATTTGGTGAATACTTGTTCATCAATCTAAGTTACAGAAATGCTGAACAAATAAATTTACAAAGGGTCTTCAAAGTTATGGCTGTAGGAGTATGCCTGTAGTCACACGGTTGTGATTCAGCACTTGGCAACCGGCATTACAACAGTCACTACACCCTGCAGTCATGTGATCACCATTCACAGCCTTCAGGGCCAGCTTCCAACAAGCAAAGTCAATGGGGAAGGCAACAGGAAGTCAAACGTTTGGGCTCCCATGTCATTGTGTCATGTGACTTGTTTAATGGCTGCAGCCAAAACTGATGAACTGGCATCATAAAGTCAGGAACGCTCATACGATTTTGCGGTTTCGTGATTTCGTCACTAAGTAAGTCCTAATTGCAGTCAGTAAGCTTCGCATAATCCCTGACCTCCGGTCCTTCCGACGCGCCCTAAAAAGTTGGCTTTTCCAGCAAGCCGGCCTGGCCTGTTAATTTTAACTTATTTTAAATGTATTGTCTTTTAATTCGGTTTGTTTTTGGATATGGATTTAATTTTTTTTTAACTTTTGGGATGTATGTTTTTTAATGTTGTACGCCGCCCTGAGTCCTTTTGGAGAAGGGCGGCATATAAATCCAAATAAACAAACAAACAAACAAAAAAACAGTAAGTGAGGATTACCTGTATAGATGCAAACATACAACAAATATACAGAGATTATTCTGAAGCTCCTCCATTTCTGCTGGCTAGCCAGTTTATGCTTTTTAAGAACGAAGGAAGAAGCTGGGCATCCCAATGAAAGAAAGGAAAGGAATATCAAAGTGCTTTTGAGCCCCTGATTTAAAAAGCTGGAAAAAGTCCAGGGAAGCAATTGGAGAATTTTCCTTCTGATTATCTCGGATGAAGAGCAGATATATAAATTAAATTTAGAATTTTAATCTTAATTTTTCTACATATGTTGCTATTTAAGCTTCCCGGGTATTTATCTTCTCTGAACAGGCTCCGCAGTTGCTTATTTTGTGCAATGAGGATCCCTCTGCAGCAGACTTTCCATTATCACTTTATATTTTCTATTGGTATTTTTTTAAAAGGAGATCATTTTAAATTGCAATCTGTGATAACTGACTGTTTTTGCATTCTTTTTTCATTTTATTTTTTTAAAAAGAATTTGATTTCATTTATTCCTTGTGAATTTGATCAATTGGGAAAGAAAAACGGGTTATCTTGGCCCCACAACTTAATTCCACAGCGTCAGGAGTCGACATGACAGAATTGAGGCTATTTTTTTTCTGATCTTGTAAGCAATTAAGATTCTGAGAGCCCTATTTCTCTCACCTACCAGAATTAGAATGGAGGACAAAACCAGGCAAGGTGTCCCCTAGAACAGCAGTCCCCAACCTTTATGGCTTTGTGGACCAGTGGGGGTGGTGGCAGCGGGGCTGGGAGAGGGGATATTTATGTGGTCCAGGGGTCAAAGACCCTTGCCCTAGAAGATAATTGGTGGTAGCAAGAACAGTCACAATACAATACCAAGAGATAAGGTAGAGCTGGTTTGTGTAGATTTAAAATACTTCAGAGAGAGGTCATTTAAAGCTTCCAAGCTTTTATCCTATAGCCGTGATGGCGAATCTGTGGGCACACGAGCCATCGGCCAGCGCAGCTCTACTGCACATACGCACGCGCGTCCCACCAGCCAGCTGATTTTCTGGTCTGCCATGCATGTAGGAGACATCTGTGCATGCACGGGGGTCACGCATGCATGCTGGGGTAGCATGGGGAGTGGCGCCCCCCCACATGCTTCGCTTTTGGCACCAGGAGGCTTCAGGGAGGGTCTCTTAGAGTCCGGGGGAGGCCTTTTTTGCCCTCCCAGAGACTTGAGGAAAACTGCCCCCACGCGCGGCGGGTCATGCGTGCATGCACAGGTGGGCGGGACGCATTGCATTGTGGGTGTGGGCATGCGCACACACTTTTGGCATGCGAGGACAAAAAAGTTTGCCATCACTGCCCTATATAATTCAGTCTTGCAGGTTTGTTTTATGGAAAAGTAAAGTTGCTGAAATTCTTTTTTTTTTCTGTTAAAGGGATGTTGACTGGCTCACCATCTCCACTGTCTTAAGTTTTATATTTGGTTATTATTGAATCTAGGCACATTTCTAATTTATTTGTTTGTATTATACTGTAGCAACAAGTCATAACTGCAACAGCCTATTGCAATTGCAGATTAACAGATTTGTTTTTACTTTTGCTATATCTTCTGTGCTTTCTTATTATTTTACCTAGACGGAAACTATTTCACATTCACTAGACATGAACCTGTTGGAGTCTGCGGACAAATCATTCCTGTAAGTATCATGTATGTTTAAAAAAAAAATAGCTGTGTCTTTCATTTCACATAAATTGCCATTCGTTGTTAAGTTTTTCATGTCCCAGAGGCTGTAATTAACAACAAATGGAGCAATATGCATCAGTTTAATAGATTTTATTTAATTTTAATTTAACTTGAATTAAATTTTTGTCAATAAATACATAAACTGAGTTCCTGAATATTTAATAGCTTTTCCCTTTTATCTCATTAAAATTGTCATTTGCTTACAATTTTGGGGCTCCAAGGACTACACATCCAGGCCCAACCAGTTGGGTACCCTTGAATTATGTGTTTATGGACAAAAATGCATATATGCATACCTACTTTAACTCCCAATAATCTGCTTTGTCCTGTGAATTGAATTTAAGAGGTGCTGGCAGTTTCTCTAGATTGAAGACTGAGTGTATATTTATACTTTTAGTTAGATGTTTCTTCATTTGAACTAATTTGTTTAAGAATTAGGGCATGTTTTCACATTCCTGAAGCCACCTGCTGAGCACAACGGGCTTGCTTGTTTATTTATTGTTTATTTCCTGACCATGTAGACTGCTACAATCAGCTAATTTTAATTGGCATGCAATTCCTCCCAAATCACCATTTGGGTTTAGAAACAAACAATTAAGAGCATCTATAACACTGGAAATGCAACAGAAACCAATTCATCATCTGGAAGGATATTGATAAGGTTGCTGATGGCCACAAAAGCATTTCAAACCGATTGCACATTAGCAGAACTCCTCTTTCTGAGATCTAAGAAAAGAATATACAACAAGAGTGTTATAGTATCTTAATTAAAGTGCCTCAGACAGGAACTTTTGTGCTTCAGCCAACAAAAGAATTTAAATGGAAGGATGTAACAAACATATAGTGTGCAAGCAGTGGTGGGATCCTGCCGGTTTAACAACTGGTTCAGTGATCGCATGTTCCGCACGCATGCACAGTTTTAACAAAACTTACCTTCCACGTTGCTTCTGGGGAGTTAGCTGAGGCATGGCAATCAGGAAGTTAATAGCATATAATCCTCCTACCTTTTACGTAGAGAATTTCTGCCAGTGTCTGAAACTTTTTACTGGAGCCTTCATACCTGCTGTGTCACCTCCAAACATAAATCTGAGAACCATGGAATGGTTTGGGAATTTATGTTGATCATCTAATTATCTCTATTAACCATTTGCTAAAATTTTATCTCCTGCTTTAAAACAGAATAAGAGGAGTGCATACTGCACTTTGAATAGCTAGATGACAATATAACTTGAATAGCCCCTAACTATAGTCAGGGGTGGGCTGCTGGGGGTTTGCACGGGTTCAGGCAATCCTTGAGCTAGGATTCTTCCCAGTTCGGCGCTGCCCCTGGCTGGCCACGCCCACCACAGGAGTCTCCACATGGCTCGTTCATCATGACCTGCACAGAGGCTCAAGGGGGTGGGTGGGCCTACTGGAGGTCCCGGAAGTCCAGAAATGGGCCTGTTTCCGGCCTCTGGAGGAAGCAGTTTTCGCCCTCCCAGAGGCTCGAGAAAAGCCTCCAGAGCCTGGGGAGGGCAAAAAACGCCCTCCACCCACCCACCATGGTGCAGGAGGCTGAGTAGGCCACGCCCAACCAGCAACGAGGCAGCGAACCTGTTGCTGCAATTTTTGAATTCCACCCCTGGCTATAGTTATAGCTTTAAACTCGATAAGTGCTCTTTGAACCTCTGGAATATTGGAAGGTACATCTGGTTGACCCTTGACAGGGTCACTCTGGTTTGCTCACCAGGATTTGCTGAGGACAGAAATTAAACAAAAGCCATAAATCCTGCTTCTGATGGTTTAGCCTTCAGTGTAATCTAGTGTAATAAAAGTTTATAGCCTTCACTAATTACAGTGCTTATTGTTTCTGAACCTCTTCAAAAGAAGCTCTGGCCTTTGGCAACGCACCAGCAGCCTTGTTTCTAGTGCCGGTCCCTGAAAGGAGCCCCAAGTTGGTTGGCTGTCTCTTCTTAGGCTCAATGGAAGCATATTAATCAAACCTCGGTCTTAAACTGGTAGCTGTTTTCTGACGGGTGGTGGACGTTTACAAAGTACAAGTAGGAAATATAAACTTGTTATAATGATTTGTTGGTCATGGCTTCTTACGGTGCCTTTGTAGTGGAACTTCCCACTGGTTATGTTCATTTGGAAGATTGCCCCGGCGCTTTGTTGCGGAAACACGGTAGTCGTCAAGCCAGCTGAGCAAACTCCACTGACTGCTCTTCACATGGGCGCTTTAATTAAAGAGGTGAGTTGCCATAGCAAAAGGACTGTGTGCCGGTCCCGAAGAAGAAGGGAAAATGGATGTAAATGTGATCTCTACATTACGGTGCATATAAAAGGTAAGGGCTAGTCTGCTTTGTGTCAGAGGAGCTCACAGCATGCCTGGCCCTGTCTTGGGCTATTGTGTTGTATTGCAAACCACTGAAGCAGATCAAGGGCTAGAAGCTCACATGCTTTTCCAGCCTAAATTGTTCAGAAAACAAATCATTAGCAGCTTAGTAAACTGAACATCTTGGCAAAGCTGACGCTTCGGGGGAGGCAAAAACAAACAGAAAAAACAAAGGGAGGGGCAAGGAAGGGGGGGATGGGAAGGGTGGTTTTTATATTTCACATGAGCCTTTCGGTGATGAAATCTGGTCATTCGACTTGATGTTTTAATTTAAGTTTTCTCACTGAAGTATTTGACTTACCCAGTAAGTGAACATGAGCTATATGAAACTGTCAAGTGCCAAGCTAGGTGTGTCCAGGGTAAAATACACCTGTTATGAAGTTGTAATTCGAAACATCCTCCCTTAGAAGCCACTTGGATCAAATGAATGGAACGGAGCCTACATTGGGGTGGGCAACATTTCAAGCTTTGGCCTTCAGTCCAAAATCTTGCATAAAGTCCTGGCACGTAAAGTAATTGCAAGCAATCCGCCAGGACTGCCCAAGTCTACAAGCTTGCTGCTTCTTCTTCCCAGGATCTCTTGAGATCTCATGTCAAAAGTGGCCCAGACCAAAAGAAATCCGATTAGATTGTTTTCTACAAATTGAGGTTGTTTTTAAAGCAAGCTGAATATTGGGAAGAGGGAGTCCTGCATACAACAGGCCCTGAACCAGATACACAAATGCAGCCAACCATTAAGTAATGTAGCAAAGGGCAGCTAAGATTCTGCAATGATCTGTGGTCAAAAGTATTATTCAGAGAGCTTATTGCCCGTACGTTCCTATACAATCTTGAAAAAAATACAGGAAGCCCATAACTTATAACTATTTGTTTGATTTTAGAAGTTTCGACCAATGACTTGCAACCAGTACTTACACTTGCGACTGTTGCAATACACCCAATAGCATATCATTGTGATTGGCAACCCATGTGTATTTGTGACTGTTACAGTGTCCTGAGGTCCCAAGATCACCATTTCCGATCACCATTTGCGATTTTCCCAGCCTGCTTCCAACAAGCAAAGTCACTGGGGGAAGCTGGTTTCATTTAACGGCTATGGTGATTTAACCGTAGCAGCAACAACAAAAAAAGTAATATAATCATGTGCCCTTTAATTAATGATCTCATTGCTTAGCAATGAAATTACAGTCCCAATTATGATCATAAGTCAAAGACTTTCTGTAAAGTGATTTTTGCTGATTTGAAGGTGAGTTAGCCCATACTTTGAATACTCCCTCATTTTTTGGTCCATTAATATACTAGTTTTCTTCTTTTTGGAAGCCTTCTAAGCTTTGGATTTAGTGGAGAAATTAGGGTCATCCTTTGGACTTGTCCTGGTCAAAGAAATGCCTGTCTAGCAGAATTTAAATCTTACCTTGGAGAAAGGATAAAAGATCTGCTAAGGAGTGAGTCCCTAAAGAGGGATGAGTTACATGCTCCAGAGACAGAAGGAAGCATGGGGGGAGGGGGCCTTCGGAGTAATATTCTTTAGTATAGGGTGAAGAAATTTGGGCAAGCTTTTAAGATTCCATTGGTATACCCTGCCACAGTGTTTCTCAAACTTGGCAACTTTAAGAGGTGTGGACTTCAGCTTCCAGAATTTCCCAGCCAGCAACTCTTGAGAGTTGAAGTCCACATCTCTTAATGTTGCCAAGTTTGAAAAACAAGGCCTTACAACAATAAAGTAGCATTCCTGAATAACATCTGCTTCTTGACCAGGCATACCTCAAATGACTGACAGCCTGGTTCTCTCTGTATGAGTGCTTCTGCATGAGAACTTAGTTTTCTCTTGGCTCCACGTTGGGCAGCCACCATCTTAGATTGTCGCACATGCCATTAATTTCTTGGCATGGTTGTCATGGATCATGAGTAATTTGAGAAAGCTATTGTTGACAAGACTAGAGCAGAGTACCGATTTAGTTTCTCTTGAGAAGTGTCACCTTCTAATGCTATATCAGAAACTGGCTTTCTTATTGAATAGCCAATATGGAGCAAAGGTGAATTCAGAATTATGGTGAATGATTGATAAAAGTTAAGTGATGGAAATAGGTGATAGTAAATCATTAGTAACATTCTTGTAAAAAAATTCAACAGAAATCTTGGGCTCAATAGAAGCAAAGTTTGCCAGCCACAATTAGTTGAGATCACACAATACTTTTGCCAAATATATACCCTGGTATGAGATGCTACATGAATCTGGTCTTGATAAAGAATAAAAATATAAGAAATTGGGAAAGATCTACTGAAAGGTGACAACATTTTACTCTCTCCTTCCAGGCAGGATTTCCACCAGGAGTGGTAAATATTGTGCCAGGATATGGCCCTACTGCTGGAGCAGCCATTTCTAATCACATGGATGTAGATAAAGTATCCTTCACAGGCTCAACTGAGGTAGTTCCTTAATATTGTGAAGAATTGAAATAGAAAAAAATTAAATTTCAGTTCTGACAAATCCTAATTTATTTCTGTATAATTGGGTTGGCTTTTTCATTTTAAACTAAATTAAACAATATATCTGTAATTATTTCTTGATTACAGCATCCTAAATGCTTCTTTTCCAGGTGGTGTTCAAATCTTATTTTGAATTTGCTGGAATTCTACATTGTAATTTATTTTTTTTACTACAGTTTGGGGCACCAAATTATTTTGAATTGTGAAAAAACAATGACAAATTTGATAAATAAATGCAAATAAAATATATCCTCTCTTTTAAAAAACTCAAAGAGTTTTGGAAGATGATAAATCAAGCTGAACAACAGCAGCATTTTTTCCAAAGGTAGCCAATGTTGGGATCATGTAGAAAAATCACATTCTGCATTTTCATTCATTTTATCTGAAAAACATATTTAGGCATTCAAAGAATATATATGTTCTTATATTCATATTTGCATCTCAAGTCCCAAATTATGTATTCAAATCAAATTCCATTTTAAATTGCTTTTATCAAATTTTAGTAACCATTTGTTTCTGGAACTTCGCATTTTGATATGGGCCAAGGGCTAATCAATAAAGATTAAATATCAATATTCAAGGCAGTATTGTGATTTGCAATCTCCTCCCTCTTGCAAGTCAACTAATCTTGAATTCGGCACTTTCTCTTGAAAGGGTTCAGCTCTGTTTAGTGTCTTTCCTTTCCCGGGATGGTTGACAGTGACCCAAAGGATGTCAAAGAGAAATGAGATACTCTTCTTTCCGCCAAGTGGCTTTGTCATTTTAGCGCAGGGGTAGGAAACTACAGCAACTTGTGAACTTCAACTGGCTCAGGAATTCTGGGAGTTGAAGTCCATGGGTCATAAAGTTGCCACAGTTGTTCATCCCTGCTTTAGGGATATTATATTAGGAGCCATTTGCCAACTGTGACCACTGCCAGAACCAAAAATGACCATGGCCACAGTACAAAAGCTCGTGGCCAAATTATGGGGCTAGAGTCTGAAAGGAAGTGGTCAAAGCAGGAATAACCAGTGCCAAAAAAGAGCAGTGGTCACCTCACAATCTTTTTTGAGAAGGCAATTGCATTTCAGTTTCCATCCCATTTCCTGCCTCAATGTTTCCTTTGTATTCCCTTCAGGTGGGTCAAATGATCAAAGAAGCCGCTGGAAAGAGCAATCTGAAAAGAGTCACTCTGGAACTTGGCGGGAAAAGCCCTAATATCATTTTTGCAGATGCCGACTGTGAGTGGATCCTTTACTCAGGGTTTACTTTCTTTAAAAGTAAACATTAATCAAGAGATAACAGGATTGCTTTTCTTTGCAGTGGATAGTGCTGTGGAATTTGCACACATTGGTGTGTTCTACCATCAGGGGCAGTGCTGCATAGCTGGATCTAGGATTTTCGTGGAAGAGAAGATCTATGACGAATTTGTGCGTAGGAGTGTGGAAAGAGCCAAGAAAAGCATCCTAGGAAATCCTCTGTCTCCTGGAGTAAGTCAAGGTCCTCAGGTAAGTTTTAATTAATCAAAATATCATTGGTTTTCAACAATCAGCCCAAATGCACGATTTCCTGGCAGCTTGATTGCATCTTCATTGCTTGCCAAAATACTTTTATAAAAGTTTAATACAGCTCTTCAGTGTGATTAGCTCCTTTCCTTTGAATAGTCTTTGTCTATGAAAGCATTGCCAAATGGAATTCAATTCCTCCTTTGATTTTCACATAACATTTACCTGTCTCTCTGAGGCTGTCCCAATTTCCTGGTTCTCTGAGGCTCCAGCTTCCTGTTTCCTTCTGCACACCTGCTGAACTTGCTCTAGCTGCCTTCAGGCAACTGAAGTTAGCTAGATTTGAGAACCAATTGCTCAACCAAACCCTACCGGGCACAGAGTCCCACCCTATGTGTGATTCTTTGACAAGCAGGCACAGATTGTCTTCACAAAGAACATTTTCCAGACAGATGGTTATTCTGAACCAGTCTGCAGGATGGTTGCAATACCATTATCTATGACTCTGTTTCTGACAGCATGACAGAAGCTTGGTTATTTCTGTCATTTAACCAGGATTTTTACTTAGAAACTTCGACAGCTCTTTGAAAAGATGCAAGGATATAACGTCACAAATGCGCAGTCAGTTCACATTGAAAATGCTGGATATTTTGTGCGTATATTTTTCAGTGATTAGGGAGTTGAAAACATTAGAAATGTGCAAACAGTAATATTTGGCCTGTCCTCCCTGAAATAAATCAATGGGCCTTTCCCCACTTACATACAGCTTTTGTATAAATACGCCCTGGCAATAATATTTATATGTTATTATGTTGCCTTCATTTGACCTCCAGCCAACAAATGTGATACATACAAGTTGCCCTTAATGCACGAATAGTAAAGTAGCATTTCCCCCTTAATTTTGTCCAATAACAAGGTGGTTGTTGTTGTTGTTATTTTTATCATTATTCATTAAACATGAAACTCAGCCAACTGAACATTCAAAAATGCATCACAAATACCATTGACTGGTGCTAATGATTGATACAGGTCGCTGCCAGCGTCCTAGGTATCAACCAAGTACCTTTTAAAAATATACGATGTTCCGAGCAGCACAGTTTTTTTGCAGTTCTGCTGGTGTTATTGCAGGAAGCTGCAGTTTGTTGATGTATCTCATAAAATTCTTGGACATGGTACCAAGTGCCCCGATGACAATGGGTAGTACTGTTACATGTTTCATCCATAGCCATGTAGTTTCAATTGTTGTTGTCGTTGTTGTTAAATTTTATTTGCTGATCACCACACATAGGGATTCTGTAAATGGCCTGCAATAATAAAAAATGAAAAGTAAAATAATAGAACAATAAAATAAACCACAAAAAAAAAACAGACAAAATGCATCAACATTAGTTAAAAAATAGATCGGTGAGTTGGGAGCAGAGAGGAGGGGAGATGGAACCTGCTGTCAATCTAGCAGCCAGAATAGCTGAAAGTATATATAACCTGTTGGACTTTGTCACTATCCCCTATAAGTGAGTCAAGTGGTTAACAGTGCCTTGAAAAGGAAGCAATGGAGGCAGGATTCGAATCAGCATTGAGAACTGCAAATTTCATGCCCCTGTCACAGCCTTCCTCAACCTGGCACCCTCCAGACACTTGGCACATTGACTTTCAATTCAGTCTGGGAACTCTGGGAATGTAATTTACTGGGAGGAACCCACTGTAACAAATGAGTCTATAAAGGCAGTTCTTGACCATTCACTTAATGACCGTTTGAAGTTAAGATAGTGCTAAAAGTGACTTACAACCACACTCTTATGACCATCACACCATCCCCTTGGTCACATGATCAAAAGTCAAGGACTTGGCAACCAGCATGTATTAATGGCAGTTGCAGTATCTCAGGGTCATGTGATCACCAATTGCAGCCTTCCCACAAGCAACGTCAAGGGGAGAAGTTGGATTTGCCCTATGACTGTGATTTGCTTAACAAGTACGGCAAAAAGGTCGTAAAATCATATATGTATGTATGTATGTGTATATGTATATATATATATATATATATATATATATATATATGTGTGTGTGTGTGTGTGTATGTATGTGTTGTATTTGTACTGATAAATAAATAAAGGGACACTAGTATAGATCTATTTCGAGCTAATTAGCTCTCATCAGCTAGCCATACCCTTACTGGGATTTGATGGCGAACATATAATACATTGATATGTATGTATGTATGTATGTATGTATGTATGTATGTATGTATGTATGTATGTGTATATATATATATATATATATATATATATATATATATATATATATATATATATATATATATATATATATATATATATATATATAATCAATGTATATATATATGTTCGCCATCATGGCCCTAGTCATTTCACTACTAGATTACTGTAATGTGCTCTACATGGGGCTACCTTTGAAGAGCATTTGGAAGCTATAGCTGGAGCAAAATGCAGCAGCACAGATAGTTTGAAGAGCCCCAAGAATGGCTCCTATAACACCACTCCTCTGCCAGCTGCATTGGTTACCAGCCTGCTTCCGGTTGCAATTCAAGGTGTTGGTGGTCACCTTTAAGCCCTTCCTGGCATAGGTCCAGGTTACTTGAAGAGCCATCTCATCTCACCTCACTAGGATTGGCCCGTGCCACTCATGCCAGCAGAGGAGGCATGCTGCGGGTCCCATCAGCCCAATTGTTCCAGCTGGCAGGTTCCAGGAGGAGGGCCTTCTCTGCTGTGGCTCCTGCCCTCTGAAATCTCTCCCCCCCCCCCCCAATGTGAGGTTGGTCCTGGCCCTCCTATCTTTTTGTAAGGGCCTAAAGATGTGGCTCTGCCAGTCAGCTTGTGGCCCCAGCTCAATGGATGTGGTTGATTGAGTAATAACAGATCCCACCTCTCCTCCCCACTCCGCCCTTACCATCCATTTGTCCTTGGTTTTAATGTTTGTTTTGAACTCTTTATGTTTTAGCTTAAGTGTAACTGTAAGGTACCCAGAGTTATCCTATGGTAAGATGGGCAGCCAATAAATTTTATAAATATATAAGTAGTGCTTAAAATGATACTACCTGTTCTAAATCGATTCCCCTGGCAAACAAATCTCTGACAATGATTCCAACAAGCCTCCTGTAAGGAAGGAACAAATACTATCCTCTCTGACATAAAAAGCTAAAAGACTCTGCAGTTGTACACAGCCATGCAGCCAGAGCACTGCAAGGAAAGTTCCTACGTTTTGCAACTGCAATAGCTTTACAAAGGACCTTGATTAATGAGATAAGCATTTTCAGGAATCCTTTTTTTTTTTAACTGTGGGAAATACCTAATGCTTCCAGTTAAAGTATGTATAAAATGACTGGAATTGTTCTCTTGGAACCTTGTTAAATTCTTAGATGTGTTGTTAAATCTTTCATATAGCTACAGTTGTGAATTAGGTTTTAGGTTTATGACTTCTACAAAATGACAATCTGGAGAATGACACCCATGCAAACACGGACATTGTGATTCAGAAAACAGCCTACCAAATTAAAATAATTTGAGTGGAATTAATATTATTAAAAAGTCTAAGAATGATCCACTCCAGGAGAACATTTGAAGTGTAATAGGAGTTTTCTAAAAAGAAGAAGAAAAAGACATCTGTTCTTTAAATCCTAATTACTGAACTTCATGAAAAGTGCTGGCCCAAAGCCAGCATCTCGATAGCAAATTGTTGCTTCATTTTCCCCTCCTCAAAGCATTTGTTCCTGCTTTGTAATCCTAAAGCCCCAGAAGTGGTTGGGAAGTGGCTTATCAGTGCAATATTTCCATCTAGATTGATAAGGAGCAGTATGATAAAATACTTGGACTAATTGAGAGTGGGAAAAAAGAAGGCGCCAAGCTGGAATGTGGAGGAGGCCCCGGAGGAGACAAAGGCTTCTTCATTCAGCCAACGGTTTTCTCTGATGTTACCGATGACATGCGCATCGCCAAAGAGGAGGTGAGTTGATGCAGCACTCTGGGCATTCAAGCCCAAATGTTTCAATAGCTGAAACGCAACATGCTTTTTTAACAAGCAAACATGCAGAATTGGAGGGGATGCAAACAGGTTTTTTTTAGTCAGAGTTAAATGACGTGTATCGCAACTAATTAGTTATTCGAAGTTATCTAGGGCCAAGAGATGCTTTCTGGAATCATGGAGTCTCTTCCTGGACCGGGGGGGGGTGGCAAATATGGTGCCTTTACGATCTGGGGACTTCAACTCCCAGAATTCCTGAGTCAGCCATACTGGCTCAGGAATTCCAGGAGTTGAAGTCCATAGGAGGGAAAGGGGCCATAGTTGTTCACCCCTGTCTTAGACTAGTGATTCCAAAGAAGAAAAAGGGGACACCTTGGAATTCTTTTTCCCCTGAATTTCTTTTGAGAAATTGGGAATCCCAGTTGATTTTGTCAGAAGTAGCTTTAAAAGGGCATAAGCCATTTTTTAAAAGAGAATTAAATAAAGAATTGGAAAGGACCTTGGAGGTCTTCTACTCCAACTCCCTGCTTAGGCAGGAAACCCTTCAGACAAATGGTTATCCAATCTCTTCTTTAAAACCTCCAGTGTTTGAGCATTCACAATCTCTGAAGGCAAGTTGCTCCACCGATTAATTGTTCCAACTTTGAGAAAATGTCTCCTTTAGTTCTAATTGCTTCTCTCCTTTCCATCCATTGCTTCTTGTCCTAACCTCAGGTCCTTTGGAGAATAGCTTGACCCCCTCTTCTTTGTGGCAGCCCCTGAGATATTGGAACACTGCTATCATATCATCCCTAGTCCTTCTTTTCATTAAACTAGACATACCCAGTTCCAGCAAACATTCTTGATATGTTTTAGCCTCCAAACCCTAATCGTCTTGGTTGCTCTTCTCTGCACTCTTCCCAGAGTCTCAACATCTTTTTTACATCATGGTGACCAAAACTGGTAAAATTTGGTAGACCAGACATGCCCTAAAATGAAGGGCTGAACTTCAGGGCAATTCCACTGTACAATTTTTAATCTCATATTAACTCTAAGAAAGTTAGGTGCATGATTCTCCTCACCCACAAGTCAACCTCATCGCAAACCATGTGGGTGGGATAGATAGAAATGCAATGATTTACTAAATATCATCAAGAGAGAGGTGTAGTTGAGTGAGAGTTAAATCATGACCGTCTCATTCCACTCCAACGCTGTAACCACTGTTTCAGATTAATTTATTTCAAAGAAATGCGATCTAGCAGGATAAGCCTAAGATTCTTATCCGAGCAGGAGTAACAAGATGTTATTTCACAGAGTCAATTGTGCAGAATATTTCTATGGGAAACATTGACATCAAAACTTCTAGTAGCAGAAAACAAATTTTCTTCCTGAGTTCCTGCAGCTGACCATAGGCTCTCCCATTTTCACTCTGAAAGTAGATGGCCAATTCTGGATCAGTTTAGTCCAGGTAGTCCTCAATGTACAATCATTCATTTAGCAACCATTCAAAGTTACCACAGCACCGAAAAAAGTGACTTATGACTATTTTTCACACGTATGACCACTGCAGCATCCCCACAGTCGTGTGATCAAAATTTCAAATGCTTGGCAACAGGTTCAAATTTAAGACGGTTGCAATGTCCGGGGTCATGTGATCCCCTCTTGTGACCTTCTGACAAGCAAAGTCAACGGGGAAACCAGAGTCACTTCACCAACACGTTACTAACTTAACAATTGCAATGATTCACCGAAGAATTGTGGCAAGAAAGGTTATAAAATGGGGCAAAACTCACTTAACAACTACAGTATCTCGCTTAGTAAAGGAAAATTTGTGGATGTAAGTCGAGGACTATATATTGCACCAGATTTCCCCACACCACACTCCTTATTAAAGGAAAGAGAATAGGTATCTAGCTCAATAGAGACTGAGATTGACTCAGTTACAATAGTCACATTTAGCAAGAAATGTTGCCCAAAGGAAGATAGGGTTAGTTGACCACCTGAAGTGTCTTTAAAGCATAAGTTCTGAGTCATGAAACTGCCACTTTAGAACTTGGCAAAAGAAACAACTTTTAATTTAACTTGTGTCATTGGCTAGTAGCTCTGAACCCCTATGGATGGTTTCTTTGCCCCTTAAAGAGGTAACTCAAGGTGTCAAACTCAAGGCCTGGAAGCTTGATCTGGCCCGCAGGATGCTTAGATCTGGCCCGTGAGGCCATCCTGGAAGCAGCGAAGTACCAGCCCGCAGTGCCTCTGGCAGCAGGGCTGTGTGCGGTCCTCCTGAGCTCTGTTTTCACTGGCAGAGGGTTGCAGGAGGCCGTTGCAGCCGAAAATGGAGCTTGGGAGCCTGTTTTCACTGGCAGAGCACTCGGTCCACCACAGGCATGATGTCGAGCTGGCCACATCCACCCTGGCCCCTCAAGGTCAAACACAACTCTGATGCAGCCCTCAATAAAATCAAGTTTGACACCCCTAGTTTAGAGAAACCAATGATACCATTCCTCCTTTTTTCTGGGAAGGATTTCAGAGATGTCCCTGCGAGTCAGGGAGATAAAAAAAAATCAGAGATCAAGATGGCAGCTGCATCACTCAATCCCCACCTCTTTTCACCCTTGTGAAAAAAATGGGTGGAGCTTCATTTAGACACCTTGTCTTTTCTTTTAACTATCTCTGAGGCTCATCCACAGAATCAACATATTTACATATATCTCTGCCCTTAATTTCCAATTTCTGGTCAAAGATATTTTTTGACTGGGGGACAATATCCTTAGCTAATGGCCTTCATAAGAACTCAAAATCTGAGTCTTGTAGAAGTCTTTTCTTCTCGCAGCAGCACAAGCAAGCGGAATGATTGAAAACCACATTCTCATGTGCGCTGCTTGGAGAGTCCAAGCATGGGTTAACACAGTCTATCTGCCCTAGGACTGAGTAGATTTTTCTTTGACCACGCCTCCCTTTGCCTCATTGAGATCAGTTTAAAAATTCAATCCACCCGTTAGGACCAATTTTGGGGAGCTCCTCAGTTCTAGGTCAGATAGATTGGACTCTCCAAATTGTGCATATAGAATTATCTCCCTTTTTAATTTTTGTGTAGAATTCTCTTTAGGTAGATAACGGTAGGCAAAGCTCAAAGGAAAAAACTTGTACCATTTGAATTGCTGATCAAAGCTGCCAGGTTCCAGAGAGCTGCTGGTCACACGCTGAGTGAGAGAAAAGGGAGTTGTTTGTCCAGCGGCTGCCGGCGAGCAAGGGGGCGGCGGGAGGCTTCCTGTCTGTTTTCCCCCCGTTTTGCTGTTTTGCCGTTAATAGTGCCGCCCGGAGCTCTTGAAGGCTCCGGCGGTGTTGGCGGTTTCTCCTCAGCCTTTATAGTGGCGATTACATCTGCTCAAAGGGTCTCAGAGCTTGCGGCTCTTTCCGTCAGGGAAGAGCTATGTATGATACATTCTGATCGATCATCTTGAGACTCAACCCCCACATTCATCCCTAAGGTGAATACTCACTTTCACAGAGCCCAGGAAGTGATTCTCTCCAACTTTTGCCCTAGACCTATGCATCCCAAGGAGCGTACTTGGCATAAGTTGGACATGAGGCGTGCTGTTTGCATTTATGTTAAGAGGACTAAGGACTTTAGATGCTCCGAATCCTTCTTTGTATCATTTCATCCTGGGTTGCTGGGCCGCAAAGCCTCATATTCCACCATTGGGCGTTCGCTGTGGGCCTGCGTCAAGATGGCCTATGAACATCAGGGCAGGGCAGGGCCGTGCCAGGTCGGGTGACGGCACACTCCACAAGGAGTGCTGCCACTTCAGCAGCGTGGGCGACCCAAGCATCCATCATTGACATTTGTAGAGCGGCTGCGTGGGTGACTCCCACAGCATTCATCAGAAATTATAAAATTGACACCTTTGCCTCAGCCGTAGCCTCCTTTGGAAGACGTGTTTTGCAAAAAGTTGCCGCAGCTCTGGACAACCTGGGCACTTCCCGTCCTGGGACACAATAGCTTGGGTATGTCCCATGCTTGGACTCTCCAAGCAGCACACAGGAGAAAGACCGTTGGCTTAACCTGAACGATCGTTCTCTGGGCGCTGCGGGAGAGTCCAAACCCACCCAGGGTCTACCGAGGTGTTCAAGACTCTTATTTCTAATTTGACTATGGGACAGACATCCCGCAACGGATAACTTCTTCGTTTTTAAACTGATCTCAATGAGGCAAAGGGAGGCATGGTCAAAAAAAAAAATCTACTCAGTCCTAGGGCAGATAGACTGTGTTAACCCATGCTTGGACTCTCCCGCAGTGCCCAGAGAACAACCGTTCAGGTAAGCCAATTGTCTTTTTACATTGTGCAGTAAGCTCTGAAGATTTTAAAATTCCCAAATCCCTATAAACATGTGTGAGAAATGATCAATATTATAATTTTATTTTTTTAATTTTCTTTCTTGTGTTTCTTAATATATTCCAAAATACATATTTCACAAAAGTCCAGTTATATTGGGACTTTTTAAATTGGGACTCTTGAGACGTCTGACCTGATCTGAGTTTGGAGGTGAATTGACTTTATTGTCCAAATTTATGATATGACTTCAGGTTTTGCATTTCTCCAATATTCTAATATAATTCTTAGCTCACAGCCAGGTACTACCTGTAATTGTTTTAATTGCATCATTTTAACGGTAAATACGGGATTTACTGTTTTTATTTTGCATGCACGTACATCTACTGTAAGCAAAATTCAAGATACGTATTGCACATTTTATATATCTATATATTAAAAGTGCATTAATATTAATATATTAATATTTAATATATACATTTTAAAAGTGCATATATATATTAATGCGAAGGACTAGATTTTAAAATGCATTTAAAAAGTTTTAAAATATATGCACTTTTAAAATGTAGTCCTTCTTAAATGTGCAGAAGAAGCAGTGGAACAGTGTGAAGAGTGAGCATAAGAGAAAGTTAAAAGTAAAAATAAAGCTTCCCCTCGCACATACGTGCTAGTCGTTCCTGACTCTAGGGGGCGGTGCTCATCTCCATTTCAAAACTGAAGAGCCAGCGCTGCCCGAAGACTTCTCCGTGGTCATGTGGCCGGCATGACTAAACACTGAAGACACACGGAACGCTGTTACCTTCCCACCAAAGGTGGTTCCTATTTTTCTACTTGCATTTTTACTAGGTTGACAGAAGCTGGAACAAGTAACGGGAACTCATTCTGTTACGCGGCACTAGGGATTCGAACCTCAGAACTGCTGCCCTTTCTGATTGACAAGCTCAGCTTTTTAGTCACTGAGCTACCACGTCCCTTCTAAGAGAAAGTTACATGTGTGGAAATAGGTTGTGTCATTGTTTTTTCACTGAGACAATCTCTGTGCTCCATCCGATGTTCTCTCTTATGTTCATTTTCAGATGGAGGGGATTCAAGTGTATGAATCATGGACTTGGAAAAAAGCCATATAAATTATTTAAATTAATTATATACTTGAAGCAGAAAATTAAAACCTATAGAAACTACCATATTTTTCAGAGTATAAGACGCACCAAGATTTTGAAGAGGCAAATTTTTTAAAAAAGTTTTTGCACTCTGCAGACCTCCCCAAAACGACCTGATTTTGCAAATACGGGTCCAGTTTTCTTTTTTTTCAAAAAAAGGGCATGAATAGCCTTTAGGAGGCTTGTAGAGTGCTTCAGGGGGGGGCAAAAACGAGCCAAAAATGGTATATTTTTCATGAAAACGGGCCCGTTTCTGTCAAAAAAAAGGGCATGTGTAGCCTTTAGGAGGCTTATAGAGTGGTCCTGGGAGCTGGAGGGGCAAAATTGAGCAAAAAATGGCACGTTTTTCTCTCATTTCTGCCTGCCCAGCCCCCAGGAGCACTCTGCAAGCCTCCTAGAGGCTATGCACGGCCATTTTGGTGAAGAGGTGGGGTTTCAGGAGGCAAAAAATGCTGTATTCAATGTATAAGACGCACCCAGAATTTCAGCCTCTTTTTTGAGGGGAAAAAGATGCATCTTATACTCCGAAAAATACGGTAGGTACTTTGGGTGCAATTGGATGGTAACAGCAATTGAAACGTCTCTATCATTTTTTAACCAATTTTTTTTAAAATAATCATTTTATCACCCTTGTGATTGCTTTCTCTTTTTAAAAAAAATTAGATTTAGGCACTGTGCAAGGTGCAATACAATCCTAAGTGGTTCAAAATGTCAAAGCCAAAAGATAAAAATCCAATCACAATGAACAAGACACCATCAGCCAAACCAATATACAAAGTGAATGCTATGTATAGACTAAGAAAAAATAAGTTTGGCGCAAATCTAAAATCCTAAATAACGTATTGAACGTCTCATTTTTTTTCCCCTCCTGATTTTGACCTCCATAATTATTGTTATCTTTACATTGACACAGATATTTGGGCCTGTCCAGCAAATCATGAAATTCAAAACTATTGAGGAAGTTATCAAGAGAGCGAACAATACTCACTATGGTCTAGCAGCTGCAGTATTTACCAAAGACATTGATAAAGCACTGACATTTGCAGCTGCGCTTCAGGCTGGAACTGTCTGGTATGTATTCTCCTTTGAGCCAAATTGCATTTGGAAGGGAATTCCGTAGTTTTAGTGCCTCTGGAAAGGTGGTCCTTTCTCACATCACCAATGCCATATGTCAGCGATGGCGAACCTTTTTTGGCTCGTGTGCCACAAGTGGGGGGAGCGCAGGGGGGTCGTGTGCGGGCGTGCCGCACCCATAATGCAACGGGCGACCCCCCCAAGTGTGCATGCGCGCAAAACGTGCGACCCCCCCCCATTTTTACATGCTTTTTTCGCCCTCCCCAGGCTCCAGAGGCTTTATAGGAGCCTGTGGAGGGTGAAAAGAGCCTCCCTCGCCCCCTCTCTGAAGCCTTCGGAACGCTTAAAACCACCCTCCGAGCAAACTGGAAGTGACTTCCGGGTTGCTCGGAGGGTCATTTTAAGCGTTCCGAAGGCTTCAGGGACCATCCGGACGGTCCCTGAAGCCTTCGGAGCGCTCAAAAGAATCCTCCGAGCAAACCGGAAGTGACTTCCGGTTTGCTCAGAGGGTGGTTTTAAGCGCTCCGAAGGTGGTTTTAAGCATTCCGAAGGCGTCAGGGAAGCCTTATAAAGGATTCAACAATCACTGCTATATGTCATGCATTGGGAATACATTATAATTTACGTATTTTTACACTAGCCACTGTTTAGCAACTGAAGTGTCTGGCGTTCAACTCCCCGAATTTCTCAGCCAGCATGCTTGCTGGGGAATTCTGGGAGTTTAATTCCATATATCTGAAAGTTGCCAATATTGGTCTAAGCTAACACAGTCCCCTAAGTAACTAGCGCTAGGCATTTTGTGCTTGCCTCTTGCTGCTTCTTATGAGAGAGTTCCATGTTTTTCAATAATTTTTCTATTGTAAACCATCTAGAACAGGGGTGCCAAACTCAAGGCCCGAGGGATGCTTAGATCTGGCCCATGGGACCGTCCTGGAAACAGCAAAGTACTGGCCCGCAGGGAAAATGGAGCAAGCCCCCCCCCCCACACACACACACACCAAACTCCATTTTTGCTGGCAGAGGGTTGCAGGAGGCTGTCACAGCTTAAAATGGAGCTCAGGAGCCCATTTTCTCTGGCAGAGCCCTCAGGCCACCACAGGCGTCCTCCCGGCATGAGTGACATCATGCTGGTCACACCCACCCTGGCCACGCCCACCCCAGCCCCCAACATCAAACACAACCCTAATGCAGCCCTCAATAAAATTGAGTTTGATACTCCTGATCTAGAACATTGTAGAAAACAGGTGGGGTACAATAAATAAAATAAACCAATCAAATAGTAAGTGCCTTCTATCATTCCTAATTAAGTACACACTGTAGTTTGCCCACCCGAGGCATCAGGGCAAAGGTGAATAGAACATCAGTAAATCTATTGATAGATCTCAAGATGATCTATAGTAGATTGTTTGGAGGAGAGAACTAAAGCAATTTGTGGGTCAAATAATGTATGAGTTTGCATGTGGTTAAGGCATTAGGCTAGACACCGGGAGTTCTAGTCCCATTTTAGGCACAAAGCCAGCTGGGTGACCTTGGGCCAGTTCCTCTCACCCTACGAAGCAGGCCATGGCATACCACTCCCAAAAGCTTGCCATAAAAGCTGCAGGGATTTATCCAGGCAGTCACTAAGAGTCAAGAGTGATGCACCAATGTATATGCATATAGTATCAGTCCCAATAGGTACACCAAGAAGTGAAACTGCTTTTATTGAGAGTGGCTGTAACAATAAAACTTGCCAGTTGTACAGCACAATTCTGGTTTTGCTGTCCCTCCTCCTCTTTGATATAATTGAGTGAAATAAGGAGACCATTACCTGGGCTTTAAAAGTGCTTATCCCCTTTTGCCTAGGCAATAACTCTGCACAATTTCCCCAAGGTCATCTTCCTTACTCTCTACAGATATTTTGTAACATAAATATTGGGACAAACATGCTGAGTCACTGCTATGTTGAGTAAGGATTTTAAAAGTTACAAATGCTAGCTTGGGGAAAGTGGGACCAGAGTTTCTTTACAAATGTAAAACTTATATACGTAGGGCAAGCAAACTCTTATGACTGAATTAAGCTGGTCATTCTACTTATAATTCTACCCCTTGTATAATTTGTCTTTTATCTTTTCTTCTTTTTCCTCAGGGTTAACTGCTATAGTGCAGTGTCTGCTCAAAGTCCTTTTGGGGGATTCAAAATGTCAGGAAACGGACGCGAGCTGTAAGTATAGCCACCTGGCTTTGCTTCAGATTGAAGGGATCGGTTTGCAACTGTTTGACGCACAGAGAAATGTTAGCATTCATAAATCAGTTGTATGATTCTTTGTCTTAAAATAATGGGATTGTTACTGTGCATTCTTGTTTGTGGGAGACTTATCTTCACACTATATGGTTTTTAACTGTTCCATTGCATTTATGAGGAAGAAATACAAGGAAGTGTTACCTTGTGTGATGATCCTTTCGTTCTATGATATCCATGAGCCATTTTTCAGTAGAAATGATTTCATTTTTTTAATTCGGAAGTTGCTGGGGGGGGGAAATAAATGGCATATGTACGCTTCTTCTGGTGTTCAGGTTCATTGTTAGTCATTCTGATGGTGTATTCCAGGGCTGTCAAACTCATGGCCCACGGACCAGATGCATCAATGCTGGCCACACCCACGCCGGTTTAGCGAAGGGGGAGAAAGTCACGATACATCACACGACGCCACCGTGACGACGCTGGTTTGACACCCCTGGTATAGTCAGCATCCAAGAATCAAGCAATTTGTCTACATGCTCCCCGGAGAGCTTGGTTTTATTTTTACCTAATAGCAGCCTCCCCCCCCCCCGCCCCCAATAGTATCGGGATCAAATACATCATCAGACAATTTTACCATCTTGCAGTATTTGCAGCAAATAGGAAAAAAAAATACAGGACAATCTGGATGGAAACATTATTTCAAGAACTATTCTTATGTCATTTCTCTTCTCTCTCTCCTTCCCTCCCTCTCCCCCCCCCTCTCTCTCTAGGGGTGAATACGGCCTTCACGAATATACAGAAGTCAAGACAGTCACAATCAAAATTCCACAGAAGAATTCATAATGGCGCCACAGAGCCATGTTGGTTACTTGGTCAAACTGCAAAAGCCAGTTGTGTTGTGAAACGCTTTGTAGCAGACTATATTCTCTGTTTAATTTTGATTTCATTTTTAGTTACCTTTAACAGTTATGAACAGTAATTTTGAAATGGTTTCAGTTAGGGGAAAAAAAGGGGGGGGGTCATAATGCCTGAATCAAATTAGCAATTTATGAACTTTATTCACATTTTATTTGCCGATTTAAATAGATTTGTAGTGCTGTGCAAAATAAATGGTTAAAATATACATTTACAAAAATTGCTCACTTGTATTCTAGAGGTGTTAATTTCCTGTTCTTTTGTATGAGCTTGGTAAAAGCACTTATATCTGACTATCAAATAAACAAGTTTGCTTTTGCTAATGGTTACCTCTTGAAATCAATTTTCTGCTTCCTGCTGTTATTTGAATCTGCTCATATTACAGAACTATTTTGGATGTACACTTTATAAATCTTTCTCTCTTTTTTCCAACTGCAATTGGCACATATCAACAAATGCAATCAGCACAGTGGTTTAATTTCTAAAAGAATTCCAAGTCCATATAATGCTGTTGAAGGACTTTGGGGCTATCTCAGGCTACATTTGAATCCTAAAGCCAAACAGATGCCAGTTTTGCTGAATTCGGGTGGACTTACCATTTTGAGCTATATGAGAGAAAGGCTGGATATATAATTACAATTGGCAGTCCCTTACTACTGATCCTAACCATCGCCACGATCCTTCAGTTCAGAAAACCAACTGACATAAAGAATTGGAAGTGAAGGAAAACGTGTGGTACTCGTGTTCTTTAACTCTGATTTTTAATAACAAACCACTGATTTGCTGAATTGGTTAAGTCACCAGGCTAGAAAGTGGGAGAACAAGAATTCAAGTACTGCCTTAGCCATGAAAGCCAGCTGGGTGGCTTTTTCTCTCAGCCCAACTCACCTCTAGGGTGATGGTTGGGGAACAAATAAGAGAAGGAAGGTGTGATTGGATATGAAGGTTGCCTTGAGTTACTCATAAAAATAAAGTAATAATAATGAATAATAATTGGATTCAACTCTGATAATCTGACAAAAACAAGATGGCCACAGATTTCCCCAAGATAACAGAATGTTTTGAAATTAGACGTTTCTTATTTCTCACAAATCCTCAGGGCGCAGAGAAAAGAGAGAATGGCCTTGATGGACAGGAGGAAGAGGTGCAACTCAGACAACAGTGAGATTAAGGAGGACTGAGTCTAGGGCAGGAATGTAGTCAACATCTCAGACAAGCCCTTCCCTAATTCTCATGAAAATAAAGGGAGGGAGGGAGGGAAAGCACATTCAGGCTTGCAAGATTCTGTTACTAGAGCTTTACAACAAAAGTAGCACTGATCTGCATGATTTTGGATTCCTGGTCTAAAGTAATCTTGTAGGGCCAACACAGGTGCTTAAAAGCAACAGTATAGTTTGGTAAATGTAATCTAATTGCAAGTGGAGGGGCCCGGGGCAGAGTGTCATGTAAATTAGAAGAATGTCATGTCAGTTCTGGGAGCTTGCAATATAATGCACAAAAGAGAATGAAGAGGCCTCCATTTTTAATTCTTTTTTTTAAAAGGTCTTTTTGGACTACAGGCTTGGTGACACTGACACAATCAAAAATAAACAGAGGTTTTGTTTGATGGAAATTATTACGTCTTTAAAAAAACCTTTACTTTTGAAAGGCGCCTGTCATTCTGTTTTTGTTAGCCCAGTAATTTTTATCATTACTTTATCATTCATTACATCATGAAAATCATGCAGTACCTCTGGATCTTTTTCTCCATTTCAGTTTCTCCATGCATTTCCATACAAATATTGTTTGTAAATCATCCCTAATGTCACATACATTTCCACTCCTCATTCTAGAAAACCTATTTCATTTCCCTTGTTTTAAGGATGGAGGTAACATTCATTTCTGGGCCATAGTTCTCCAAGTGGAAGATTGCTTGGTACCCATGCCCACTTTACTTCTACAGCTCCACAAAAGGAACAGCCCTCATTCATCAGCCTGACACTATAGATTGGTTACTTGCTTGCTTGTTTAACATATCAAGGAATGTCAACCTGTGGAAATAACTCAGGCTTATGTGGGGAAAAATCCTGCGCCTGTTTTAAGCAAGACTTGCATTGTTAACAGCCATAACATAGCCTGGAATGGTTTTTACCCCTGCTGAGATACTGTAGAACAGGGGTGTCAAACTCGATTTCATTGAGGGCTGCATCAGGATTGTGTTTGACCTCGTTGTGGCTGGGGTGAGTGTGGCCAGGGTGGGCATCGCCAATTCGACGTCACTCATCAAGGCCTTATTTTCAGCTGCAACAGCCTCTAGCCCTCTGCCAGCAAAAATGGAGCTGGGGGGTGGGTTTGTACACACAGAGTGAGCTCCATTTTTGCTGGCAGAGGGCTAGAGGCAGCCATCGCAACCAAAAAGAGAGACCTCATTTTCACTGGCAGAGGAACCCACACGCCGGTCCTTCACTGTTTCCAGGGTGGCCCTGTGGACCACATCTAAACACCTCATGGGCCAGATACGGCCTGCAGGCCTTGAGTTTGACACCCTTGCTGCAGAATAATACTTCAGTTTCTGCATAGACAAGGCAAGGAGCAAAATAAGGATTCAACAATATATGATAGAATAAAGCTGAAAATACTGTATTTGATTTACATCCTGTCTTCCTTCAGGATCTTAAAGTGTCCTCTACTATTTTCCCCTACAGCAAGAAGTCCGGGAGAGTGGGCTGAAAAAGTATGTTGACTAAGTGATTCTGGGACTGAGCTTGCTTGACTGAAGGTAAAATGATGTTTCTCATCCTTGGCGAGTTTAAGATGTGTGGACTTCAACTCCCAGAATTCCCTAGCCAATCCACACATCTTAAAGTTGCCACGGTTGAGAAACTTAACTCTAAGGTAGGCTGAAATCCATGTCTTTCCAGTGCTGGGCCATTACCTTATCCACTATAACACACACTGACTTAAAAATAAAGCTATGAAAAGGAAGAGAATGTTGAAGAGTTCAAAACTATTCAAAGGCAGGTATCTACCATGGCTTATTATGCAATATGATAGATTGGTCTGAATCCAAGCAAACCAAATACCATGAAATATTTCAAGCATTAAAAGAGGTAATTAACATTGGCCATTAATACCTACAAACAAATACACACTAATACATCCACCTAAATGCCGTCTAAGCATGCATTTTTTTCCCATTGAAGCCAAGCCCAGCTCTGTGTTAATCCAAAGTGCTGAATTTGCCTACAAATCTTGCCAAAACAAAGAAATACACCTTTTGTAAATTCTGATTCCAGAGCAGCCTAAGATTAATCATGTTTGCCATTGCTCAAGACCATTTGCAATACGCCTGAGTGCAGAACATCAGCAACCTGGCAGGTGGTACAAGATTACTCAAACATTACCATGAGATGCAAATGGAATTTTGCTAACACAAAAGTATTTTGAAAGCCAACATGACTAGCAATCTCTAGAGTGCCTAACCATCTGAGAAAAAAATTGGAAAGCTGAAAAGAAAAGATATTTTTTCCAAAGAATTTTGGATGTTATATTAAATACATTGTAACCTTATGATGTCTGTTGATAATTTTCAATTTGTGCATATCTTTTGGGTATTTTGAGAGAGAAAATCTTCCAAGCCTATTCTTATCGCTGCTGGCTAATTTTCACTTAGGAAGATGTTATAAGTACTAAATGATAAATTAAAAATGCTTTGTTTTGCTCTGGTTGTTCTGTAACATAAGAACCCAGCCATCACTCTTAGTAATATCAACAGATCACTATTGCTTGTTTTTCAAGTCTTAATTGTAAAACTCTTAGCTTATTATGTGGTGTGGCATTATCAAAGCCTTTGTGATTGCGAAAATGTGATTGTGGCACTTCTCAACAACAGTATCTCCAGCAAGCCCAAAGCATATTAAATGCTGAAACATTGATAACATGAGGCAAATACTTCCTTAACATACTTGTATTCTAATGTCTGACAACAATTATGTAAGTTAGGGTTAAGATTGATAAGAGGAACTTTCTTGGAGATTCTTTCCTTTTAGTTCCTTTCTTGAATTTGGAAGCAAAATTTCAGGGATCAATAGGGTGGATGAAATTCAAAATGGACAATGCTGAGGGCTGATGGGAATTATAGTTCAGCGTTTTAGGAAGGCTGCAGATCCGCCACTCTGTTGGGCGTCACTGAACTGAACTGAAGCTTAAGGAACCATTTATGTTGACTTCAACCTTTCCTGAAAATTCGTCCTTTAGTTCTTAAAGAGGTATGTTTTGCCCCTTCCTTAAGAAGCCATTGCTATATCATATTATACAGAACAATTTTTGTCCAGTATCTTATCTCCTTTATTTGGGAAAGGTGATAGGGAACATGGTTGGGCTTCAGAGGGCTTTGGAGATGGGTTATATGGATCTTTTTCAGCCACGATTCAGACCCGGTATGGGATGGAAATGGCATTGGATGTGCTTAAAAATGACCTCTGCTGTGCTATGGGAGGGATGGGCTAGTGCAGTGTTGGTGAATCTTTTTGGCACCAAATGCCAAAACGGGAGTGCACATACATGTGCATGCTGGAAACTGGAAGAGCAGCCGCCCAGTGCACAATCTTCCTGGCGCATGCATGCACACCAGGAGGCTGCTCTTCCGGTTTCTGGTGTGTGAACATGCACCAGCCAGCTGGTCTTCTGGGTTCTGGTGTGCATGTGTGTGCAAAGACCAGTTGGCCAGTGCGCATGCATGCATTGGAAGCTGGAAGAGCAGCTGCCCGGTGAGCAAGCGCACGCCAGGATGATTGCATACCGGGTGGCTACTCTTCCAATTTCCAGTGCTCTCGCATGCATGAAGGCCAGCTGTCTAGCGTGCCGGAACCCAGAAGAGCAATGGGCAACGGCTTGCGTGCCTGCAGAGATGGCTTTGTGTGCCACTTGCGGCACGCATGCTATAGGTTCGCCATCATGGGGCTAGTTCATATATCCTAGTCCTACTTGACCTCTCTGTGGTTTTGATACCATCAACCATGGTATCCTTCTAGATCAGTTCAGAGAGTTGGGAGTAGGTGGTATGGTGTTGTTCTCCTCCATCCTTCAGGTTCAATTCCAGTTGGTGATGATCACAGGAGGGGGCTCGCCCTTATCCCTTACTAGGAGGGGTGCCAAGGGGTATGGTGTTCTCTCCTTTTCAACATCTATATGAGGCCACTGAGTTAGCTTATCTGTCACTTTGGGTGAGGTATCCTCAATATGCTGATGATACCCAATTATGTATCTTAATTCTGGCAAACTAAGTGATGCCATTGTTACCCGGCACTTTTGGCTTAGTTATTAGCGTTTAAAAATGATATTAGGACTTTTAATGTCTTAAAGTTTCTTTGTTTGAAAAGAAAACTTCAGGAAAACATGTTTTTCTCTTCTTAACCAAGGCCATTCCTTTTGGTATGTGAGAACGTCTTTTCAGCATCAAACAATTGAGAGCGTCTTCTGAAAAGTCCTTGAATACACTTGTAAGTTTTAACAAAGATACAAACCCAACTGGGAAAGAGTATTACAATCCATGCATTTGGCACTTGTGGAATATTGTCTCGAATCAATGTTTTCTATTGTTCAAGTCTCACATGTAATCACTCTCTTTTATTGTTTGATCGCTTGCTTTCTGAAGTATCACGTATGCCGAGTGTTTGTATCCTTTGTTTCTGTATCCTATTAAAAAAAAAAGGTTTGACCTCCATCCCTAAATAAATGCTTTTTACGTTGCCTGAATTGGTGAGTCACATTTTGAGATGAGCAAAGGAGCCCAGTTGCAAAGATAAAAGTATCTGACTTAAATTGAGGGATAAAGTTTATATCAGTTCCATGCCACACTCAAACCTGAGTTTTGAGGCAACACCACAAATATCTAATTCTGGTGCCTGGAGGCTGTGAGGATTGGGATTGGGTACATCAGGCTTCAGCTAAACCCTGCTAAGGCTGAGTGACCTTGGTTTTGGGGGCCTAATGATTCTAAGACCACAATACCTTTGGTGCTGGGTGGAGTTGCCCTCCCAGACAGACCCAGTGCTCCCCCTGAGATCTTCGTAGACTTATGACTTGTGCTGGATGAGTAGATGGTAGTCGTGGCTAAGAGGGCCTTTGTAGAATGTTGCCGTGTGCCAATTGCACCCATTCCTGAATCTGCAGGCCCTGCTTATAGCAATTCATGCCCTCACCATCTCCAGATTGGATTAATGCAATGTTCTCTACTACCTAGGGCCACCCTTGAAGAGTATTCTGAAGTTTCAGCTGATACTGAATACTGAGGCACAGGCAGTTATGTCTGCTCTTAGAGCAGCACAGGGGTGGGTTACGGCAGGCACTACTACCGGTTCACCCATGTGCATGCTGTGTATGCGTGCGCACTTGATGCACACTGTGCACGCATGTGCAATGCAATATTGTTCTGTGCATGCGCAGAAGCAAAAACAAGATGGCGGTGCCTATGGCGCCATCTGGAGAACTGGTTTGGCGGCATGGCAAACCTGGGTCACTGCCGGTTCCAGCAATCCAGGCCGCCAAACCACTACCAGTTCGGCAAACTGGGCCAAACCAGTAGGAACCCACCTCTGAGCAGCGCATGTTACACTTCTGTGCCATGAGCTGCATTGGTTGCCAGTTTGCTTCCAGGTCCAATTCACAGTACTTTAAAACCCTTCTTGGCATGGGGCCAGGCTATCTGAGAGACCCTCTCTCCTCAGTGACATTAACTCCCTTAATTAGATCTCACAGAGAAAGCACGTTGTAGGTACCAGCCAGTGACGTGCGGTGAGGTTTATAGCTGGTGAGGCAGCAATTTTTTTAGACTTGTGGACTTCAACTCCCAGAATTCCACAGTCAGGCATGCTCAGTTGCGACCTGCCGCCCTCCACCCTGGGATTCGGCCATGGCACTGCCTGCCAGAGCTGCGCGGAATCCAGGGCACACTTGTCGGGATACGGCAGCGCAGATGGGGAGCGGACGGAGTGGAGGAAGCCTCTCCCCCCCCCCGCTTCCCACACCCGAAAGAACAAAGGGAACCTCTGCCGCCGCCCGGGCAATCTGGCCGGCCTCTCTCGTGGTGGCTCTCTGGTGCCGAGCTTGGGAGTCCCTGGAGGAGCTGGCGGGGGCTGCAAGCACCGCAGGCTGGACTGGAGCCTCGAGTCTAGGGCAGCGAGTCATTCGATAGGAAACTTGCCTCTTGGAAGGAATGACTCAGCTTGGCTCCTGCTTTGTCTCTCCTGCCTCTTCACTTCTCCGTTCGGTCATTGGGCGGCAGATCGAAAGCGGGAGCCAAGCTGGGTCATTCCTCCCAAAAGGCAAGTTTCCCATCGAATGACTCACTGCCCTGATGATGAGAGGTTAGGCTGTGCCTCACTTGCCTCACCTGACTGCACGTCACTGGTACCATCGGCTCAGAACCTATATTGGTGGCGTTATGTATTGAATATACGTAGTTGTGTTTAAGTCCTGCTAAAGTGAAACTAACCTTAAGATGATCCTAATTGTTATCTCCAACTGTTTCGAAGGGAAACTTTGAACATTCATCTTTGGGTGGGATTTTTCATGTATTATGATTGGTTAAGGCCCTGTGTGTGGGCCCACAGTATAAATTACAGGCATTTGTTCCTCAGTTCCAATTTGGGTCAATAAAAGCTGTTTTAGCTATGCTGGCCTGGTTCTTGCCTACTGAAGCAATAGGTGGGTCCAGAGGTGGGTTGCTGCCGGTTCGGCCCAGTTCGGTAGAACCGGTAGTGGCCCTGAGCAGCTGAGAGCAAACCGGTACAGTGGCTTTTTTGGCCCACCCGCCTGCCCACCCTCTATGCCTGTTTTTATGGCAAAAGGCAAATTGTGCAGGTGCGCACAGGGGGTGGTGCCTGCGCGATCCACGACATTCAGTTGGTTGTTGCAGGGGTGGTGGATTGCGCACACTCACGCAGCACAAGTCAGGCACACGGACGAATGGACGAATGGAACATGCACATGTGCACGATGACCAAACGGGTAGTGACAGTAAGTACAACCCACCACTGGGTGAGTCCCAGGAGATGTGCTTTCTTTGCTGCCTAAGGTGGCTTCCTTATGGAACCTTCTTCTTTCTGGAATTAGATTAGCCCTTTGGTTTTTCTGAAAGGGCCTCAAGATCCGGTTATGCTACCAGGCCTGAGACTCCCAGAGAACCAGAGTTTTACCTCGATATTTCCATTGCTGAGGAGGCCATTTTTATCTTCCCTTCTCCTACTGTTAGTATTTTTGATTTTATGATATGCATTACTGTGGCTTTTTAGGTTTTATCTGTTTCATCTGTTGGCTGTTTTATCTATTGTTGTGCACCACTCATCTTTGATGAGATGGGGAGCTATCAGTGGTGGGTTTAAAAAATTTTTATAACCTATTCTGTAGGTGTGGCCTGTTTTGTGGCAGTGGTGGTCATGTGACCGGGTGGGAGTGGCTTGGTGATCATGTGACCGGATGGGAGTAGCTTAGCAGTCATATGACAGAGTGGGAGTAGCTTGGCAGTCATGTGACTGGATGGGAGTGGCCAAGTCAATGTCACTGAATTCTTTGCCCCAAAGAATGATCTACAAAAAGAAGATATAAAAAAGGAAATTTATTATTTTGTGCACTTACTACTTAAATAAGAATAAAATAAGTACACAAAACAATAAAACAGCTACTTACAGAGGAAATATGGCTCTCCTTGCCGATCTTCAACATTATTGACCACCTTACACACACACTTCCAGCCCCTCTGCCTCTTCCCTCTTCCTGGATTCACTCAGACATTTTTAAAACTCACAGCCTGTGCACACTCTTCCAGCAGCTCCTCTGCCTCTTCCGTCTTCCCCATCCTCCTCCCCACCCCAGCCACTCACCAGTTCTTTCTTCTTCTGGTTCTTCTTCTGAGAACTTTTCAGCAGCCTGGTGCGAATGGGGGGGGGGAGTGAAAGAGCGAACAAGGGGAGACAGACTTCCGGTACGGGGCCTCCAGACCAATAGGTAGGGGAAGGCATGCTAAATTTCACCATCCAGTATGGCCATACCGGTCCGCACTGGTTGAAACCCACCCCTGGGAGCTATATACATTTGCCAAATCTAGACAGCATACTAAAAAGCAGAGACATCACCCTGCCAACAAAAGTGTGTATAGTCAATGCTATGGTTTTCCCAGTTGCAATGTATAGCTGTGAATGTTGGACCATAAGAAAGGCTGAGCACCAAAGAATTGAGGCCTTTGAATGGTGTTGTAGAAGACTTCTGTGATTCCCTTGGACTGCAAGGCGATCAAACCAGTCAGTCCTAGAGGAGATCAACCCTGACTGTTATTTAGAAAGCCAGCTCCTGAAGTTGAAACTCAAATACTTTGACCACCTAATGAGAAGGAAGGATCCACTGGAGAACAGCCTAATGCAGAGAATAAGGTGGCTGAATGAAGTCACTGAAGCAGTAGGCGTGAGCTTAAAAGGACTCTGGGGGATGGTAGAGGACAGGAAGGCCTGGAGGAACATTGTTCATGGGGTCGCGATGGGTTGGACACAACTTTGCAACTAACAACAACAATACATTTGATTAAAAATAAATAAAAATGGAAATTAAAAAAGTTGAAAACAATCTTATGAAAGCCAGGGACGTGCGGTCAGGGGAGGCAGGGGAGGCAGAGCCTCACCGCTCTCATCATGAAAAGGAAAAAAAAGGGAAAAGGGAAACGGCACACGTGGTCCCATTCCCCGCCTTCCTGAGTCAACATGAAGGGGACCATGGCTCGCGCTCCGCAGTCCTGCGGCTCACGCTCCGTGGCTCGCGCTCCGCGGTCCCATTCATGTTTACTCAGGAAGGCAGGGAATGGGACCACATGTGCAGTAGGCTGAGGCTGCCTCAGCTTCCTGCACATGTGGTCCCATTCCCCGCCTTCCTGATTACATCACCAGCCTCACCAGCCATAAACCTTACCGCACATCACTGATGAAAGCACACATCTTTTGTTAGACAACTTCATAAATCTTTGTATGTCAAAATTTGTTCTTAGATCAGACTCAACATCTTCTAACAGATGTTGCAATAGAGCAAAATTCTGAGAATTTCCCAGAGATATTGCTAGGCTGCTCCCTTAATAAAGAATATGTCGCTCCGATTTGAGCCAACCAAGCTGACAAGAAAAAAATTAACTCTGTTCATTAGGTAATATATAGTAGGCAACTCAACAAAATATGCGCAATTATCTGACCTTCAACCTCCCTGCATAAACCATGGCATTCTTCAAGGGTAGAGTCTCAAATCTCACTATACACTTAGAATGTGGAGCAGAGAGAAAATTGTAATAATATTTGAGGATGGTAGAAGAGACATTGCAAAGGTCACTATAGTGGTGATAGTTTTAAAAAAAATAGAATTGGTATTTTGTAATTTGGAATCCAGGACTTTGTTTGAAGTCAGTCAAGATAAAATCCGTTAGGCCTTCCAGCTGTAACTGGAGACATGTCAGCTGTGTACAACCAGATCCACACATGAAGAGCCTAATTAGCTGATGCCCATTTCACTGGAAATGTCCCAGACTGCAGGCTGCACCTGGGCCAGACTAGATAAAATTGAAGAGCATTCAAAGAGGGATCAAACCTTGCCCTCTTGTACATAATGATTCCAGACTAATTCCCCATTTGACTCCTCCATCTGACTCGGCCAGTCTATCTCTGACAAGACAGAGGCAATATAGGCAGGCTAGACATGAGTCATGATCTAACAAGTTTTACACAGGACGTTTTCTGCTGATTATGAGTGGAAACATTTTAATCCAGCAATGGGAAAATAGCCTTTGACCAGATGGTCAGCCTAGATTTCTGAGATTCTCTTGAATGCAGGTTTTTGGAGATTTGGATATATATAAAAAAGTAAAGGTTTCCCTTTCAGTTGTGTCTGACTCTAGGGCACAGTGCTCTTTGCCATTTCTTGGCCAAGGAAGTCAGCATTGTCTGAAGACCCTTCTGTGGTCATGTGGTCAGCATGGCTATATACCAAAGGGACATGAAACGCTGTTACCTTCCTGTTCTGACCCCCCTTCCTCCCTCGCCAACACAGACTCACGTCAAGCCAAAGCTACATCACAGGATTTATTGCACAGACAGACAGACAGATCCTTGGCAGCAATCCACCACGACTAGACTCTCAGAACCCTCCGGCACGGAGATGCAATAACAGCTATCCAGCCTGCCACGCTCACAAGACGGAACTTCCCCAATAGTTCCTTCTTTTAATCAGCTTAACTATTAAAGTATTAGAAATCTTTACCCCTGCTCGCGCACAGCTCGGCTGAGTACCAGCACTAGAGAATGGAAGCCCAACGGATGGGTTTCACTTTCAGTGGGGAAGCACGGAGGCAGGAGTGGTGAGGTCATTTGTGAAAACTCGGAATAATTTTCCCATTTTCGTTGCCAATTCAGTTGGTTAAAAAAAGAAAGAGATCGATGCAAACTTAAAAGATTAAAAGAATAGTTTAAAAGAATAGTTCCCCTACTTCTGCAAAGGGTGTATGCACAATCAGTCCTTTTATAGACTGGAGAGGAGTCTACTTATCAGCAGCTGAGAGCAATTACCTCTGGTAACTGCGCCCTTGCTCCTTGCGCCTGTGGGCGCGTCGGTAACGAGCATCTAATAACTCACTGCTGATGTCTGACTCATTGTCCCGTGACTCCTCCCCACTGCTCCAAGGCATGACATCAGGAGCCCCCTTCCTTTGGCTTTCACTGCTGCTCCATGCCTCAGGCGCCTCCTGGTGGCCGACCAGACTCTCCGATCCCTGCTCAGAGTCAGAACCCTGCCCAGGGTCCTCCACATCCTCCAGAGCCGACTCATAGGAACCCTCGCTGTCGGAGTCTGGTGGCAGCTCCAACAGCTCCTGCTGGGCCACAACACTTTCCCAGCAAAGTGGTAACTATTAATGTACTTGCATTTGCATGCTTTCGAACTGTTGGGTGGGCAGGAATTGGAGCAAGTAACAGGAGCTCACCCTGTTGCGTGGAGCCTGGGTCTCGAACCTGGGCTGCCAGCTCTCCAGCTGACAAGCTCAGCATCTTTAACCACTGATATTTAAAGAACCCATTCTACAGATGCTACTCATGGCCGATAAACACAGACTTTGACTTTCTCTTTACAGGAATTCCCTAACATTATTTGGCACTGGACAGGTTAAAGTGGTCTGAGAAAAATAAACAGCAGACAAGAAAAATCCATAGTGTTTCTCTTGTTTTAAACTCATCAGCCCCACACTTCTTAAAAACAGTAAATTCTGAAAGGACCTAAAATTATTTATTTTGAAGGTGAGACATTTAATCACAACACTGAACCAGACATCTGGCAAATGTATAACAAATAGGGGGCCAAACTGTGAGGTTTTGCAGAGATAAAAACCTGTGAACTGAAAAAAAAAATCCAGGAACAAGTTAAATATTTAAAACTAAAAATCTCCATTGTTTAATTAAGGCATTGTGTCCATAAACAGAAAACATCTGTTTAATTTTAAGTCATTACATAGTGATAGGGATTCACTTACTATTATGAATTTAAGAATGTTCCCCCCACGCTCAAGACATCGCTTTTTTTTTAAAACACAGACAAAAATTCTATGCAATGACCATTTTCTAACTTTTCAGTCTAAAATTGCCAATCCTAGCTAAACCCAGTCAGATTCCAGATGTTAATTTTAACTTATTTTAAATGTATTGTCTTTTAAATTCGGTTTTTTTTTTTTGGGATATGTATATAATTTTTTTTAACTTTGGGATGTGTGTTTTTTTAATGTTGTACGCCGCCCTGAGTCCTTTTGGAGAAGGGCGGCATATAAATCCAAATAAACAGAAACAGAAACAGATTCACGTGGAACCAGCCTTGGAAATGAATTAAAACAACAGTTTTAACTGTCTGTAAAATATTGTACCCATTTTAAAGAAATTAATTAATTCCCTTGCCTCACTCTGTACTATACGATTCACTCTTGCAACAATTGAGAGGTATTTTTATATAGGCATTTTCTTCTTCTAGCAGATGTCAAAGGGAGGTGAAAGCCCTCACTTCTTAAAGTTGCTATGTTGACAAACACTGGTTTAAGAGGCATTGGTGGAAAGGAATGGCTCAATGCCATTTTTTAAAAAAAAATTGAACCTATCCCATCCAGGGATGTCCAAACTTGGGAACTTTAAGACTTGTGGACTTCAACTCCCAGAATTCCCCAGCCAGCTGGCTGGGGAATTCTGGGAGTTGAAGTCCACAAGTCTTAAAGTTCCCAAGTTTGGACACCCCTGCGCATAGCCTCTTATGTTGACCAGCAGGCACATCAGCAAGACAGCAAGAGCTGCACGTTTAGTGAAAATATAGTTGTGTTAGTGACAGTTGTGTTAATCTAGGTTGGCTTAAAATCGGAAGGACTCTGTAGCAGCTTTTTTTAACCAACCCATTTTATTAAAAGGCTGAAGTTTTCTGGAGGCACAGCAAGAGAAGTTAAGCTCTGCCCTCTGCTGGTATGATGTTTCTATTACATACAGAACAAAATCTAAATAATATTAGTAGTAGTAATTCTGTGTTTCAAATATATTGGCCTGGCAATACACTGTTCACCAAGCATCTATGGATGTTAAGGAAAAAAACTATAATAAAACTATATAAAAAATCTCAAAAGAACAAGAATCCCCTGATTTCTTTTTAATTTGTAAGAATACTTTTATATTTGTTAGGTTTTTTTTTATTTCTGAACTAAATCAAAAGGACAATTAAGAAAAATAATTTTTCAGACCCAAACAAAAGAAACTTTCATTTTATGTTTTTATTTGCTATTAATTTTTTAAAAAGCCTGTATGCCATCCACCTGACTGTTAGTTGCTTGCTAATTTTCATGCAATGAATATTTTAAAACTGTTTAAAATTAATGTATACCCAACCCACTTAAGCATCTTGAACTGGACTAAGAAAATAACTGGTAACCAGTACAGCTGATTCAGAACCAGGGTATGTAATGTAACACTTCCTTAAAGACAATTACTCCGTTAGGACCATCTTCAAGGCCCACCCCTCCAAGAGCACATTGCAGTAATCCACTTTGGTGGTGTGATTCCCCCTATATTGAAAAGCCCATTTCCTGAGCGTGCATGTACAGATGGTTTTAAAAGAGAAAAGCTTTAACAAAATAGGGGTCCATGGATAGCATCTGGGAGCAAAATGTATTGCTATCCCAGCTGATATGGTAGAAGATGACAATGCGAGAGAGAGAGAGCCTCATTGACAAGAGTTCTTAGCTATATAGAATGCCCCGATTACATGAGAAGTTCTCCTATATAACCCATTCATTTTTCATTTATTAGATAATTTATGCCCTAGATAATAGCAGTTTTCTTCCGCTCATTAATTGCATTTCCTGGGCAGTTTATCAAGTTACAGTTGTCTCTACAGACAGAAAACTCTGGGGAGAGAAGATAGAGTTAGCTCCTATTGCCTGCACACAGAGATAGTGTGAAAAGGGGCTGAAGAGCTGGTGGGAGGGAAAGAAGGAATGTCCTTGAAGAACTGAAGGAAAAACCACCATCAGGACAACCGTGAGATAAATTGGCCTGAGCTCAGGCCAAGAAAGTAATGTGAGTAAACTGACAAGTTCTTACTTACTTCACATGGAGATAAAGGGACAAAGAGGAAGCATTGAAGCTTGCAAAATCTATCTATCTATATATATATATGGCTGTGTGTGTGTGTGTGTGTGTGTGTGTGTGTGTGTGTGTGTTCCAGCATAACTCTAGAACGCCTCCAGCAATTTCAACCAAACTTGGTACACAGATGACTTAATATCGGGGGGGGGGGGGGAATACTGTGGCAGTAGGACAACCCTAACACCCCTGTGTGTGTGTGTGTGTGTGTGTGTGTGTGTGTGTGTGTGTGTGTTCCAGCATAATTCTGGAATGCCTGGGCCGCTGAAACGAAAAGAAATGAATTATATCAATAGTGACAAATCACAGTACTTTTTGACAGTCATAGTGTGCATTAGTGTGATAATGTTAGGATACAGCCTGTTGTGCCTTAAGATGGCATCTACTGTACAGCACAGTGGAGTTGCCATGGTAAAGGCTTCACAGTACTCCACAAGGGGGCTCCAACCTAATACAGAATTAGGATAAATAAATATCTGGCAGCACCAGGTTATCGGCTAGTTATGTTATAATAGCTCTACAATGAAAGTAGTAATGTCCTACATGGTTTCCTAGCCTGATCTACATATCTTGAAAATCTAACAATGTTTACAGTGTTTTGGTGAAATTGATATGGGTTCTAATTTTTCTCTTTTTTTATTAAGGTTTCCCATTTTTTTATTTCAAAACTTTGGAGGATTTTCTGGATTCAGTATAATGCAGGACATGATACTTAGAAGAAAGGAACATCTGGAGTTAAAATCCTCTCTATTCATCAACAGAGTTTTGGAGCCAATTCTCTGAAAAGCAAAATAAAATGCCTTTTTCCTCTTTTTTGGCAGACTTGATTTGCATGTATTTCAGACTCAAGTAGGCATGCACCATCCACAATCGTTTCTAAAATTGTAGAGTATTGTTTTTGTTTGCTTCGTGAACAATATTGAACAAAACAAGAAAGCAAAGAAAGAATGACTTTGTGTCCCTTCTGCAAGTCAGGGAGCCCCAAAGAGATGATGGCAGGTGGACACTTTGAAAACCAGCAAACTCTCAGCATCCTCCTAGCTAAGTCATCATTGAAGTTTCATCACATGACAGTTTCAGGCTAGCTCATACAGACAATGCTCTACATATGAATAGGTGATGTCCTGAGAGGTTGTTCGTAAGTCTGTTTTGTTTGACAGTCCAGCAAGCATAAAAAATATGTGCCTTACATATACCTTACTAGAGCCGAGGTGGCGCAGTGGTTAGAATGCAGTACTGCAGGCTACTTCCGCTGACTGCTAGCTGCAGTTCAAATCTGACCGGCTCAAGGTTGACTCAGCCTTCCATCCTTCTGAGGTGGGTAAAATGAGGACCCAGATTGTTGAGGGCAATATGCTGACTCTGTAAAACTGCTTAGAAATGGCTGTAAAAGCACTATGAAGCGGTATATAAGTCTAGGTGCTATTGCTATTGCTATTACAGACGTGGCAACATCTCGGTAAAATCTGATGGTGCCCATAACTCCAACCTTGAAGGTCTCTGTCAGGAGGTGGGAAAAGGTTAGTTGCTGATGCAACATGCACCAGAAACTAACTTTTCCACCTTCTCCCAACTTTCAGGTTCAGACAGGTGTGTTTGTATGGATGAATGCTTACAACTCAACAGTTCACCAGTCAAGTAATGTCTGCGTAGGTTCTGAACCATAATTACCAGCTTTGCAATGTTCTCATTTCACTGAGAACGGGACAATCTATCTGTTCTTGGAATGCTTTTCCCCCCTGCTAGAATGAGACAATCAAGGTGCAAGTTTGAAGATTCCCACCAAGGTTAAGACCATGAAGGCCAAGGAGTCTTTGTTTGTACCAAGTGGTGATGAGACAGTTAAGGAGTATCTCGAGGTCAATTGAAATGAAAATGGAAAAGATCGTTTCATTCTGCACAAGTGTGCAGAGGGCAGAAACAAGGAGGAACCAAGTATAACCTTTTAGTGATTGCTTGCTTAATTCTGCACTATATACTGAGTCGTTACTTGAAACTATAAACTGAGTTATAGAGAGTTCTATGCACCATACACTAAGGGGAAAAGATACTATCCAATTCCTTTTCATTCATCTTCCAATAGAATGGCCAACCCTATATAACTGGGATATTTAAACATATTTAACATATATATAAATTAACTTACATTGGGGTGGGCAATAAGGTAATCAGACTTCTGGAGACCAAGTTGTTTAAGGCTATAAAAATTAAAAAGGGTTATGAAGAGCACTGAAATAATCCCTTTAAACTTGGCCTTCAAAATGGCAAATGCAGACCAGTGGTTAATAAACTGAATACACAGTAACCCAAACTTTACCTATGCAGGTGATCCTCAACTTACAACCACCATTGGGACCAGAATTCCAGATGCTAAGCAAGGTGGCTGTAGAGTGAGTGAGTCCCACCTGATTTTATGGCCCTTTTTTCATGTTTGGTAATTGAATCACTGCAGTTAAGTGAATCTTGCCATTGTTAAGCAAATCCAGCTTTGCCCATTGACTTTGCTTGTCATAAGCCAGCTAGGAAGGTCACAAATGGCAAACACAGGACCCTCGATTGCTGCGACCATCATAAATACATATGTCAAGCCCTGAGGCCTGGGCTTGCCACAGCAAGGTGGGAAAGAGCACGGGTGACGGGAGGTTTCAGGACCACCATCACTGCGACCACCAGTGATGGGGAATGTTGAGATGGCTGAAACAGCGATGGAGTTGGCCCAGCTGTGTGGCAGGGAGGCATGGAGTGGATGGCCACTCCTAGCCACGATAGTTTGGTGGCCTCAGTGGCAGTGGAGACAGCAGCAGGGCTCAGCTGTGAGGCGCGGAGGCGTGGCAGCATGAAGAATGCGACAAACAGCTGTTCTGGCCCGACAATCAGCTGGGCTGGAGCTTCAGCACATGACAATCACCAGGGCGAAGCCAGCGCAGGGAAGAGGTATGACTTGCCTACTTAGGGGCACTGGGAGGTGGATGCTCCCAGTGCTGACTTTGCATCTAACAGACTTGCTAATAGACTTTACTGATTGCGGTTTTGCTGATGATGACCTCACTGCATGCCAGAGTCCGGCTGAATAAACCCAGTTTGCTTCCTCATGTGTGTGGCATTTTCCTACTGGTGTCAGTCCAGAGCTTGGACTCTTGAGAACATATCAGTTGCCAAGCAACCAGATTTTGGTTTTGGGATATGCTGCAATAGTCTTAAGTACAAGAACCGATCCTAAGTCACTTTTTTCAGTGCCTTCATAACTTTGGACAGTCATTAAATAAATAGTCAAAAGTTGAGGGCTACCTATACATGACGGAATCGAAACTGCCTTGACTGAGCGGGAAAGAGATCTTGCAGATACGATGAATTCCAGAAATAGGGACCTACTCTACCAAAGATAAAATTCCATCCTTGAGATGATTAGCAAGAGAACTGAAAACAGAACTATTCACAGACTATTGCCCTTATGCAAATCTGTGGGGAGGCAACATTAGGGACTGTCTCCTTCTTCTTCTTTTTTTCCCAAAGTTTTTATTTAAAAACAAACAAACAAAACATGTAACATAAAACCATCTTCCATTACATACAGTGTGTCGATTGGTTACAATATTTTTGTGCATTCTTTCCATAGTCATCACTTACACTTTATATAAAGTCACATATTATCGAATATATTTGTATACATTATTATTATTGTACCTCACTTGTTTGACTATCGTTGTTATTTCTTCATTTTAAACGAGATATGTAAATATGGGTTCATTTATATTATAACAATTCATTACATCATCTTAGATATATCCAATAATAAAATATTTTTATAACGTATTCTGTATCATTCTATTATTCTAGTATTGATAACATTCTCTAATAACTTTGATTTTCATGTTTTTTTTCTAACCACTGATAAAATAAATCCCATATCCTATAAAATTGTATATCTCCTTGTTCTCTCATTTCAAATGTCAATTTACTCATTTCAGCATATTCCACTATTTTGTAAATAACTTCCTCCTGTATTGGTATTTTCTCATTTTTTCAATTTTTAGCAAATACAATTCTAGCTGCTGTTAACATATTTACAATCAAATATTTCAGTTCTCTATTATATGTTTCCGGTATAATTCCCAATAAAAAGATCTCTGATTTAAAGTCAATATGTTTTTGTATCATTTTTTCCAACCAAGTGTGGATTTTAGTCCAATATCTCTTAGCTTCTATGCAAGTCCACCAGATATGGTAATATGAACCCGGTATCTGATAACATTTCCTACACTTTTCCAATTTGTTCTTGAACATTCTTGCTATTCTCTTCGGGGATAGATGCCACCTGTAAAACATCTTATACAAGTGTTATTTATATGCTGTTGACATTGTCATTTTATAATTTTGAGACCACAATTTCTGCCACTTCTTAATTCAATCCCATGTCCAAAATTCCACCCCCCAAGCAATCATAGATTCTTTAACTTGTTCTTCCTCTAACGTAACCTCTAATAAATATCCATATAGTTTTTTAATTACCTTTTCATCAGTACCTGTCAAAATTGTATCTAACTCAGTCATTTTATCATGGAAACCTTCCATTTTAAGATCTTTATCATATCTAGAATGTATTTGCACATATGAAAACCAGTTCATTTTTATACCTTGCTGTTCCAATTCTTGCATAGATTTAAGTTCACCCTTTGCATTCAATATTTCACCATATCTGTTTGTTTCTTTTTGTATGTTATTGGATATGAAAATGCTTCAATAGTTGATAACCAGATTGGCATTTTTAAATAATGTTGCCTTTTAGTCTTTACCCAATTTAATAGCAAAGCCTCATGTATATAATATCTTCTAAAGTACCCCTGCGTTTTAGTTCCCTTGTACCATAAGAAAGCATGCCATCCCAACAACAAATCATGTCCTTCTACAGAGGGACTGTCTCCTTTTATTCCCTGCACTTGAAGAGACAAATCATAGATCTGGAAAATTTGCAAAAAGGGAACCACAAAATAAGTATAGGCTTTTTCTATGAATACATTTATAATGAAATGGGGAAAGGGACACACAAGAGAGCAGGATAAAACAACACATAGCATAGATATAGTGATGTACATGATGGTTTTTTGCTTCCCACATTGAAGCTCAAAGATCCCTGGAAGCCAAATGTAAGGAAACGCCAGTCCAACTGAAGTATTGTTGGTGCTGCGGTGGTGCAGTGATTAGAGTGCAGTACTGCAGGCTACTTCTGCTGCCTGCCGGCTGCCTGCAATTTGGTAGATCAAATTTCACAAGGCTCAAGGTTGACTCAGCCTTCCATCCTTCTGCGGTGGGCAGGGGTGGGTTCCAGCTTCTTCTACTGCCGGTTCGCTCAGGGACACGCTTCGGGCGCATGTGTGCTTTGGGTGTGTTCATGCGCAGTAGTAAAAAAAGAGCTTATGCGCATGCACAGAAGCAAAAAACAAGATGGCGGCATCTACAGCACTGCCGATAGAACCAGTTCAGGGGCATGGCAGGCTAAATTACTACCTACTCGGCCAAACCGATCTGAACTGTTAGGAACCCACCTCTGGAAGTGGGTAAAATGAGGGCCCAGATTATTGGGGGCAATATGCTGGCTCTCTAAACCGCTTAGAAAGGGCTGTAAAAGCACTGGGAATGGGTAATAACTCTAAGTGCTATTGCTATTGTGTTCCCAATATGCATTTGGTCCCCATTCTGGCTGGGGACTTCTAGGAATGGAAATCCATCTTACAGTTGCCACATCTGAAAAACACCTGCTTAAATACCGGTTGCTGAGAAACAGCAGTAGGTGGACATTACCGCTCTCCAAAACAGGCTTGGGAGCTTCCCAAATTCATCCAGACTGTTTTCTTGAAAAGCTGGACTAGATCTCTGGCTTGATCCAGCGGGTTTCTTCTGATACATTCTACGATGCTTCATTTAGCAATCTTAGCTGTGTCACCTCAGATATTCCTTCTGGTTCTTCCTGATGATTAATACTGGATGATTACTCTTACTCACTTTTGAACTGCAGCATTGCATATATCGAAACATATTGCTGGAAAGTTTTTCTTATTGGTAATTTTGAGGTGATCTTGGCATCCTTGGCTGAAAGGTTCCACCGGGTGGAATTCCAGAGTGGCCATTCATGCCTTTGCCTCGATGTTCTGGTGCTTGTGTCACTGCTATGTGGGGAGGAGGTGTGGGTCCACCCCCTCGTCCTTTGCAGGGAGGGGAAAGGTTTCCATTGGCCACACCAGATCTTTCTTCCTGCTCTTGAGGTGATTTCTTCTTAGACTCCTTCTCTGCTTTGTTTTTATCTGAAAGGGTTTGGGGAAGAGAATTGCTGATTTTTAAAAACCCAGAATAGGAATGTGAATTCCTAACTGAAGCTGTCCCTAAATTCTCTTGTGGTTTCTTGTGGCATAAGTTAATGAGGACCAGAATCCACACCAGCTTAAACCACAAGTGCAGAATCTGTTTTGCCCTTTTAGTGTCATATCATAGACACCTTAAGGTCAGAACAAAAAGTAAATATAATTAAAATGAAATTAATTAAATATATGAAACACAATTGTCCATTTCATGTGTACTGCATAAATTTGTGCCCTGTACTTAACAATATATTTTATACAAACACACACACACACACACACACACACACACACACACACACACACATGCTGGTCTTGTTGTATTCGGGTCTTTTCCCATGTAAGATTGAGATTGTCTTGGCAAAGTTTCGGCGAGGTCCCACTCACTATCTTCAGGCTGGGTTTTGGGCTTAAACAACAAGACCAGCATACCTACACCCGTGAAAATCTACGAAAACACATGTGTGTGTGTGTGTGTGTGTGTGTGTGTGTGTGTGTATGTATATATGTATGTATGTGTATATATATATATATATATATATATATATATATATATATATATATATATATATATATATATATATATATATATATACACACACATACACATGCACACACATGCACACACACACACACGTATGTATGTATGTATGTATGTATGTGTTTGTTTGTGTTACACCCCTGGTATGCCCAAATATGGGAGGAAGCTCACTACTCCCTCTTTCTGTCCTTCAGCTCATTACAGAAGACCATATTTTTTTATTTTTAATGTTGCCTTTTTATATTTGTGTTGTATATATATAATTTATTAAATGTATATGCTACCTCAAGTCAGTGAGATGGGGGGGCAGCATTTAATGGAATGGAATGGAGTGGAGTGGAGTGGAGTAGAGTAGAACAGAACAGAACAGAACAGAACAGAACAGAACAGAATAGAACAATTGGTTGTGAGTTTTGGCATGGCTCCAGAAGGCAAGATTTGAGGAGAGGTACAGTTTGGGTGTCTATGCCCTACTCTCCTATTTACTTTTGTATTTTGTATCTTATTTTATCTTATAACTCAATACAAATGTTAAACCAAGAAGAAAACCATTAACTCTTTCCCCCAAATCTGAGGCAGATTAAAAGAAATTGGACCTCAATATCCAAATGTCAAGGACAACGTAGGATCCCATGATCCTGCATGGATCTCATGCAGCCACCTATAGCAGTCCTTTACACACAGGTTAATAAAGGATTACTCTGTTTGAACAGTTCAAAAGCTCTACTATCGTTCCAAATTCCACAGATGCAGAGAAGGCAGGCATTCAACAGGATCTTTCCTCATCAGGTGTTGAACTGTAGATGCAGAAAGGTCAGGGCTGGCCCTGCTATTAGATACAGTGATCCCATCACCTCAGGCAGCAGCTGAAAAGAGCATAGGCAGCAGCAAAATGTAGAAGTGGAAGTTACATGCTACACAGCTTGTCCTGGATCTCCTAAGCCAGTCTGAGGTAAAGTAGGGGATGCGGTCACACTTTCAGTGTCCAAAGTTTCAGATGCCAATTCCCTCAGCTTTTGTCTAAGGAATTGTCTTGACAAAGTTTTTGTCTAGAACAGGGGTGTCAAACTCAAGTCCTGCAGGCCGGAACCGGGCCATGGGTTGTTTTAGATCTGGCCCATGGGGCTGCCCTGCAAACAGCAATGGACTGGCCTGCAGTGCCTCTGCCAGTAGCCCTCTCGAGCTCCATTTTCTCTGGCAGAGCGCTAGCAAAACAAAAACTAAAAGCAAAATGAAACAAAAGGAGAAATGCTTCCCTTTTTGCATTTGAGCATCCAAGGACGGACAGGAAAGGAGAAAGGGAAAGAGGAAAGACAAAGAAAAAGAAGGGAAGATGGGAAAAGAGCAAGGAAGGAAAAAGAAGGAAAGAGGTGAAGGAAGAAGTAAGGAGAATGAAGAGGAAAGATAAAGAAGAGGAGGAAGAAGGAAGGAAGGAAGGAAGGAAGGAAGGAAGGAAGGAAGGAAGGAAGGAAGGAAGGAAGGAAGGAAAAAGATTATCATGAGAGGGAGGGAAGGTCTGAGAGAAGTCCTGCCTTAGCACTTGGCCACCACAGGTGCTCCCGACACAAGTGATGTCGAACTGGCCACACCCAGCCTGGCCATGCCCACCCCAGCCCCCCGGAGGTCAAACACAACCCTGATGCAGCCCTCAATGAAATCGAGTTTGACACTCCTGGTCTAGAATGATGTTGCTACCCTTACAGGTTGGCTTCTGGAGTTTCTGCTTTGGGGCAAGATGGACCAATGGGAAATAATGATAAGGAAGGAATCATTCCACAGAAAAGTTCTCAGAATAAGGGCAGGGACTCTAGAATAGAACAGATTTCAAAGTGTTCCTCACCTTGTGCTCCCTTGGGATTGTTCTGAGTCTCAACAGAGACTTCTTCATTGTCCTGTGGTTGCTGAGCTTTTTGCTTGTTCCTCCTTTTGTTTTCTTCAGCTTGCTGGGAAAGAAGAGTAAAAAGGAAGATCTCATAGTTAAATCATAGACAGAATCTCTGTCTAATGAACAAAAGGAAAATCAGCCCCGTGTCTTCGACCTTCTTACATTTTGCAATTTCTTCTTGAGTTCCAAATTCATAGCCTGATATCCTTTCGATGTAGCATTGAGATAGTAGATGCTCAGCCTAAAGTGGGGAAAGCATATATTTGATGACAGTCAATGACAATGACAATGACACTGATATAACAACCATCTTCATGTTGAAAAGATAAAGTTTAATGACTTACAAAAGGAAGGGAGAGAATAAACATTCTGACAGGAGAAAAAAAGTTGTACCTACACCATCAGAAGAATGAAAGGTAGGATCACACCAGGGTTGGAGACCAGACTGAAAACCTTCTGAAACCAGGAAGGGAAATCATGCTCCAGAGTTTCTCTGATGACTTCAAACATTCTGGTTTTCCCACTATTAACAGAAATAATACAGAGAGATGTAAATAAAAACCAGATGAAGACTGTTTGACTTCAAATTAATACCAAATAAAAAGAATAATAATTTATTATTATAATAATAGCAATAGCTCTTTGACTTATATACCGCTTTACGGTGCTTTACAGCCCTCTCTAAGCTGTTTACAGAGTCAGCATATTGCCCTCAACAATCTGGGTCCTCATTTTACCCACCTCGGAAGGATGGAAGGCTGAGTCAACCTTGAACCTGGGGAGATTCGAACTGCCAAATTGCAGGCAGCCAGCAGGCAGCAGAACTAGCCTGCAGTACTGCACTCTAACCACTGTGCCACCCGGAACTCGAAAATATTATTACATCATTCTGGATAGTTGTTGGATACCAGAGTGTGTTAAGGAAGAATCCTGTCATGGAGACTTTCTTCTTCCATAGGAATTTGTTGAAAGGAGATAATCGTTTTAGCACAAATTTGGCAAGAAAAAGAGCATTTTAGCTGTTACTAGTTTGTATGAATCTTAGATTTCAAATTTCAAAGAAATTTGTGGAAACTGTAGTCTTTGTTTGAAAGAGTTCCAGTTATGAACAATCCATAATTTTAGGAAGCAAACTATTCATTATTTAATAGTTCTCGTGGTCAAAATAATTGCTCCACATAGGTCTGTAATGGCGAACCTATGGCAGGCGTGCCAGAAGTGGTACATGGAGCCATGTCGCTTGGCACATGCTGTGTCACCCGTTCTTCTTCCGGGTTTCTGGCATGCAGGTGCTCATGACAATCAGCTGGCCTTCGTGCGTGTGGTAGTGCTGGAAACAGGAAGACCAGATCTTCTGTTTTCTGGCATGTGCATGTGCGCTGGCCAGCTGATTGTCGGACATGCATGCATGCCAGTAACCGGAAGAATAGCTGACCAATGTGCATGCACGTGCCGGAAACCAGAAGTTCATTTTCCGGCACACACATGCCCCCTGGGCAGCTTCTCTTCTGGATTGTGTCCCAGACTAGTGCATGTGTGCATGTGCTCCCTTTTTGGCACTCAGTGCCGAAAAGGTTTGCCATCACTGATATAGGTGAAAAGTGGGACAGTACAGTGGGACTGCCCACAGCCTGGAGTTTGATCCTGACAGGGCTCAAAGTTGACAGCCTCCCAGCCTTCCAAGGTCAGTAAAAGGAGGACCCACACTATTGGGAGCAATATGCTGACACTCAGGAAGTGCTATAAAGCACAATGAAGCAGTATATGTGCTACTGCTGTTATTTTCGGTTTGGATTTCTCTCTGTAGAGCTCCCGTCTATTGATCACTGTCTCCTAGAGCTAGGAAACAGGCAGTGGCAAATCACTTCTAAAATCTTGCCAAAGAAATCCCTTTAGGGGTTTAGCCAGACAGTTTCCAGGAATCAACACTGACTCAAAAATGTGTGCCCATAGACACACTTTCCCACACATGACTATGAAAAGTGCATGGAACATTTCTGCAGATCACCAGTGATACCAGAGCTCAGAAAAGTATTACAAATTCTTACAGCTAGGACCACCAGCCTTCAAACATTGTCAAAATTCTTACATAGAGCTTACAAAATTCTTACATCTGCCCTTTTGAAGAGGTTCATATTTCTAAAGGCAGGGACTTCTAACTCTCTGAGACTGAACAACGATATCAACATTTATTTTCTCCTGTCAATTTTAAGATAGATACTATAATCTGTTTTCTCAAGTTAAATCTTTTCTATGTCTTCTAAAACTGAGGAAAAAGCTTATGAGTCTGTATTGTGTAATCACATATTACACTGAAAATTTACATAAGAAAAAGCCACAGTGACCTCTGGGGTCAGCTTGACAAATCTTTCCCCTCCTGTAATGATTTGTTTTCTGTACCTTGTTAAAACCAATTATACAAAGTATTATTAATAATAATTTTAAAAAGGCTACACTAGCAAGTTAACCAATACTTGGAGCCTGAATACAACTGCTGTGTAATTGAAACCAGTGGTGGGATTTAAATAATTTAACAACCAGTTGTCTGCCCTGATGACCAGCTGGGTAGGTGTGGTTCGGTAGTCATGTGACTGGGTGGGCGTGACCAACTCAATGTCACTCACGTCGATGAGTGCTTTGCCTTAGCTGTTACAATGTAATAAGGGTTAACTGGAGAGGCAGTTTCTGTAAGCAGGGCAATAAAGATTAGGTTAGAAACAAAAAAAAAATCAAAATGAGATTTCTTCCAAGTTCTCCGAACTGTTTAGAAACTTAACAACCGGTATTCCCGAAAAGGTGTGAACTGGCTGAATCCCACCACTGTCCAAGATTCTTTCAAAGTGTTTAGAAATCCTTCAATTGCCATTGTGATCAACAACCAGAAACCCTCCACTTTTTAAAACTAGTTATAATTTTAAGAAAATTATATGCGCTCTCATAAAAACTATGAAACATGGACATAGAGACTCACAAACACTCCAAAGTCAAATCTAGCAAAATATCCTAACTACAATATGCTCTCTACTACCTCTGATTTTTGTTTGTTGGCTTGTAGGTGTCCTTTCCAACAAATAAATTTATTTTATATTGTAAGCATGATATCCCCTTGAGGCTAGTAAGCATCAAGAGAAATTTTACTGAGCATGTAGGCACCCATAAATTTTCTGTTGAAAATCAAAGGTAACATGGTAACTCAGACACGTAGGTTACCAAGTTCAATGCACTTTACTCCTGGATTCTAATAATGTAATAAGAACTATTCATCTTCTAGGAATCTACCCAATATTATTAGTTATCTATTGATTGGTCCTACATCAGTTAATGAAGAAAAGGATACTCGAAGCAATAGACCTGAATGGACCACAGTCAAATGATGGTGGGATGGATACAATGGTATAGACAACGGGCAGAGTCGAGAGGAATAGAATGAACAAGAGCATCGCCATGTAGAAGTTGTTGGATCTTGAAGCTTTGAAGACTCTTTCATGGGGAACATTGCAGCACATCACAGCCCAACACTGAAGGTACATAGACGTATGGAGGCGGAGAACATTGATAGCAGGAAGACATGGTGCATAAAAAGAACCCATCCTAAAAACAATAAGGGCAACCAAAAGATTACATGCTGGTCACAAATGAGCTTTTGTGACCTTTGATCCCTTTCTCTCCTTACTGACTTGCTTACAAAACTTACAAGTGTGATTCTTTCTTTTTTCTGGATCACATGTACTTGACCCACCAGAGCGGGGAAGCAGAGAATGCTACACGTCTCATCTCCTAAGAAGGTACATCTAAGAGGACCAAGAAGAAGGGTCTTCTCTGTGGTGGCTCTCTCCCTATGGAACATCATCTCTACAGAGAAAAGATTGACACCCTCCCACCCCCTCTCTCTCTCACCCACACACACAATTCGGACACTCTATTGCAAGGCCCTGAATATCTGGTTTTGCCAACAGACCTGGAGAACCCAGAGTGGGATGGATCGGCTTATTTGATTGACTGATTGTTCCTTCCAGGGAAGGGGATTAGTGCTTTTTATTGTTTTTAATATTGGGGTGTTTTTTTTTAATCTTTGTAAGCTGCTCAGAATCACTGAAAATGAGTTGGGGATCCATATAAATTTTCTTAATAAAAAATTTAAAAATAATCTTCAACATAGTCTACTAATCTATCTTATTTTATTTGCCCTGAGATGCTTCGCACAGATGCTGTTTCCAACGTTGTGATATAAAGTTATTGATTAATACACTCTATACTTATTATCTCACATGTAAGATCATGTTTTTATTCTAAATTCAGTTAACTGAGATGAAATCCTTTTATTATTTTCTAAGATATTTTAGATTTTGTGATTGAAATAAATGAATGGAAGGTTCAAGCAAATAAATAGAAAACTGTGTTGATGAAACTGGCCATGCCAGCTTTTTGTTAAACAATGACATTTTTAAATTGCTTTCACAGGCCACTATCCATTCCTGAAAATGGAGATTTCCAAGAATCGTACCAATCAATAGTGTGGACAAGTTAATAGGAGTTGTTCATTTTCAGAAGGGGTAAAGACCTGAAGCTTCATTTCAAAATATCTTGGAATTGTTTCTCTTGGCAACCCACTAAATCGGGAGAAAAAGAATACGGGAGGAAAATAAAGGAAAGGAAGATAAGAGGAAGAAGAGGGGAGAGATGTAAGTTTTAAAAACTGGCCAAAGAAAATAAGAAAAAGAAGTAATGGGCCAGAAAACTTTCAGCTCTGACTGGTCTACTTGTAGCTTCTGCATAGGAGAAGAAAATTAAAATAAAAACCTAGGGTTTCAATGCATATCTGCCATCTGGACCCCCAGTCGTAGCCTTTGAGAATAGCCCCCTCCTTTCTCATTAAGTATCATTATGTAACACCTGGCTGAAATTAGAAATGAATATGGTCTCTGATAAAAATAGAAAGGTGTAACAAGAGCAATACATTCCACTTTTATTTATGGCAGCTGACACAGAGAACCAGCAATGTTGCTTGAGAAGGCACATATTTCAGTCAATCGTTATAGGTAGCACATTGATATTTGTAACATGGTGAGATTAAACGAAGTGGTGTTTGCTCCTTTTCTCTCCTATGTCATGTGGTAATAAAATTGTGCAAAGTAGACTGAGATCTGGCAGAACTGAAATACCATTCCTCCACAAAAGATGTATGATGAGGAAGGACACTAGACACTAGATTTTGACATAATTTTTGAGGGGGTCCTTGGTGCTCTCTGAACTTGGTTTACCTGACCGTGGCCCTGATGATGTTACTTAGTTTGGTACAGTGGTATGATTCAATTTTTTTTACTATCGGTTCTGTGGGCGTGGCTTGGTGGGTGTGGCATGGTTTGGTGGGCATGGTAGGGGAAGGATACTATAACATCTCCATTCCCTCCCCACTCCAGGGGAAGGATACTGCAAAATTTCCATTCCCTCCTGATCAGAAGGGACTTGGGAGGCAGAGAATAGATGGGGCGGGGCCAGCCAGAGGTAGTATTTACTGGTTCTCCAAACTACTCAAAGTTTCTGCTACCAGTTTGCCAGAACTGGTCAGAACCTCTGGATACCATCTCAAGTTTGGTAATGAAACAAGTGCAAGGAAACAACCAATCTCAGAGAGCGCTAAAAGGGGAGACAATAATATACCTCACTACTTCTTTCTAAATGCATTGTCTGAACAGCATATAGGTGAAGTGTCTCAATGGATTCACAACAGCATCAATGCTCATTGCAATTTAAGAAGGTCTGTGCTGAATTGGTCTAGATGTGATTGATGGGATTGCTAATTCTGGCTGACTTATTACAATATTAGCATATAATTGTTCAGTTGCTCAGGGAATTTAGCAGTTCACCATCCAGCTTCTCTGGGGGGATATGAACATTCTGAGTTTAAGTGAGGTTAAAGCAAGCCAAGCAAGCCCGAATCCTAAGGCACATGCTGCCCTTAGTTTAACTTCGTAGAGGCTGTTTTTGGAAGATCTTTGGATGTGAGCAATTCAGGCCTCTAACAAGACTGGCTGCAGGAGGAGAAAGAAAAGAGGATGTCAGAATGTGAGAAAAAGGGGTGGCCAGATATATGAAAGGATCGGGAAAAAAGGTAATTGTATTTATAGGTAGTCCTCGACTTACAACCATTCATTTAGTAACTGTTCAAAGTTACTTAACATCTGTTTTTCAAACATATGACCATTGCAGCATCTCCGTGGTCATGTGATCAAAATTCACTGACAAGCAAAGTCAATGCAGAAGCCAGTTCACTTAACAACCATGTTATTAACAACTGCAGTGATTCACTTAACAACTGAACCAAGAAAAGTTGTAAAAAGGAGTTATAAAAGTTGTAAAATGGAGCAAAACTCACTTAACAACTATCTTGCTTAATGTTGGGCTCAATTGTGGGCATAGGTTGAGGACTACCTGTAACCATAATGGTGAACCTATGGCATGCCTGCCCGAAGTGGCATGCAGAGCCATGTCAGCTGGCACATGCAGCGTCGCTCAATCATCTTCCGGGTTTCTGGCACGCATGCGGGTATGACGATCAGCTGTTTTTTCACATGCGGCAGTGCCAGAAACTGGAAGAGCTGGTCTTCCATTTTCCATTGTGCATGAGCACCATCCAGCTGAGCATCGCATGTGCATGCATGTCAGTAACCAGAAGTCAAGCTGTGCAGTGCGCGTGCGCATGCTAGGAACCAGACGTTCATTTCCTGGAACAGCATACCCACTAGGCAGCTTCTCTTCCCTGACATGCACGTGTCCTTCCTTTTCAGACTTAGTGGCAAAAAGGTTCGCCATCACTGACCTATAATATATTTGCTAATTGTTTTAGACATGCTTATCATTAGCATGTGGCATGCCCACAATAAATCAGCCTGGAAGAATAAATATTACCCAGAAGGCATGTGGACTAATAGCTGCCATCCAATCAATATGCCAAAGTATCAGCCCTACTCAGTCCTGTGAAAGCTCTCCTAGGATGCCATGTCTACTTGCCAGGAAGGAGAGGGATGAAAATCCAAGCTCAGTTTCCTTTCTTATATCTTTTGCCAATCTTTACACAACTTGATGAGTGACATCCTTCAGAGGAGATGGTCCCTTTTCCTTTGAGGTTCTCCCTGAAATAACAGAGTCTACTAACGTTCTAGTGAAGTCTGTCTGGACAAAAGAGACTTTGTGTTATAGCCAATCCCTTTCACTGTGTAAAGGAGCAAAGGGAGAGAAGATCTGCCAATAGAAGAGAATATTTGTAGCTCGGAATTAACTGTAGGGTCCTTGGAGCTCTTCGGATTTGGTGGTTTATTTGCAGAACATTTCATGACCCAAATAGGGCATATCATCAATGTTAGAAGAGAGTTCTGTTTGCTCTCTTTTTATACACTAATACAGTGGCGGCTAATGTTTTCGACACTGAATGCCGAAACTGGAACTTGCGTGTGTGTGCGCCAGAGCACCGGGATCTGGAAGAGAGCAGCTGGCCAGTGCGCATGCATGCGGCGGCCAGATGCTCTTCTGGGTTTCCATGCCCACTGGTCCGGCACGCATGCATGCTATCTTCTGGGTTCTGACATGTGCATGTGTGCCAGACAGCTGGTCTTAGAAGATGCGCACGCCGGAACTCAGAAAAGAACAGCTGGCCAATATGCATATGCACAGGACCAGCTGCCCGGCACACATGCGCATGACAGAACCCGGAAGAGCAGCTGGTGATGGCATGTGTGCCCACAGAGAGGGCTCTGTGTGCCACCTCTGGCACACGTGCCATGGGTTCTCCATCATGGTACTAGTGGCTTGCCCTGTAAGAGGGGGGGAGTGTTCTGGAGATTCTTGATATATACTTCTTGATAAACAACAGAGTAGCTGTTCTACTCATTTCCATTTCCATTCAACTGAAACAAAAGGAAAAGAATCGTGTTGGTGAAATGACCCTGTAAAATCTAGTTCAGTGGTTCTTAACTTGGGCAATATTGTCCCCCCAGGGGGCAATTTTTTTTCAGGGAGGGGGATGGAACAAAAAGAGGCGATGTAGGGGTGAAGGAACAGAAGGGGGGTGATATGGGGGAAATGGAGCAAGAAGCTTTGGGGACACTTTTGAGACTTTTTTCGTACAGTGAACCGCTGTATATCTGTCATACAAAAACATCAGATCGCTCGCTATTAGTGAATTGAACTGTGTTTGAAAATGTTCCTCCAGCTAGCTTCAGTACAGAACGCCGTACATATGTGAATACAGATCGCTCATCTTCATGCACGTTGCGCAGCAGCCTCTATCACTCTACCCATACAGTGGTGTACCATTGGCCAGAATGGGCAGTGATGGAGGGGTGAGCGCTTCTTTTGAAACATTGCATGCTGAGTGGCTGTCCCCTGTGATGTCAGCTGTAATGTCAACGTAACTGTTGAAACTAGGTTTATCGATGTCCACATGTGTTTTATAGTGTTCCAGTGCAGTCGAAAATTTAATTTGCAATTAGTGCCTTTCATTTCAAAGACCTCTCAACATGGCCGAGAAGAGGAAGTGTTGCCAATATTCAACGGAATACCTAAAATTGGGGTTCATTCCATCTCCTTCCGATGTACAGCTTCCGTTTTGTCTTCTTTGTGAGAAAACATTTTCAAATGAAGCGATGAAGCCTTCCCAACTGAAAGACCATTTGGTAAGAATTCATTCAGATAAAGCCAACAAACCGATATCGTTTTTCCAATCCTTAAAGGCCAAGTTTGAGGGTCATAGTACCGTTGAGAACTTATTTGGAAAATCGTCACTCAACACCAAGAAGGGGCTCATTTGTTCCTATGAAGTATCTTTGTTGATAGCAAAATGTGGCAAACCTCACACTGAGAAACGCTGATCTTACCAGCAGTGAAACAGATTGTTGCCGCCATATTGGGGCCCAGCGCAAGCACTTTCACGCAATTGATTCCTTTGAGCAATGATACCGTATCAAAAAGAATTGAAATGGCTGCTGAAGTGGAAGAAAGGCTTAATGACACCTTGAAAAGTACAGAACAGAATTCGAGGTGCAGATTGATGAGTCAACGTTTCGTAAAAATGAAGCCTTCTAATTGGCTTATGTCCGTTTCATCAACGGAAATGAAGAGATCGGGGAAGAACTGCTATTTGCTCGAAATTTAGCCACCGACACAAAAGGTTCTTCGATATTTAAAAAGGTTGAAGAGTTTTTTTATGAGAAAAACTTTCCTTTGACAAACTTCGTGGCATGTGCAACCAACGGAACTGCACCCATGGTTGGACAATATCGCAGATTTCAAGCTCATCTAAAATCAGTTGTACCTGGAGGTATGACTGTCTATTGCGTCGTTCATAGACAGCATCTTGTCTCAAAAAATTTGAGTGGCCATTTGCATGAGTCTATACGTTACGTCATTAACGGTGTGCATAAAATTAAGTCGAATGCCTTGAACAATCGACTTTTTCACAAGCTTTGTGAAGAAAATGACGAGGAGTTTGAATGTCTCCTTTTGCACATCGAAGTAAGGTGGCTTTCAAAAGGAAAGTGTTTGCGGCGATTCCACGAACGTTTTGACACAGTTGTCGAATTTCTTGAATCCATTGATCCAAGTCTAAGCAGTTCTCTTAAACTTCGACGTCTGGATGTAGCTTATCTCACTGATGTTTTTGACAAGCTGAATGAAGTGAACGTAAAGCTGCAAGGAGATGAAATCAATTTTCTTAAGCTCAAAGGAGTAATCTGTCATTTATTTCCAAATTGGACCTCCTTGCAAGCAATATGAGTTGCCAGGAGCTGTATCAGTTCCCAAGCCTTGGTATGAATGTCAACTCCAGGCAGAAGATTTGGACGTTTTTTGCTGCCACTTGAAGCAACTAAAAGAAGATATGGAAACCAGATTCTATGATCTAATAAATATGGAAGTGCCCACTTGGGTGCTAAATCCTTTCACAGAAGACTTTGCACAACTTTATCCCAAACTGCAAGAGCCACTGACAGATCTGAAATACGACTGTGAAGCCCAATCACATTTTCAGAGTTACGGCTGCGAAGCTTTTTGGGTGAAAATTAGGAACACTTACCAATATTGTGGGAAGAAGTTAAGTTGCTTCTTTTAGCCTTTTCTTCCACTTACTTAGTGGAGAGGGGCTTCAGCACCGTCCAACAGATCCTTTCTAAGTCAAGGAACATGTTGAAGATCACTGAGGGTGGCGATTTAAGAATGAGATTAACAAAAATGGTTCCAGACATCAAGAAATTGGCATCAGCTCACCAAGTACAAGGCAGCCATTGATGTTCTTTTTTTGCTTTTTGTGTACATACATTTTCTTCGTTAATAATTGTCTCAGCTCATATTGTTGTATTTGCTTGCATTGGATTTCACGTTCCAGTTTGAGTTTTCAGCTTCGTTTTCGAATTCTTGCTGTGCTCTGTAAAACATTTTGTGTGTCTCTTTGTATTGTACTTTTTTAGCATGCATTCCAGTTCGATATGTTTTCTCGGTTTTATGGTTCCAATTTTTTTTCTTGTGCTCTTTCTGTAAACTTTTTTTTGTGTGTGTATGTATGTATGTATGTATGTATGTATGTATGTATGTACGTATGTGTGTGTGTATGTATGTATATATATTTTCTTCAGTTTAAGGCATTAAATTTGTCACTCTGATTTTTGTTGCTTTCCTTCTGTAAAATTTTTGTGTCTTTTTAACCCTTTTTACAGTGTGCATGAATATATATTTTCCTCGAATCTTAATTTAGTTTCAGAGTTTTCATCTTGAAATTCTTAGTTCCTGCATTGCGGTTTGTTCTTATACTCTTTTAATATTTCTTTTTGCGTCTTAAAATTCACTTGTAATTAAATCATTAAATGTTACTGGGTTTTTTTTTGGGCATTTCATTTTCTTGCAATTGAATATTATTTTCAGTGGTCATTGCATTTAAGTGTCCTGAATAAATAAGATAATAATGAAATACATGTATCACGGAGTTTGGGAGTAAAGTGATGGGTGGCATCAGAATTTTTCACGCAGTTGAGATATGGGAAAAAGACTTGAAATAAATTATTTGCATCAATATGTCCTGATGACAATTTTAAAGAAAACAAAAAATGTGTTTGCATAAATTGAAGAAATATTTCCCTGTGTCGTGATTGAGAGGTTATGTTGGGAGAGGGGGGCGATGATAACTTCCTCAATGGCTCAAGGGGGTGATTCTTTCAAAAAGGTTAAGAACCACTGATCTAGAGCAAAGAATAGGTAGAGTAACCACAACCTGACAATCTGGAAGTGTTAGCGAAACCTCAGAGTTCTTGTCACTCAGCAGGCCTCAAAATTCTGGTCATTGGGCTCCTTCTCATGGTGGTTGCTATGGTGGACTTTGAAGTCTGGGAATCATCTTGAAAAATGATGCAATTATATCACATCATTGTATCTATTGAGTTCCTAAGGTTTTACCCTCAAGGACCGAGCAAATGTCAGCAACAGCACTGATTATAAACTATTTATTAATCATTGCCATGAACATTGCCAGTCACATTCATAAGGCAATGGAAGCACAGAAAAGTAAATCACAGAAGGAAGAAACTCCATTTCTAGAGAAATGCTGTGACCTCTGTGTCAATTCTTTGGAACAGAATTAATGTTCCATTTTCTAACTTCAAGTGGTTAATGAATGAAAACAGTGGTATTAAATTACTTGGAAGGGGGAATGGCTTTTGTTTGAAAGATGCCAACCAATATCTTTCTAACTTCAGAGGCAGAACCAGATCTTGTGCCCAGTTTATACTAGGTTATTTCATCACACCCAGCAGGGAATTTCAGATCCCACAAAAGTCAAATTGGCACCATGAAATGGAGACTCCAAAGCCAGATTAAAATTGTGATTGCGTGCCCAGATCTAGAGACTGAACAAACAATTCACTCTCGTGTTACAATCCTGTTCCCATGTTGTATCCTCTACAACAGGGGTCTCCAACCTTGGCAACTTTAAGATTTGTGGATCCCATAACTCCCTTCAACTCCCATAATTCCTCAGCCAGGAACCACAAGTCTTAAAGTTGCCAAGGTTGGAGACCCCTGCTTTACAAAATCTTTTTTGGGGGGGGGTCTTTTGCATTTCCCAAGTTGCACTGACCAGATCATGCCTTGATTGAAGATCAGACCAAGCACATTTCCACTAATGTCAAATTCTGAATACGAAGGCTAAGAAGAAAGAACAGAAGATTTTTCTTAGATTTGTACAGTAACACCATTTAGGATGGTGTGAAAAACAAAATTATTCCACCACAGTTGTTTCACATTAGGGTTTCCTGGTGCCAACAATTATTGTTGAAAAATAGTTTGTCCCCCGAAGGTAGACATTTTAAAGTCGGATTTTGCATTGTGTTGATAGAACTGTTTAAGTACACAGACTTCTTTAAGGTTCTAGTTTTAAAAAAACTAGAAACACACTATAAATATATTATTCATAGTTTATAGAGAGGCTGTCAAACAAGTCAATCAAATATTACAATTTCAAAACAGTCTTCACCAGGAATGCTTGAAGGATTTGAAGCAGGGGGTGGAGGCAAATGGCAACCATAATAGTACAATGGAGGCTGTCTTTGTGGGCATGTTAGTATTTCAATAGTGTGGTTGTGGCCCTTATCTTTATGATACTTTATGGTCACCTCTATTATTAAATGATGTGGATAGGAAGGTGGGGACATTCCCCCCCCATATCTACCATGCAACAGTGTACAAAATTGAAGGCCGATGCATCTCTTTTCAGTGCATTGTTGTTTCCTAAATTTCACTAAAAACTAGTCATGGCTTCCCTTTTAACCCGCTTTAAGATCAATCCACATGGGACGCGGTGGCTCAGTGGCAAAGACGCTGAGCGTGTCAATCAGAAGGTTGGCAGTTCAGCAGTTCGAATCCCTAGCGCCATGTAATGGAGTGAACTCCTGTTACTTGTCCCAGCTTCTGCGAACCTAGAAGTTCAAAAGCATGTAAAAATGCAAGTAGAGAAATAGGAACCACCTTTGGTGGGAAGCAATGGTGAAATTCAAATATTTTTACTACCAGTTCTGTGAGCATGGCTTGGTGGGTATGGCAGGGGAAGGATACTGCAAAATCCCCATTCCCTCCCCACTCCAGGGCCAACCAGAGGTGATATTTGCCAGTTCTCTGAATTACTCAAAATTTCCACTACCAGTTCTCCAGAACCTGTCAGAACCTGCTGAATTTCACACCTGGTGGGAAGGTAACAGATTTCCATACGCCTTTGGAGTTTAGTGATGCCGGCCACATGACCACGAGGACTTCTTCGGACAGCGCTGGCTCTTTAGCTTTGAAACGGAGATGAGCACCGCCCCCAGGAGTCAGGAACGACTAGCACATATGTGCGAGGGGAACATTTACCCTTAAGATCAATCCATAAGAAGGATATATATATAAGTCCTTCATATATTCAATCCAGAAATGAACTGGATCAATCCAGAACTCATTTAGCATTTCAGGTTTTATTAAAAATGGGTTTGGGCACATAAGAAAAACATGTAAATAATCCTGACTAGTTATCACAATTTTCTAGAAGAGGCTTCTTTATCTTTCAGAAATGCATGATGAAGAAAAAATAAATAGAAAGAAATAATGGCTAAAGCTCCATGTTAGAAACCAGGAAATGGTGACATCTAGTCCTATCTTAGACGTGAAAGTTGCTGGGTAACTTTGTAACAGTCACCTGTCTTACCTCACCTCACCTCACAGCTTTGTTGTTGAGGGAAAAGTAGGAGGAGGGAGGGATATTAAACATGTTTTCCACCCCAAGTTATTTATAAAAATAATAAAGGCAGGATAAAAAAAAATCTTTTTTAAAAAAATCCACAAATTGAGTTTTTTGTCAGCCCACAGTTGAAGTGTTGAAGATATAAAAATCCTTCCACCTGCTATATCTTCTTGTCACCCAGATTTTAAAAACATAGAATCCAAACAAAAATATATCTTTGTTTCTCAACTATGGCAAGTTTAAAATGTATGGACTTTAACTTCCAGAATTCTGCATTCTGACTGGCGAATTTTGGGAACTGACATCCAAACTTACCCAGGACAAACACCTGCCTATATTAAACATAAAATCTTTGCCTACACTCAAATATTTTTTGTTGGTAGATCAGAAAAGCGCATGCTAATCCCTTAAATGCCCTGCCAAAAACTGAGCAAAATGTACCAATGTTACATCTCAAGTAAGGAATTAAGCTGATTATCCTTGATTCATTTGGCATCATTAAAAAGGAAAAGCGGCAATAGTTTTATGCAATATGTATTTCAAAGAGTGAAACGAACATAGTGCCTAACATTTGAAATACAAATTTTAATTTCCAGAAATGGAAAATCCTACCGTTTGCTAGTAACCTGATGATCTAGGAGCCCTTAGAACAGAGGTGTCAAACTCACGTCATCATGTTGTCCTCATGTGACTATTGGGACTCTTTCCCTCTTTGCTAAACCAGGGGTGCGCGTGGCCAGTTTGACACCCCAGCCTTAGGAGAATCCTAGGCAGAACCTAAAATTATGATAAAACCCTGTATTTTCCCCTCATATTAGTTTGTTAGCCTATGATTAAATATATATTCCACCACATGATGGACAACCATTTTCTCCTCTCTTCTTCCTCTTTCTTTTATTCACCTTTTGACTATCTTGCAGGACAAAGCATTCTGCATTGGGGTGTTTGAACATTAATACATTAACAGAAGAGTTATCTCATTATGACAGTGATGGCTAACTTTTAGTCATCATGTGCTGAAACCCACACCCATAATGCAATGCTCGTGCGACACCCCCCCTGAACCCCTGCACCCCTGTGCATGTGGGTGTAACCCCCCCCATATTCCCCCTGCACTTGTGCGCACAACCCCCCATGCCCTGTTTTGAGCCTAGTAGGCTTCCCTGCAGCCTCCTGGGACCAAAAATGGCTGTGGGGGGGGGCATGCTCCCACCCGTCCCCATGCATGCATGTGGGACCCCCCACTCCTCATGCATGCATGGCAGAGACCCCAAAATCAACTGGCTGGAGAGAGACTCGCATGCATGCATGGTGGAGTTGAACTGGGGCTCGCATATCCACAGAGAGGTCTCTGCGTGCCACCTGTGGCATGCGTGCCATAAATTCACCATCATGGCACTATGCCATTCTGAAAGTTTCCAAAGAGATCCTGTTGGTAAGCTCAATGTCAAGGAACTACTCCTACAGTTATATCATCTACTTTCTCTTTATTTACTTATTTGCTCATATGGAAGTCCATTTTTTTCCAGTAATACTATCCAAAGCCAGTTTGGCCTAGCAGTTAAGGCACCAAGCTAGAAACCAGGAGACTGTGAGTTCTAGTCCTTCCTTAGGCATGAAAGCCAATTGGGTTACCTTGGGCCAGTCACTCTCTCTCTCAGCGTAATGCAACCTCACAGGGTTGTTGTTGTGGGGAAAATAGGAGTAGGAAGGTATGTTTGATATGTTCGCCACCTTGAGTTATTTGTAAAATAATAAAGGTGGGATATAAAGAAATAAATAAAAATATTGAGATGAGATTTATATCTCCGTATGCGATTTGAGCTTAAATCCTTTTCTAATAAAAATGTAAGATTGGGGTGGGGGGAGACATTAATACAAATGTTTTGCTTTCTCACATTCTTTCCACCAAAGGAAGTTGGATTTGTTGAGCGTAGGAATGAATCTGGCACTTTTAAGTCAATGGTACAATATAAAACTCTTATCTCAGCCTGTAAGGTATAATAACATTTTTCCTAATGTTCTCATAATAACTCTTTCAGAAGGATTTGTCCTTCACAGCCCCAGCAAAGTTTGTTTTCAGCCACCCAGTCACTTGCTTGCAAGATGAACGGCTATGTAAATTAAATAAATAAAATAAAGTCAAGGTTCCAGTACTTACAAAGCCATATTCCAAGTCCCAACACCAGCAGTGATTGAATACCCTGACAAAAACGGCTTTTAGGAAATCCCCAATTAAAATTGTGATGTAGGTTGTCACAGTGTCAGAGATTGTTAAACGCACAAATTCCTGCAAGGAAAAAATGTTTTCTGTCTTTATTTAGGAAAAGAAGTGAGCATTATTTTTTTTCGCTGGACTGATTTGCTTCTGTCTCCACCCCCCATTTTCTATTTAAGTCAGGGATATCCAACTTTGGCAACTTTAAGATGTGGATTTCAACTCCCAAAATTCACCAGCCAAACATGTGGCCAAGATTGGACATCCTTGATTTAAGTATTCGCTTAAATCTTACACGTATGGATTTGGTTGTTGGTGGCTACAATTTATTTCTTATTTATTTCCTGAGTTTCTACTAAAATTTACATATAGTCATGTAGCACTGCAAGATCAAATTGAATTAATAATACATAAATAAATTAAATAAATACATAAATTAAATAAATACATAAATAAATTAAATAAATAAACAATGCTAAAATTGTTATATGGCCTGGAGTAAGCAGACTCATTCGGAAAAGTTCAGGAATACAGTTTCCTTATGACGCTATACTCTCAAAAAATGGATTCATTTACAGTAGTTTAACCTTCCTAGATACATTAATACGTTGATATGCTCCCCAACTGTAAAATTCAAAGGTGGCTGATAGAGATAACTGAAGAGGAAATAGAATTCAAACCAGAACGATTTCTTTTGGGAATCATAAGCAATAAACATAACAAGGGGATAATCTACTTAATAATACATATTATGGTCTTTGCCCAAAACTGGAAAAACAGGGAAATTCCACAAGAAGAGAAAGTAATTAGGAAAATTCTGATTTGTACTGAAATGGATAAATTGACGTGGGAATTAAATAACAAAAACAAATCAGAATATTATAAGATCTGGGATAAATTTTATCGATGGTTGGAACAAAACAAAAAAGACCCAAAATAAGCAATGACTAAGATTTATAGAATGGTGATTAGAATTATGTATGAAATCATAACAGTGAAAATGTATAAGACAAGAACAAAGCAACATGGATGGAAATATGATATCCTTATATTTGTAAATACTGCATAGACCAATTGTAAATAAGCATGGTGGTTATAATATTTAACTTTATATTCTAGTATGTATGGCAAAGACATTGCCAGGACGGTTACACTGTGTCCAATGTTTTAATGTGTTTAATAAAAAAAACTTCTAAAAAAAAAAGATGTGCTCCCCAATTGTATTTTCCTTCTCTTGCTGTTCAGCACCACCTAAAGTGATTCCACCAGGGACATTATGAAAGAGTTGCGATAGGAACTTGCAACAGCAGAAGCAACTAATGATAAGCAAACAAACATGATTTCAATATGAGACCTGCTTTACCTGACCAACCATGGTTTCCCAACAAGGACCTCTGGGAACATCTGCAGGGTTGACCTGAACAGGGGGAGTTGTGATGTTTTCTGGCAGGGTTCCATTGTACAAACTAGCTAGCCAGATTGTCATGTTCTGTTTTACAATCTTCTCTTCTTCCAGCTAAAAAAAGAAGACCCGTTTTTCCCCTGGATCACAAATTCTATTAATTACTATAATTCAGAGGCAGTGTGGGGGGAAAAAACTGACTATAACATAGAAAGGAGAGGCAATTTGGAGTGATGGTTAAGAATCACATTGTACCTGCTCTGACAAAAAAAAACTAAGTCTGGTGTCTGACCACTGTTTTGAGTTAAACCAGGTATAGATATATTGTTTCGTGGAAATATGGAAACTATAAGCAGTGAAATATTGGGGAAGTGAAATGCAAAATTACATTTCACCTATATCCAGGAAATGACACATACATTACACTGCAGCTGAGAATAATATTTCACAAACAGAGTTCGGTTCCAGAAAGCACATGATAAGGCATCAGAAGACTGCTATTTTTGCTATGATTAAGATCAGCTGTCTAGAAATATAATGTATGTTTAAATTACTTTTATAAATATTTGAATGCAAAAGCAAATATATGCCCCTCAGACAATAAGAATTATTTCCTCTTTAGCTACTCAAAATCTAAGTTATAATATTTCTATTCCACCTCAATTTAGTCTGAATGAGTTGCAATTAAAGCAAATAAGCCTTAACTAACACTCCATTAGTCTCGATGTGACATTAATAAATGTATCTTTCTAACTTCTGAAATTCAAAACATTAGACTGGAACCTCTTTCTAGAAAGCTGAAAATATAAAAAGCAAAATACTTGCCTTGAGATTGATTTCATCCATGAGAGCAATAATGAAGGTGTACAAGTTGCCCAGAAAAAGAGCGAAGATGCGTCCCAGCTGCCACCGTAAAGCGATTCGGGGATGATAATTTTCAAGGCTGCTGATGACATCAAATAAAGTTGGACAAAACATTCCTAGAAGTGACATGACCATATTCACCTGGGGAAGGGGGAATAAAAGTTAAAACATGCGATATAATATTTACATCCTACTTTTGCAGCAATAAATATTGACTTTTTAAAGAATAAAGTATAACAAAAATAGTAACCATATTTATCAGTATTGTTATTTAACCTATTGTCTTCTACGCCTTCTCTTTTCTTCACCATTGAAAGGTGAAACTCCCAAATAGTTTGCCAGAGAATAACAAGGTTCTATTGTAATTTGTAATCAGAGTAAAGCATTAAGAAGTCTACCAGTGCAGATACTAAAAAAAAAGGTTTTTCTTTCTACTATAGAAAGGATGGTAAGACAATGATGGACCCTAAATCATCAGATGAAATAACTTTGGAAAAAAGTACCTATCTGATCTCATCGGATAATCAACTGAATCACTCCATCAAATCTCTTATAGTGATCAGAGAACATCAGGAAGGTAATGAAACTTCTGCCCATAAACTATAACTATGGGGCTGTTACCTTCCAAAAAATAGTATTAAGAAACAGGAGAATAAGTCACCAAATTCTTCTACCCTTGGGTCTATTAGTTCGGATGGTCACATTATGAAAAACACACGTATATGAGAAATTCACAAAGTTCCCACCTGGTTTCTTTGAGTTTACAGGTTTTATACACTGGAGAAGTCATTTCCACACTTGTAACTTATGACACCTTCATAGTATTACCCACCTGTCTTTAAAGCCTGTCTGTAGCATTGC